>NC_092375.1:114755859-115087803 GCF_030028105.1 Mobula birostris | reverse complement strand
AGGAGTTGACTCTGGGTCTGCAGGAAGTGGTTCCGACAGCAGTAGCCACCTTTTTTCTTCCTTTCTCTCTTCTAGTTTGTGCACCTTGATCTTTGGAAAGTGCATTTAGTTCACTGGAGTATTGCACTTGAAGTTCATGCAATAACCTTAATGCACACAGAATAGATTCTGGTTCTTTATAAACACAAAGCTGAACGGTTGCAAATTTCCTGAAGCTCCTTGAACTCTCTTCTAGCTTAAAACCAAGCCACATTTCGCAAGCAACTGCCTGATTAACATCAGAAGCTTGCTCAGTTAAGTTGCCCGCAAAACATGAGTAGTCAGGCCACTGCTTTCATCACTCATGATTCCTCTGAGCAGCATGATCCTTCCTTGGTCCATATGCTTTCCAAGCAGAGGCAGAGGGTGACCACAAGACCTGCTTGTCCTCTGTTGGCAAGGGTTCATGGTGTTCGGCATGGGGACAGTTGTGGCATCATTCAGTTCCTTTCCTTATTCATTTTCAGTTGACCTTATTGTAGGGGATGTGGTATGCAAGTGGTGGACAGATCTCCAATGAACTTGTAGTCGTCTCAGCCAATCACTTCCCCACAATGCCCCTCCTGTTTTTAATCACATACAAGCTCAATGTAGCTTGTTGGTTGTTGTATTTCATTTGTATGACTGTCACTCCACAGGAGTTATCTTTTCTTCACTACACGTTCTTAGCCGGATATCTACAGGCTTTAGTTTAGGATCCTTGAAATGCCTCTCAAACTCATTTTGAGGAATGACTGAAACAGCTGAGCCAGTGTCTATATCCATTTGAATTAATTGGCCATTCATTTCTGGTGTAAGCCATATTGCTCGTCTATTGTTAGTTTTCACACTGTAAATCCTGGGGGAACCCAGCGTCACTCTCGTCAGTATCAAATTTTTCATCAACATCAGATCAGTGCTCGTTCTGAAACTGCAACTTGGCTTTTTATCTTTTTCTCTTCTCTGTGTAGTCTATTTCTTTTTGTCTGCCCGACACACCCTTTGTACTATAAGTGGCCAACTTTGTTGCATTTTCTGCGAGTTTCACCTTTAAACCTGCATTTCTTTGGCGTATGTGAGCCCCTGCCACAATGGCAACACAATTTGTTCGACCTAGCCGGTTTCTGTTTCGACATTGCAATTTTGTTCATATTCACTTTCACTCGTGATTGCAACGCAATTGCATCTCTATGGTTTTTAAGATGCCACAAGCTAAATGATCTCTTTGTATATCGTTAAGCCCATGAGCAAACTGATAATGCTCAGACAATCTCTTCAATTCAGCGACATATGCTGAAATGGACTCCCCTTCTTTTTGATTCCACTTATAAAACTAAGTGTTCTGTAATCAAAAATGGCTTTGATTCTAATTGTTTCTGCATTACTTTGTCAATATCAGCAAATCTCAATTCTGCTGGTTTGGTTGGAGCAGTTAAACTTCAAAGCAAACTGTATGTCTTTAAACTCAATGCACTTCTCTTTGGCTACTTCATTTGCTTCAAAATATCATTGAATTAGCTCAGTATACATATTCCAGTTATCTTTTGTGCAATCAAACATGTCGATTTTTCTGACATTGCAAGCCATTTCAGCTCCTTTTTATGACTATCACCCGGCACTCACTCTTTATGAACCCATTAATTCTTACTTTTTCTGATTTTTTTTTAAACTTGATCGTGTTCCCTTCTGAAGAGCATGTGCTGCACTGCTTTTTTTTTAACTCAACCACCTCTGTATGCTCCGCACTACTTTGTAACTCGACCGCCTCTCATATATGTACCTATCCAAACATCTCTCAAATGGTACAATTGAACCCTCATTGTGTCATTGAGCATTAGAGCACAGAAACAGGCCACCTAGTCCATGCCAAACTGTTCAACTTCAAACTCAAGTTTACTGTCATCTGACTGTACATATACAACCAAAAGAAACAATGTTCCTCTGGGTCACTGTGCACCAAAACATATATCACACACAGCAAATGTAACAAAATATTACCTGCCTTGTCCCATCAACCCACACCTGGACCATAGCCCTCTACCCGACTCTTATCCATGATCTTATCCAAACTTCTCTGAAAGTTGAAATCAAATCCACATCCACCACTTCCACTAGAAGCTTGTTCCACACTCTCATCACCCTCTGAGTGAAGATGTTTCAACTCAGGCTCCCCTTAAATATTTCACCTTTCAACCTTAACCATGACCCGTGTCCTCTAGTTTCAATCACACCCAATTTCTACGGGAAAAACTCTGCTCACATTTATCCTATCTATATCCCTCATAATTTTGTATACCTCTATCAAATCTCCCCTTATTTTCCTGTCTTCCAGGGAATAAAGTTCTAAATTCAGGGCTTCAAGCCCTCACAACATCCTTGTAAATTTTCAAGGTACTCTATTAGCCACATGGCTGCCTGTTCTATCAGCCTGTTTACTCGAGGCTACAGTACATCACCATTCACTTCACGGTTGAAAATTCTGCCAAGTTTTGAGCCATTTTTCAACATAAGGGTTAAAGGTTAGCTTTATTTGTCACACATAGTGAAATGTGTCGTTTGTGTCAAATCACTTAACAAGGATTGTGCTGGACAGCCCGCAGGTGTCACCACGCTTCTGGCACCAACATAACATACCCACAACTAACCCGAAATTGCCCGGCTTTGTAACGTGGGAGGAAACCAGAGCACCTGGAGGAAACCCACAGGGTCACGATTAGAATGTATAAACTTCTTACAGCCAGCAGTGGAAAATTGGACCCCAATCCTACAGCTGGCGTTATAAAGCACTACGGTAACCACTACACCACTGTCACCCCTTGCTTTTCCTTCCACCAGCTCACATTTCCAGACTGAACCACAGAGAGTCACAGAGCACTAGAGCAAAATTAGAAATCGTAGCCTTCACTTCCAAATCTAGGTCATTAATGCAGTCAAAAAGCAAAAATCACCTCATCGCCAAACCTGCGGTATGACATTATTTATGGCATCTTTCAAAGCACTATTCGCCATGCTCCTCTGTTATCTGTTGCTTAATCAACCTCCTACCCATGGCAACAATGCTCCGTTTATTCATCACCTTCCAATTTTGCTGAGAAACTTGTTAGGAAAAGTTTAAAGACAATAGACAATAGGTGCAGGTGTAGGCCATTCGGCTCTTCGAGCCAGCACCGCCATTCACCGTGATCATGGCTGATCATCCAGAATCAGTACCCCGTACCTGCCTTCTCCCCATATCCCTCGACTCCGCTATCTTTAAGAGCTCTAACTCTTTCTTGAAAGAATCCAGAGAATTTGCCTCCACTGCCTTCTGGGGCAGAGCATTCCATAGATCCACAACCCTCTGTGTGGAAAAAGTTTTTCCTCAACTCCGTTCTAAATGGCCTACCCCTTATACTTAAACTGTGGCCTCTGGTTCTGGACTCACCCATCAGCGGGAACATGCTTTCTGCCTCCAGCGTGTCCAATCCCTTAATAATCTTATATGTTTCAATCAGATCCACTCTCATCCTTCTAAATTCCAGTGTATACAAGCCCAGTCGCTCCAACCTTTCAACATATGACAGTCCCGCCATCCCTGGAATTAACCCAGTGAACCTACGCTGCACTCCCTCCATAGCAAGAATGTCCTTCCTCAAAGTTGGAGACCAAAAATGCACACAATAATCCAGATGGGATCTCACCAGGGCCCTGTACAACTGCAGAAGGACCTCTTTGCTCCTATACTCAACTCCCCTTGTTATGAAGTTCAACATGCCATTAGCTTTCTTAACTGCCTGCTGTACTTGTATACTTACTTTCAGTGACTGATGAACAAGGACACCCAGATCTCGCTGTACTTCCCCTTTTCCTAACTTGATACCATTCAGATAGTAATCTGCCTTCCTGTTCTTGTCACCAAAGTGGATAACCTCACATTTATCCACATTAAACTGCATCTGCCATGCATTTGCCCACTCACCCAAACTGTCCAAGTCACCCTGTATTTTCATAACATCTTCCTCACATTTCACACTACCACCCAGCTTTCTGTCATCTACAAATTTGCTAATGTTACTTTTAATCCCTTCATCTAAATCATTAACGTATATTGTAAATAGCTGCGGTCCCAGCACCGAGCCTTGTGGTACCCCACTAGTCACCACCTGCCATTCTGAAAGGGACTCGTTAATCCCTACTCTTTGTTTCCTGTCTGCCAACCAATTTTCTATCCATGTCAGTACCCTACCCCCAATACCATGAGCTCTAATTTTGCCCACTAACTTCCTATCTGGGACCTTATCAAAGGCTTTCTGAAAGTCCAGGTACACTATATCCACTGGCTTTCCCATGTCCATTTTCATAGTTACATCCTCAAAAAATTCCAGAAGATTAGTCAAGCATGACTTCCCCTTCGTAAGTCCATGCTGACTCGGACCTATCCTGTTACTGCTATCCAAATATGTCGCTATTACATCTTTTATCATTGATTCCAGCATCTTCCCCACCACTGATGTCAGACTAACTGGTCTATAATTGCCTGTTTTCTCTCTCCCCCTCCTTTCTTAAAAAAGTGGGATAACATTAGCTACCCTCCAATCCACAGGAACTGTTCCTGCATCTATAGAACATTGGAAAATAATTACCAATGCAACCACGATTTCTAGAGCCACCTCCTTAAGTACCCTGGGGTGCAGACCATCAGGCCCTGGGGATTTATCAGCCTTCAGTCCCATCAGTCTATCCAACACCATTTTCTGCCTAATGTGAATTTCCTTCAGTTCCTCCATTACTCTAGGTCCTCTGGCCACTGTTACATCTGAGAGATTGTTTGCGTCTTCCCTAGTGAAGATAGATCCAAAGTACCTGTTCAGCTCGTCTGCCATTTCCTTGTTTCCCATAATAATTTCACCTGTTTCTGTCTTCAAGGGCCCAACTTTGGTCTTAACTTTTTTTTCCTCTTCACATACCTAAAGAAGCTTTTACTATCCTCCTTTATATTCTTGGCTAGCTTACCTTTGTACCTCATCTTTTCCCCCCGTATTGCCTTTTTAGTTATCTTCTGTTGCTCCTTAAAAGTCTCCCAATCCTCTGGCTTCCCACTCATCCTTGCTATGTTATACTTCCTCTCTTATTTTTATACTGTCCTTGACTCATGATTTAACTTGCACCCTATATCCAGGCTACTGTTTGGGGGCCTGTAGATAACTCCCATTAGGGTCTTTTTGCCCTTACAGTTTCTCGGTTCTATCCATACTGACTCTACATCTCCTGATTCTATGTCACCCCTCGCAAGTGACTGAATTTCATTCCTCACCCACAGAGCCACCCCACCCCCTCTGCCAATCTGTCTGTCCTTTCGACAGGATGTATTACCCTGAATATTCATTTCCCAGCCCTGGTTCTCTTGCAGCCACGTCTCTGTTATTCCCACAACATCATACTTGCCAATTTCCAATTGAGCCTCAAGCTCATCCACTTTATTTCTTATACTCAGTGCATTCATATATAATGCTTTTAATCCATTTAAAGTAATACTTTTACTCCCCTCACCTTTCACATCGATTCCTATTGCACTTGGCCATACTCTCCAATCCCTCCCTGAGCTTTCTGCCCTGTTAATTGTTGTCTTTCTTAACTTTTCTTATTCTCTCTTTCGCCTTAACTCCATCCTTATATTTCCAGTTCGTCCCCTCCCACCTCCCACTACTTAGTTTAAACACACCCGTGTAGCAGTGGCAAACCTGCCTGCCAGAATGCTGGTCCCCCGTCTGTTAAGATGCAACCCGTCCCTTCTGTACAATTCATCCTTTCCCCAAAACAGATCCCAGTGGTCCAAGAATCTAAATCCCTGCTCCCTGCACCAGCTCCTCAGCCACACACTCAGATCCCCTATCTCCCTGTTCCTGTCCTCACCAGCACAAGGAACTGGAAGCAAACCAGAGATAACCACCCTGGAGGTCCTGCTTATCAGCCTTCTTCCGAGTTCTCTGAAGTCACGCTGCAGAATTTCTTTCCTCATCCTCCCGACGTCATTTGTGCTGACATGCACCACCACCTCCGGCTGTTCACCTTCACTCTTGAGGATGCCCTGCAATCCCTCCGTGACGTCCTGGATCCTGGTACCAGGGAGGCAACACACCATCCTTAAATCCCACTTGTTGCCACAGAAACCCCTTTCTGTACCTCTCCCTACTACCACGCCTCTGCCTGACTTCTGTCTCCTCGGCTTTGTTTCAGTGCCAATTTTTGACTCGCAGACCTGTCCGCCTCTCAGACTGGCACTGTCTTCTGTCCCGACAGCTTCCAAGAGGGTGAACCTGTTATCAAGAAGTACATCCCCCAGGGTCTCCTGTACTCCAAGCATCCATCCCTTCCTCATCGTCACCCCACCCCTTCTCTCTTCCGGTATCTTCGGTGTAACGATCTCGTTGTTGGTCCTGTCGAGAAAACTCTCAGTTTCCCGGATGAACTGGGAAAGACATATGAATACAACTAGTTTACGTGGCTATCTTTTGCCAGCACGGACCAGTTGGGCAGAACAGCTTGTACCTTTGTTGCGTGGCACTATAATTTCGTTAAAAGGTTCGTCACACTAACTTGACTGAGAAGCTTGTTAGGGGCACTGTCGCAGGAAAGCAGCACCCATTATCACGGACCCCACCGTCCAGGCCATAATTTCTTCTCATTGCTGCCATCAGTTAGAAGGTACAGGAGCCTCAGGACCCACACCACCCAGTTCAGGAACAGTTATTACCCCTCAACCATCAGGTGAAAGGTACAGGAGCCTCAGGATCCACACCACCCAGTTCAGGAGCAGTTATTACCCCTCAACCATCAGGGATAAGGTACAGGAGCCTCAGGATCCACACCACCAGGTTCAGGAACAGTTATTACCCCTCAACCATCAGGTGAAAGGTACAGGAGCCTCAGGACCCACACCACCAGGTTCAGGAACAGTTATTACCCCTCAACCATCAGGTGAAAGGTACAGGAGCCTCAGGACCCACACCACCAGGTTCAGGAACAGTTATTACCCCTCAACCATCAGGTGAAAGGTACAGGAGCCTCAGGACCCACACCACCAGGTTCAGGAACAGTTATTACCCCTCAACCATCAGGGATAAGGTACAGGAGCCTCAGGATCCACACCACCAGGTTCAGGAACAGTTATTACCCCTCAACCATCAGGTGAAAGGTACAGGAGCCTCAGGTCCCACACCACCAGGTTCAGGAACCCCTCAACCATCAGACTCTTGAACCAGAGGGGACAGCTTCACTCAACCCAACACTGATCTGTTCCCATAACTTTCAAGGAATTTTCATTGTAGATTCTCAATATTATTTATTTATTATTTTGTTTTCTCCTCTCTTTTTTGTAATTGCACAGCGTGTTGTCTTTTGATATGAATTGTTTGCCCATCTTGTTAAGTGTTGTCTTTCTTTGAGATGCTGCCTGACATGCAGCGTTCTTCCTGCATCTTGTGTGTGTTGCTTGGATTTCTAGCATCGGCAGATTTTCTTGTCCATTATCTTTGGCCCACAATGTGGTAGCGACCTTTTAACCTACTCCAAGATTAATCTAACCTTTCCCTCCCACAGAGCCCTCCATTCTTCTATCAGCCTGAGTCTTCTAAATGTCCTAACATATCTGCCTCTACCATCATCCCTGGCAGAGCATTCCACGCACCCATGTTCTCTGTAAATAAAACCACCTCTGACACCCACGCTATACTTTCCTTTCATCACTTTAAAATTATGCAATCTTGTATTAAGCATTTCCTGGAAAATATTCTCTGGCTGTCCACTCTATGTATGCCTCTTCTAACTTTGTACACCCCTATCAAGTCACCTCTCATCCTCCTTCACGCCTAAGAGAAAAGCCCTAGTTAGCTCGACCTTTCCTTATCAGACACGCTCTCTAATCCAGGCAGTATCCTAGTAAATCTCCTCTGCACCCTCTGTAAAACTTCCACATCCTTCTTATAATAAAGCGACCAGCCTGAGCACAACACTGTAAGTGTGAAACAAATTGCCCGAGGAAATGGTGGGGGGGTGGGTAACAACTCGATTTAAAAATTAATTTGGACTAGTACATGGAAAGGTAAGGTTCAGAGGCATATGGGTCAAGTGTAGGCAGATGGAAGCAACACACAGGATGGTCAGCATGGATGAGCTGGATTGAAGACCTTGTTTCCCTGCAGATGTATCCGGTGTACACAGTGCACTGCCGGATGCAACCGGACCTCTGATACCTTACCAAAATCAAACTAAAGATGAGAAATTTACGCACACCAAGATTCCACATCTAAGAGATAAGATGAGGGATCAGAACACGGAGGTACTTCAAACAAAGGTATGTTACTTGCAGCTTATCAGAATGCTATCTAGGTCTTGCTGTGTGTCTCCATAAAGTACCTGAGATAAGAACAGATGTATGGTTATAGAACATAGAGCAATCCAGGTTCTTCAGCTCACGATGTTGCGCCGACCTTTTAACCCACTCTAAGATCAATCTAACCCTTCCTTCTCACATAGCCCCCATTTTTCTACCATCCATGTGCCTATCTAAGAGTCTCTTAAACATCCCCAATGTATCTGCCTCCACCACCCCTGACAGGGCATTCCACAAACCCATCACTCGCCGTGTAAAAAAAAAACTACCTCTGAAATCCCCTCTATACTTTGCTTAATTCCTATTAAAACTATGTCCATATTAGCCATTTCTGACCTGGGGAGAAGGTGCTGGCTGTCCACTCTTATGTATGCCCCTCACCATCTTGTACACCTCTAAAATATCACCTCTCAAAATACGTAAATGGATGGGAAAGGTCAGAGAATCAGAATCAGGTTTATTATCACTGGCATGCGTCATGAAATTTGTTAACTTAACAGCAGCAGTTCAACATAATAAAGAAAGGGAAAAAAATTAAATAGAAAAAGTAAATCAATTACAGTATATGAATATTGAACAGATAAAAAATAATGCAAAAACAGAAATAATATATACTTTTAAAAAGTGAGGTAGTATTAATAGATTGAATGTCCATTTAGGAATCGGATGGCAGCAGGGAAGAAGCTATTCCTGAATAGCCAAGTGTGTGCCTTCAGGATCCTGTACCTCCTACCTGATGGTAACAATGAGAAGAGGGCATGTCCTGGTGATAGGGGTCCTTCACAAGGGATGCTGCCTTTCTGAGTCACCACTTCTCGAAGATGTCTTGGATACTACAGAAGCAAGTACCCAAAATGGAGCTGACAAATTTTACAATTTTCTGCAGCTTCTTTCAATCCTGTGCAGTAGCTTCCCTGCGCTCCCCCCCCCCCCCGCATACCAGAGAGTGATGCAGCCAGTCAGAATGCTCTCTATGGTACATCTACAGAAGTTTACAAGTGTTTTAATTGACAAACTGAATCTCTTCAAACTCCTAATGAAATATAGCTGCGATCTTGCCTTCTGTATAGCTGGGACCAGGTTAGATTCTCAGAGATCTTGACACCCAGGAACTTGAAATTGCTCACTCTCTCCACTTTTGATCCCTCTACGAAGATTGGTTCACATTTCCTCATCTTACCCTTCCTGAAGTCCGCAATCAGCTCTTTCATCTTACTGACATTGACTGCCAGGTTGTTGCTACGACACTACTCCACTAGCTGGCATATCTCCTTCCTGCACACCCTCTCGTCACCATCTGAGATTCTACCGACAATGTTTGTATCATCAGCAAATTTATAGATGGTATTTGAGCTATGCCTAGCCGCACAATCATGGGTATAGAGGAAATAGAGCAGTGGGCTAAGCACACATCCCTGAGGTGCACCAGTGTTGATCGACAGTGAAGAGGAGACATTGTCACCAATCCGTACAGACTGTGGTCTTCAGATTAGGAAGTCGAGGATCCAATTGCAGAGGGAGGTACAGAGGCCCAGGTTCTGTAACTTCTCAATCACAATTGTGGAATGATGGTGTTAAATGCTGAGCTGTAGTAAATGAACAGCATCCTGACATAGGCATGTAACCCTTGGTTTGCTAGCTGCTGAAACTAGGGAATGATAGCCCCCAGCCTAGCCAAACTTACGAAATCTCGTTTGGGTGGATGCTGTGCGATGCATCCCGTTATAAATCAGTACGACGACATAACAAACAATACACAATATGCGATTAAGCGATTGAACTTTATAATTCTTAATTTGACTATATGGTTAGTAAAGAAACCAAAGAAAGAAAAGGGCTCATTCTCATGAAACCAGTCTAACGCGCAAACGTTGGAGCTCACAGTGTCGTCCATGTGTTCCCGTCATCCTCCCCCGAGCATAGCCGACCCTCGGACCCTCGTTCCTCAGTCCACTCCGTCCAGCTGTCTACCAACTCCTCCCATTAGCATCCTCTCTCTTCATTGCTCCCTGACAGAAGACCGCAAAATCCCTCTCCCAGTCGCACAAGAAAGAACATCCCGCTCATTGGCTAACATGCCCCATTATCTCTAGTCATAAGGCAAACATTGCTGCTACAGAGAAACCATTACTTTGGCCTTAGCAGTGAAATCTTACAGAGTGTTACAGGTGTTTGTATTGTCCAGGTAGTCTAAGGCCATATGAAGACCCATTGAGATTGTGTCTGTTGGAGACCCATTGTGGCAATGGGTCCAGGTCCTTGCTGAGACAGGAGTTCATTCTGGCCATGACCAACCTCTCAAAGCATTTCATCACCATAGATGTGAGTGCTACTGGATGATAGTCATTAAGGTAGCTCACACTACTCTTCTTGGGCACTGGTATAATTGTTGCCTTTTTGAAGTAGGTAGGAACTTCCAACTGTAGCAGTGAGAGGTTGAAAATGTCCTTGAATACTCCTGCCAGTTGGTTGGCACAACCTCACCAGCTACTCCATCGGGGCCTTCCGCCTTGTGAAGGTTTACCCTCCTTAAAGATAAGCCTGACATCGGCCTCTGAGACAGAGATCACAGGGTCACCAGGTGCAGCAGGGATCTTCACAACTATAGTTATTTTCTCCCTTTCAAAACAGGCATAGAAGGCGGTGAGTTCATCTGGTAGTGAAGCATCGCAGCCATTCATGCTATTGGGTTTCTCTTTGTAGGCAGTAATGTCCTGCAAACCCCACCAGAGCTGATGTGCATCTGAAGTCATCTCCAACTTCACTCAGAATTATCTCTCTGCTCTTGAAATAGCCCACCGCAAGTCATACCTGATTTTCTTGTAGAGATGCAAACATGAGGAAATCTGCAGATGCTGGAATTTCAAGCAACACACATAAAAATTGCTGGTGAATGCAGCAGGCCAGGCAGCATCTATAGGAAGGGGTACAGTCGACGTTTCGGGCCTTCTTTCAGTTAGCCCTGACAATGGGTCTCGGCACAAACCGTCGACTGTACCTCTTCCTATAGACGCTGCCCGGCCTGCTGCGTTCACCAGCAACTTTTATGTGTGTTGCCTTCTTGTAGAGACCTGGGTTTCCAGACTTAAATGCCATGGATCAAGCCCTCAGCAGACAATGTAATTCCTGGTTCATCTACGGCTTTTGGTTTGGGAATGTACAGTGTTTTCGTAGGTACACACTCATCCACACAGGTTTTAAAGAAGTCGGTAACAACTGCATCACACTCAGAGATTCAAAGATGAATCCCTGAATACAATCCAGTCCACCAATTCTAAATGGTCCCGTGCTTTCCTTGTCCATACCTTCTTGGTACTCACTACTGGTACTTCAGTCTCAAAGAGCAGAAATACAGCTGGCACTTAATTGCGAGATATTTCAGGTTTGGGGAGCAGGCTTCGGACAACATTGATATATTTGTAAACCAGGAGGAGTTGATCATGAGAGATGGGACAAACACGGGAAAATGGGACTAGCTCAGGAAGGCATCTATGTCAGCATAGACAAGTTGGGCTGGAGGACGTGCCTTTGTGTTGTATTATTCTACAACTCTCTGCTGCCTTTGGTTTGTTTTTCACCAATGCACACAAAGTGCTGGAGGAACTCAGCAGATCAGGCAGCATCTACAGAGAGGAATAAGCACTTCAGTCCGAGTGTTTTCGAGTTCAGAGTAAATCTATTATCAGTGTATGTATACAGTAGCTATAAAAAGTATTCACCCCAGTTTGAAGTCTTCATGTTTTATTGTTTACAACACTGAATCACGGTAGATTTAATTTGGCTTTTCTTGACACTGATAAACAGAAAAACACTCTTTTGTGTCAAAATGAAAACAGATCTCTACAAAGTGATTCAATGTTGTAAAACAATAAAACATGAAAATTTCCAAGAGGGGTGAATACTTCTTATGGGCACTGTATGTCACCATATACTAGACTGAGATTCACTTTCTTGCAGAAATTCACAGTGAAATAAATACAAAACAATGAAAACTACTTACAAATGAAAACTGACAAACAACCAATGTGCAAAAGAAGAGAAAGAATGCAGAAACATAAAAAACTAACAAATACTGAGAACATGAGTTGTAGAGACCATGAACATGAATCCGTAGGTTGTGGAATTAATTCAGTTGAGATGAGTGCATTCAAGAGCCTTTATGATTTATGTTTATGTGTTTACAGACAGGGTGAGTTGAATTAAGTGTCATAGAATTATAGATTTGTAGAGCACTACCGCACAGAAACAGGCCTTTTGACCCACCACTAGGAGTTTGAAGAGATTTGGTACGTCAACAAATACACTCAAAAACTTCTACCGATGTACCTTCGAGAGCATTCTGACAGGCTGTATCTGTGTCTGGTATGGGGGCAGGGGGAGGGGCGGCTACTGCACAGGACCGAAAGAAGCTGCAGAGGGTTGTAAATTAATTTGTCGGCTCCATCTTGGGTACTAGCCTACAAAGTACGCAGGACATCTTCAAGAAGCATTGTCTCAGAAAGGCAGCGTCCATTATTAAGGACCTCTAGCACCCAGGGCATGCCCTTTTCTCACTGTTACCATCAGGTAGGAGATACAGAAGCCTGAAGGCACACACTCAGCAATTCCAGAACAGCTTCTTCCCCTTTGCCATCCGGTTCCTAAATGGACATTGAACCCTTGTACACTTACTTCACTTTTTTTAATATATATTATTGCTGTTTTTTGCATGATCTTTAATCTATTCAATATACTTATACTGTAATTGATTTACTTTTTTATTACTAATTTTTTTTCTCTTCTTCTACATTTATGTATTGCATTGAACTGCTGCTAAGTTAACGTTTTCACGACACATGCCAGTGAAAATAAACCTGATTCTGATTCCATGCCAAACTATTAATTTGCCTGGTCCCGTTGACATCTATCTGCACCAACCTTCTCTTAAATATTGAAATCAAACCCACATCACCACTTCCACTAAAGACACATTTCACACTCTCACCACTCTGTGAAGAAATTGTCCCTCGGGTTCCCCTGAAATATTTGACCCTTATTTCACCCTTAAGCCATGACATCTAGTGATAATCTCACCCAACCTCAAAGGAAAAAGTCTGTTTGCATTTACCCTATCTATAGCTCTCATAATTTTGTATACCATAATTTTAATAAATCTCTCCTCATTCTCCTACACTGTGTGTAATTGAATGTTAAACCACAGAGAAACATTCCCCACTCCCTAGTGCTCTGCCACCACCCCAGTAAGCAAAGAGCACCAGTGACATCTCATCTCACATCCCATCCAGCCCTGTTAATTAACCTGCGTTAGGTTCCGCGAGCTTACAGGGCAGCTGCTCTACCCGAGACCACAGGAAGCTACAGAGAGTTGTGGACACAGCTCAGCATGTCACAGTAGCCAGCCTCCCCTCCATGGACACTGTCTACACTTCTCACTGCCTCAGTATAGCAGCCTGCAAAATCAAAACCTCACCCACCCCAGACATTCTCTCTTCTCCCACTGGGAAGAAGATCCAAAAGTACATACCACCAGGCTCAAGGACAGCTTCTCTCCTGTTGTTATGACTATTGGTTTGTTATTACAATTGATAGACATACAAAGACACAATGAAAAGCTTGTCTTGCATACTCTTCATACAGATCAATTCATTGCACAGTGCATTGAGGTAGTACAGGTTCACAATCCTTTATCCAAAATCCTTGGGGCCAGTTGCATTTTGGAGTTCAGAATTTTTCGGATTTCAGATCACACCCCCCCCCCCCCACCGGATACCAAAAAAAAACACATGCTGTATGCTCAGGTCCCTTATTTAACCTGTCTCAGTGCGGTGGACTTTAGGACCCGGCGGCGCACCAACCCTACACACATCCTCCCGTATACTTTAAATCATCTGTAGATAATTGTTATACTGTATTATTTAGGGAATCATGACAAGAAAAAACATTCAATAACACATAAAAATATACAGCATCAAACGAACCAAATCAAACACATGGTAAGTGACTTATTGGAATGAATGTAGAACGTCACTGTAAACCTTCAGTAACTTGTCTTTCTGTTTATTTAAATCATATACATTGGTAGTTCCGACTCTATTTTCTTCAGTAAGGCGCCGCACAGACACACCACGATCAAGCTTCTGCAATAACTCCACTTTGTGTTATTGATAATGATAGATGCTTTCTTCTCTTTTTCTCATTGTTACCCATAGGGGTATCTGCAGCTCCTTTTGACATTTTCACAGTAAAATTAAACACAAAGTCAACAGTGAACACAAAATATCAGCAAACAACAAATGCACGTGTAACCAGTACGAGCGCTGAGCCACAACTGACGTCTGGTGACCTCTACTAGTGCTGCCACGTCACACCTGAGTGACGTCAGCTGTTGGCGAAAAAAACTTCGGTTTTCGGAGCTTTTTGGATTTCAGAATTTTGGATAAAGGAATGTGCACCTATACAAGGTAAAACAATAACTGAATGCAAAGTAAAGTGTTACAGTTGCGAAGTGCAGTGCAGGTAATCAATAAAGTACAATATCATAATGAGGTAGATTGAGAGCCTATCGTACAAGAGGTCAGTTCAAGCGTCTGATACAGTGGGATAACAGCCATCCTCGAGCCTGGTGGTACATGCTTTCAGGCTTTTAAACCTTTTACCTGGTGGCAGGAGAGTACAGGGAATATCCATCGTGGGTGGGGTCTTTGATTATGCTGGTTGCTTTACTGAGGCTGTAAGGTGTTGACAGGGTCCATGGACTCTGGTTTACTGTGTCCATAACTGAGCTGCATCTGCAGGTTCTTGCGGTCACATGCAGTACAACACATTGGACTCTTGACCTCATAATCTACCTCATTATGACCTTGCACCTCATTGTTTACCTAAAGGGCACTTTCTCTGCAATTTTATTCCACATTGTGTCATTGTTTTACCTTGTTCTACCTCAATACACTGTGTAATGATCTGATCTGTATGGACAGACACAGACATCCAAGACTAGTATCTCGGTACACATAACAATAATAAACCAATTTACCAGGACGCTGCCTGCATAAGAGAGCACATAGGTTTAGCAAGCTCGGGCTTTTCTCTTTGGAGCAAAGGATGACGAGAAGTGACTTGATAGAGGTTTACAATATGACAAGACAGTATATCATAAAATGGATAGCCAGGGGCTTTTTCGCAAGGTGGAAATAGCTAATACAAGAGGGCATAATTTTATATTATTTGAAGGAAAGTGTAGGGGGATATCAAAGGTAGTTTTTTTTTGTAAACACAGAGAGTGGTGCGTGGAATGTCCTGCCAGGCATGGTGGTAGAGGCAGGTGCATTAGGAGATTTAAGAGACTCTTAGATAAGCACATGGATGAAAGAAAATGGAGGGACATGTGGGAGGGAAAGTCAGATTTATCTTGAAGTAGGTTAAAAAGTCAGCTCAACATTGTGGGCCGAAGGGCCTGTGCTGTGTTGTCCTGGCCTATACCAGTTTTTCCAATCTCTCTGTGCTCCCTAATTTAACCAGTTTCTGCAGCTCCTCCTCAATCTCAGTTGGCTTCCCCCTTTACTGGGAAAAGTCTGTTTGTGTTTGTGCTGAGTGCCTTTGGCTCTGCTCGAAATGTACAATTCAAGGAAGGGAAACAGGGTTAAGATTTCAGGTTCATGACCCTTGTCAGAACAGGGAGTCTCAAAGTTGAAACATTGACCACACTTCTCTCTTCACAGGTGCTGACTGACCTGCTGAGTGTTTCCAGCAATATTTTTACTTAAAATTACTAATTTTTGTGTTCTATTTCATATAGATTCCTTGAATCACAGAGTTATAGAGACTACAGCACAGAAACAGGCCTTAGAATATTGCCAACAACAGGAATTCTGCAGATGCTGGAAATTCAAGCAACACACATCAAAGTTGCTGGTGAATGCAGCAGGCCAGGCAGCATCTCTAGGAAGAGGTACAGTCAACGTTTCAGGCCGAGACCCTTTGTCGGGACTAACTGAAGGAAGAGCTAGTAAGAGATTTGAAAGTGGGAGGGGAAGGGAGAAATCCAAAATGATAGGAGAAGACAGGAGGGGGAGGGATGGAGCCAAGAGCTGGACAGGTGATTGGCAAAAGGGATACGAGAGGATCATCGGACAGGAGGTCCGGGAAGAAAGACAAGGGGGGGGAACCCAGAGAATGGGCAAGGGGTATATCCAGAGGGACAGAGGGAGAAAAAGGAGAGTGAGAGAAAGAATGTGTGTATAAAAATAAATAACAGATGGGGTACGAGGAGGAGGTGGGGCATTAGCAGAAGTTAGATAAGTCGATGTTCATGCCATCAGGTTGGAGGTTACCCAGAATATTGCCAGCCTGGTCTTCCGCCTAGTTCCATTGACCCGCACCTGGACCATAGCCCTCCATATTTTTGTATCCATGTACCTACCCAAACTTCTCTTCAATGTTGTAAATAAAATAAAGGCATCCATTAGTCTTGCAAGACCATGGATCTGTGCCTGGAAAGTCTTCACTCTCCAGGGCGCAGGCCTGGGCAAGGTTGTAATGAAGACCAGCAGTTGTCCATGCTGCAAGTCTCCCCTCTCCACGACACCAATGTGGTCCAAGGGAAGGGCATGTATAGGTGTGATTAAGTGCCTTGCTCAAGGACACAACACGTTCCCTCGGCCGGGGCTTGAACTCACGACCATTCAGGTGGCTAGTCCAATGCCTTAACCACTTGGCCACCTGCCCACATTCAATGTTGTAATCGTATCCTTATCCACTACTTCTGCTGGCAGCTCGTTCCACACTCTCTATCAACCCCCAGCACCCATTTTCAGCTGGGTGGACTGGAGCAGTAAACAAGGTGGCTTGCTCAAGGACACAACAGGTTGCCTTGGCTGGGGCTCAAACTCATGACCTTCAGATCTCTAGTCCAATGCCCTAACCGTGGCCACCCCATCTATACCTCTATCAAGTCTCCCATCATTCTCCTACACTCCAGGGAATGACATCCCAACCTGTTCAACTTTTCCCCATAACTCAGGTCCTCAAGTGCTGGCAACATCCTTGTAAATTTTCTCTGTACTCTTTCAATCTTACTGATACCTTTCCTGTAGGTAGGCGACCAGAACTACAAACAACACTTCAAATTTAGCCTCACCCAAGTCTTACACAACTTCAACTCCCGAATTCAACTTTGCAGCCTTAGATATGCCCGCCCATGTCCTACACACTTACAATTCCTAAATTTTACAAAACAGTTTTTCATTCGGATTTACGCGGCCAGCTCATCTTTTCCCCTGCTCCCCCGTTTTAACTTCTGGCTCTGGACGGGATGGGCGGTTCCCGCACCGATGGGTCGATCTCTCCCTGGAGGTTTTGTCTGGAAGTTTAATCGTTTCCTGTGACGTTTCTGTCCACAAACTCGCTCTTCACAGCCACCCTCGCTTCAGGGTGGACTAATGTAATTTCCAGTACACAAGTGTAAAGGAGAACGAAATAATTGTTATTCCGGGCCCCATACAGCGCAAAAAAGTAAGATTAAAAAAAACAATAACAAAAAACAGTAAATATAAATACATAAGATAGCTTATATACATGGATTGATTGTATGTTCATAAAGTGACGCTAGACACATGATAGTCTATACATAAGGTGTCTGACAGTAAATAATAAAGTAGTGCTGGTGGAATTTGGGAATTCAGGTAAAATTTGAGTAAAATCTCTGCTTCATTTCTGCCCATTCCTTCACAACCATACATGGGGCGAGTCTTTGCCACGCTCACGCCGGTTAGCAGGGTTGGGAAGACTCCCAGCCCAAAGTTCGCCACAACTTTTGAAAAGTTTGGGAGACTTACCCTAGGAGCGCCTGCTGGGCGATGCTTCGTCCTCGGTTCTTTGGGCTGGGACCGAAGAGCGAGCAAGAGGGAGGAGACAACGAGGGCAGGGCGGGGACGCACACTGAGACGACCCGCTAGTCACCTCACTCCCTCTGGCGGTGGCAGTCACATCCCGAACGCTAACGACTTCTCGTTCTGCGGGTGGGACCACACACAAACACTTGGAATACAGTGTGCTTTTACTGGTCAGAATTCTTACCACGCACATATGAAAATGGAGCTTGTCGCTTTACGCAAAGATATAAAATTACTGTTGATTACAATAATAAAGAAACTGTACCGAGGTGGAATAATCAGGTAGTGTTCATGGCTTCATAGAGTATTGTTGGTAGTCCGTGCTATGACAGGAGACCTGTGCGGGAGAGTTTTTAAAGTGGAAAAGGTATTGCATTCGGGCAGTTGCACTCACTCGACCTCGGAAATCCGGGTTCAATGGTACGAGTAATCGTTACAAACTGAGGTCTCCATTTGTTGCAGAGTACGACCAGACTCCCTTCTGTGCCATGACATGCCCTTCGCTCCGCTCCGCTCCAAGCATTGCAGATCCGCCTTGTCGCCCGTTGGATTCCACTGTCGATCTCATCCGCCCGGTCCGCCGGAGCTGGCTTCACCTGCCAGGACACGTCTGTACTGTAGCTCGCCCAGGGTATGTGAGGCCCACCGGCCACCCTCATCTGGTTTAGCCTGCCTGTCGAAGCGGTGTACATACTGCCACATGCAAACAGCTACTTGGAGCCGTAGGTGAGAGCTAAGTGTCCGGTGGGGCTCAAAGATGAACGACCTGCCCTAGAATGGACTCGACAACCCTTTCGCTGGAGGCGCTACCCCTCCCTGGACACCCCGTACACCCTATAGAGTAGCACAGTAGAGAAACAGACTCTTCGTCGATAACACTTGGTGCTGAGCCCCCGTCAACACCTGGCTGCTGGAGAGTCCGGGAAGGGAAACTCGGTTAAGAATTCAGGCCCACGACCCTTGACCCTGCTTCTCTCTCCACAGATACTGCCTGACCCGCTGAGTGTTTCCAACACCATTTTTTTTAATTTAAAGATTACCATCATATTCTGTTTAATTTCAGACCTGGGTACAATTCCCACCACTGCCTGTAAGGAGTTTGCACATTCACCCCATGACGTGTGGGTTTCCTCCGGGTGCTCTGGTTTCCTCCCACATCCCAAAGACATACGGGTTAGGGCTAGGGAGTCGTGGACATGACGTACGGGTTAGGGCTAGGGAGTCGTGGACAAGCTTTGTTCGTGCTGGAAACATGGCAACGTTTGCAGGCTGCCCCCAGTACATCTGTGTTGATTGTTGATGCAAATGTCGCGTTTCACTGTATATGTTACAAATAAAGCTGACCTTTAATCCCCTTTATCTTCAAAATAGGGTCTGAATGAATGATATCATGTGACTGATTTTCAGTAAACGTTGATCTTCAAATGTAGAAAATTGGTTTATTATTGTCACAGGTACTGAGGTGGAGGGAAAAATTAGCATACAGATCACTTAATAGCATCAGTAAATTGAGACAGCACCAGGAAAACAATGGCAGAGTGAAGAATAAAGTGTTACAGTATTTTTAAACGCAAACAACAGGAATTCTGCAGATGCTGGAAATTCAAGCAACACACGTCAAAGTTGCTGGTGAACGCAGCAGGCCAGGCAGCATCTCTAGGAAGAGGTGCAGTTCACGTTTCAGGCCGAGACCCTTCGTCCGAGGGTCTCAGCCTGAAATGTCGACTGCACCTCTTCCTAGAGATGCTGCCTGGCCTGCTGCGTTCACCAGCAACTTTGATGTGTGTTGTTACAGTATTTTCTCAATCTTGCATCAATGTTGTGTATTTATCGATTATTTTTGCATGCCTATTGCCTTGCAAGTTGACAGGGTGGTTAAAATGGCATATGGTGCGTTGGCCTTCATTAGTTGTTGGACTGAGCTGCAAGGTTATGTCGCAGCTCTGCAAAACTTTGGTGAGACCACACAGAGTATTGTGTTCAGTTCTGCTTGCCTCATAATAGGAAGAGGTGGGAGCTGCAGAGAGGGTGGAGAGATTTACCAGGATGCTGCCTGGATTAGAATGTCTTATCAGGAAAGGTTAAGCGAGCTGTGGATTTTCTCTTTGCAGCAAAGGAGGTGAGAGGCGACTTGATAGAGGTGTGCAGAATGATAAGAGGCATAGAAGGTTTCCAGCTGTTCACACTGAAGAGTTTATGAAAGGTTCAAAAAACTAGGGATAGAGATCTAGAAAATTATAAGGCTAGCAGGAAGGAGTTTAAGAACGAAATTAGGAGAGCCAGAAGGGGCCATGAGAGGGCCTTGGCAAGCAGGAATAAGGAAAACCCCAAGGCATTCTACAAGTATGTGAAGAGTAAGAGGATATGATGTGAGAGAATAGGACCAATCAAGTGTGACAGTGAAAAAATGTGTATTGAACCGGACGAGATAGCAGAGGGACTTAATGAATACTTTGGTTCAGTATTCACTACGGAAAAGGACCTTGAGAATTGTAGGGATGACTTACAGCATACTGAAAACCTTGAGCATATAGACATTAAGAAAGAAGATGTGCTGGTTTGTTGCCTCCCGGATGCCAGGGTCAAGGATGTCTCTGATCGCTTGCATGAGATTCTGAAGTGGGAGGGTGATCAGCCAGATGCCGTGGTGCACATTGGTACCAATGACATACCAAGGAAGAGTGAGGAGGTCCTGGAGAGTGAGTATAGAGAGCTTGGTAGGAAGTTGAAAAGCAGGACCTCGAGGGTGGTAATCTCAGGATTGCTACCTGTGCTACGTGCCAGTGAGGGTAAGAATAGGATGCTCTAGAGGATGAACAAGCGGAGAACCTGATCATTAAATCTGCACATGATACCACAGTGGTGGGGCTCATCAGCAAAAATGATGAAAGTATGTACAGGGAGGAGGTCAAACACCTAGAGAGCTGGTGCAGGGATAATAACTTGATGTCACCAAAACCGAGGAGATGACCGTCGATTTCAGACGGTCTCAGCCTGAGCGCACACCCCTCAGTATCAGCGGCTCCACAGTGGAGAGAGTGGAAAACATCAAGTTCCTTGGGGTGCAGATCTCGGACAATCTCACCTGGTCCAGGAACACCACTGGGATTGTGAAACGGGCCCAGCAGAAATTGCACTTTCTGAGGAAGCTTAAGCAAGCATCACCCCCCCACTAACATCTTAACT
The DNA here is from genome assembly GCF_030028105.1 of Mobula birostris. Lineage (NCBI taxonomy): Eukaryota > Metazoa > Chordata > Chondrichthyes > Myliobatiformes > Myliobatidae > Mobula > Mobula birostris. The sequence goes on along the minus strand of NC_092375.1, from coordinate 115,066,338 downwards.
ACATTCTACAGAGGCATGGTTGAGAGTGTGCTGACCTTTGCATCACAACCTGGTACTCCAGCTGCAGTGCTGTCGGCAAAAAAGCCTTGCAGAGGGTGGTTATGGGAGCAGAGAAGGTTATTGGGATCTCTCTACCTTCTGTCCAAGACCTCTTTCAGAGTCGATGCCTCCAGAAGACACGGTACATCATTAAAGACCCCTCACACCCTCTCCACGAACTGTTTGTTCTTCTGCCATCAGGCAAATGTTACAGGAGCATCAAAACTAAAACCACAAGGCTACTAAACAGCTTCCTCCCACAGGCAGTCAGACTGCTAAATAGCTGCTCCACCTGACTCTGCTTTGGACACTTTTAACTTGCACTGGACCCTTATAACTGATTTTAACTGACATGCGGCTGTTGTGTTTTACTATTTATTGTTATGTTTATTATTTAGTGTTGCGTTTGTTATGTTATAATTGCACTGCCCTTGAGAAACACTGTCTCATTCTGCCCTGCAGAGCTGATGTATGGTTAGAATGACAATAAAGTTTTTTGAATCTTTGAGGTGGCTAAGGAACTGGTGTAGGGGGCAGGGTTTCAGATTTCAGGATCATTGGGACCTCTTCTGGGGCAGGTGGGACCTGTACAAGAGAGACGGGTTACATTTGAACTACAAGGGGAGCAATATCCTATCAGGGAGGTTTGTTAGTGCTATTGGGGAGGCTTTAAACTAGATTTGCAGTGGAATGGGAACCAGAGTGCCAGAGCTGACAGTGGGGCTGGGGTGAAAATAAATGATGTTAAAAGTTCAAGCAAAGCCGCAAATAGAAAGGTTGTGAGTGGTGGTAAAAATCTTCTGAGGTGTATATATTTAAATGCTAGGAGTACTGCGGGGAAGGCAGATGAGTTGAGGGCATGGATTGACGCGTGGAATTATGACATTATAGCAATTAGTGAAACTTGGCTACAGGAGGGGCAGGACTGGCAGCTTAATATTCCAGGGTTCCAATGTTTCAGATATGATAGAGGCAGAGGAATGAAAGATGGGGGGGTGGGGGGTGGTAGCATTGCTTGTCAGGGAAAATGTTACAGCAGTGCTCAGGCAGGACAGATTAGAGGTCTTGTCTACTGAGTCCTTATGGGTGGAGCTGAGAAACAGGAAAGGTATGGTCACATTAGTGGGGTTGTATTATGGACTACCCAATAGTCAACGAGAACTGGAAGAGCAAATCTGCAGAGAGATAGCAGACAACTACAGGAAACAAAGTTGTGGTGGTAGGGGATTTTAATTTTCCACATATTGATTGGGACTCCCATTCTGTTAGGGGTCTAGATGGGTTAGAGTTTGTAAAATGTGTTCAGGAAAGTTTTCTAAATCAATATATAGAGGTACCAACTAGAGGGGATGCAATATTAGATCTCCTATTAGGAAACGAGTTAGGACAAGTGACAGAAGTGTGTGTAGGAGAGCACTTTGGTTCCAGTGATCATAACACCATTAATTTCAGCTTGATCATGGATAAAGATAGATCTGGTCCTAGGGTTGAGGTTCTAAACTGGAAGAAGGCCAAATTTGAAGAAATGAGAAAGGCTCTAAAAAGCGTGGGTTGGGACAGGTTTTTCTCTGGCAAGGAAGTGATTGGTAAGTGGGAAGCCTTCAAAGGAGAAATTTTGAGAGCGCAGAGCTTGTATGTTCCTGTCAGGATTAAAGGCAAAATGAATAGGAATAAGAATCCTTGGTTCTCAAGGGATATTGCAACTCTGATAAAGAAGAAGAGAGAGTTGTATGACATGTATAGGAAACAGGAAGTAAATAAGGTGCTTGAGTATAAAAAGTGCAAGAAAATACTTAAGAAGAAAATCAGGAGGGCTAAAAGAAGACATGAGGTTGCCTTGGCAGTCAAAGTGAAGGATAATCCAAAGAGCTTTTACAGGTATATTAAGAGTAAAAGGGTTGTAAGAGATAAAATTGGGAATCTTAAAGATCAGAGTGGTCGGCTATGTGCGGAACCAAAAGAAAAGGGGGAGATCTTAAATGGGTTTTTTGAGTCTGTATTTACTAAGGAACCTGGCATGAAGTCTATGGAATTAAGGGAAACAAGTAATGAGATCATGGAAACTGTACAGATTGAAAAGGAGGAGGTGCTTGCTATCTTGAGGCAAAAGTGGATAAATCCCCAGGACCTGACAGGGTATTCCCTCGGACCTTGAAGGAGACTAGTGTTGAAATTGCAGGGGCCCTGGCAGATATATTTAAAATGTCGGTGTCTACGGGTGAGGTGCTGGAGGATTGAAGAATGGCTCATGTTGTTCCGTTGTTTAAAAGAGGATCAAAAAGTAATCCAGGAAATTATAGGCCAGTAAGTTTGACGTCAGTAGTGGGTAAGTTATTGGAGGGAGTACTAAGAGACAGACTCTACAAGCATTTGGATAGACAGGGACTTATTAGGGAGAGTCAACATGGCTTTGTGCGTGGTAGGTCATGTTTGACCAATCTATTGGAGTTTTTCCAGGAGGTTGCCAGGAAAGTGGATGAAGGGAAAGCAGTAGATGTTGTCTACATGGACTTCAGTAAGGCCTTTGACAAGGTCCTGCATGGGAGGTTAGTTAGGAAAATTCAGTCGCTAGGTATACATGGAGAGGTGGTAAATTGGATTAGACATTGGCTCAATGGAAGAAGCCAAAGAGTGGTAGTAGAGGATTGTTTCTCAGAGTGGAGGCCTGTGACTAGTGGTGTGCCACAGGGATCAGTGCTGGGTCCATTGTTATGATGATGATTATGAAGACACGCAGTCCTCCTTTATTGTCATTTAGTAATGCATGCATTAAGAAATGATACATTATTTCCTCCGGCGTGATATCACAAAACACAGGACAAACCAAGACTGAAAACAAAACCACATAATTATACATATAGTTACAACAGTGCAACAATACCATAACTTGATGAAGAAGTCCGTGAGCACAGTAAAGTTCAAAGTTTCTCAAATGTCCCACATCTCACATAGACGGGAGAAGGAAGAAAAACTCTCCCTGCCATGCCGACCACAATCCAACTCTGAGTCATCTGAAAACTTCGAGCTCTGATCAGCTGTCCGACACTGAGTACTGAGTGCCATCCCTGTCCGAACGATTTGACCTCCTTCTTGGTCACCAAAAGCAGGCAAGGCCGGGGATTTTGAGGCCTACCCTTCGAAAGATTCACAACCATACAGTAACGACAGCAGCGAACAGGCATTTCAGAAATTTCTCCAGATGTTCCTCTGTTATTTGTCATCTATATCAGTGATCTGCATGATAATGTGGTAAATTGGATCAGCAAATTTGCTGATAATACAAAGATTGGAGGTGTAGTGGACAGTGAGGAAGGTTTTCAAAGCTTGCAGAGGGATTTGGACCAGCTGGAAAAATGGGCTGAAAAATGGCAGATGGAGCTTAATACAGACAAGTGTGAGGTATTGCACTTTGGAAGGACAAACCAAGGTAGAACATACAGGGTAAATGGTAAGGCATTGAGGAGTGCAGTAGAACAGAGGGATCTGGGAATACAGATACAAAATTCCCGAAGAGTGGCGTCACAGGTAGATAGGGTCGTAAAGAGAGCTTTTGGTACATTGGCCTTTATTAATCAAAGTGTTGAGTATAAGAGCTGGAATGTTATGATGAGGTTGTATAAGGCATTGGTGAGGCCGAATCTGGAGTATTGTGTTCAGTTTTGGTCACCAAATTACAGGAAGGATATAAATAAGGTTGAAAGAGTGCAGAGAAGGTTTACAAGGATGTTGCCGGGACTTGAGAAACTCAGTTACAGTGAAAGGTTGACTAGGTTAGGACTTTATTCCCTGGAGCATAGAAGAATGAGGGGAGATTTGATAGAGATATATAAAATTATGAAGGGTATAGATAGAGTGAATGCAAGCAGGCTTTTTCCACTGAGGCAAGGGGAGAAAAAAACCAGAGGACATGGGTTAAGGGTGAAGGGGGAAAAGTTTAAAGGGAACTTTGAGGGGAGGCTTCTTCACACAGAGAGTGGTGGGAGTGTGGAATGAGCTGCCAGACGAGGTGGTAAATGTGGGTTCTTTTTTAACATTTAAGAATAAATTGGACAGATACATGGATGGAAGGTGTATGGAGGGATATGGTCTGTGTGCAGGTCAGTGGGACTAGGCAGAAAATGGTTCGGCACAGCCAAGAAGGGCCAAAAGGCCTGTTTCTGTTCTGTAGTTTTTCTATGGTTTCTATGGTGCTTTTGGAAAGCTTCAAACTGGATAAGTCACCGGGACCGAACGAGATATACCCCAGGCTACTGTGGGAGGCAAGGGAGGAGATTGCTGAGCCTCTGGCAATGATCATTGCATCATCAATGGGGATGGAGGAGGTTCCGGAGGATGGGAGGGTTGCAGATGTTGTTCCCTTATTCAAGAAAGGGAGTAGAGATAGCCGAGGAATTTATAGACCAGTGAGTCTTACTTCAGTGGTTGGTAAGTTGATGGAGAAGATCCTGAGATGCAGGATTTATGAACATTTGGAGAGGCGTAATATGATTAGGAATAGTCAGCAGGGCTTTGTCAAAGGCAGGTTGTGTCTTATGAGGCTGATTGAATTTTTTGAGGATGTGACTAAACACATTTGTGAAGGTAGAGTAGTAGATGTAGTGTATATGGATTTCAGCAAGGCATTTGATAAGATACCCCATGCAAGGCTTATTAAGAAAGTAAGGAGGCATGGGATCCAAGGGGACCTTGCTTTGTGGATCCAGAATTGGTTTGCCCACAAAAGGCAAAGAGTGATTGTAGACGGGTCATATTCTGCATGGAGGTCAGTGACCAGTGGTGTGCCTCAGGGATCTGTTCTGGGACCCCTTCTCTTCGTGATGTTTATAAATGACCTGGATGAGGAAGTGGGGGGATGGGTTAGTAAATTTGCTAATGACACAAAGGCTGGGGGTGTTGTGGATAGTGTGGAGGGCTGTCAGAGGTTATAGCGGGACATTGACAGGATGCAAAACTGGGCTGAGAAGTGGCAGATGAGGTTCAACCCAGTTAAGTGTGAGATGGTTCATTTTAGTAGGTCAAATATGATGGCAGAATATAGTATTAATGGTAAGACTCTTGGCAGTGTGGAGGATCAGAGGGATCATGGGGTCTGAGTCCATAGGATACTCAAAGCTGCTGCGCAGGTTGACTCTGTGGTTAAGAAGGCATTTGGTGTATTGGCCTTCATAAACTGTGGCTTTGAGTTTAAGAGCCGAGAGGTAATGTTGAAGCTATATAGGACCCTGGTCAGACCCCACTTGGAGTACTGTGCTCAGTTCTGGTCACCTCACTACAGGAAGGATGTGGAAACTATAGAAAGGGTGCAGAAGATATTTACAAGGATGTTGCCTGGATTGGGGAGCATGCCTTACGAGAATAGGTTGAATGAACTTGGCCTTTTCTCCTTGGAGCGATGGAGGATGAGAGGTGACCTGATAGAAGTGTATAAGATGATGAGAGGCATTGATCTTATGGATAGTCAGAGGCTTTTTCCCAAGGATGAAATGGCTAACACGAGAGGACACAGTTTTAAAGTGCTTGGAGGTAGGTACAGAGGAGATGTCAGGGGTAAGTTTTTTACGCAGAGAATGGTGAGTGCGTGGAATGGGCTGCCAGCAATGGTGGTGGGGGCAGATACAATAGGGTCTTTCAAGGAACTCTTGGTGCTTAGAAAAATAGAGGGCTATGGGTAACCCTAGGTAATTTCTAAGGTAAGGACATGTTTGGCACAGCATTGTGGGCCGAAGGGCCTGTATTGTGCCGTGGGTTTTCTATGTTTCCATGTTTCATTCTACTTCCCAGGGCAGGAATGGCTAATACAAGGGGTCATAATTTTAAGGTGTTTGGAAGAAAGTAAAAGGGGATGTCAGAGGTAGGAGTTTTTTTTATACAGAGGGTGGTGGGTGTGTAGGATGCACTGCGAGGATGGTGGTAGAGGCAGATACATTACAGACATTTAAGAGGCTCTTAGATTGGTACATGGATGATATAAAAATGAAGGGTTACATAGGAGGGAAGGGTTAGATTGAACTTACAGTAGACTAAAAGATCGGCACTGCAAGACCCTTAACAGTGTTGATGAGCAGAGGGATCTTGGAGTCTAAGTTCATAACTCTCTGAAGGAGGGTTGCACAGGTTGATGGGGTGGTTCAGAAGGTATTTGGCATGCTTGGCTTTATTAGTTGAAGCATTGCAAAAAGATCCTGGTAGAAGTTTTATACAGACCCCCAAACAGTAGGAAGGATGTGGTCTACAAATTACAATGGGAGATAGAAAATGCATGACAAAAGGGCCATGTTAATAGTCATGGGGGATTTCAATATTCAGGTATACTACAGCCTACTTTATCATGTGCCTCCAAGTACCCTGAAACCACATCCTTAACTAACAATTCCAACATTTTCCAGTCCACTGAGGTCAGACTAACTGGCCTATAATTCTGTTCTGCCTCTCTCCCTTCTCGAAGGGTGGAGTGATACTTGCAATTTTCCAGTCTTCTGGAAACATTTCAGAATCCTGTGGTTCTTGAAAGATCATTACTAATGCCTCCGTGATCTCTTCAGCCACCTCTTTCAGAACCCTGGGGTGTACACCACCTGGTCCAGGTGATTATCTCCCTTCAGACCTTTCAATTCCCCAAGAACTTTCTCTCTAGTAATAGCAACTTCACACACTTCTGACCCCTGACACTCTGGAACTTCCACCATGCTGCTAGTATCTTCCACAGTGAAGACTGATGCAAAATACTTATTCAGTTCATCCAACACTCTGTCCACCATTGCTACCTCTCCAACATCTTTTTTACAGTGATCCATAGGGGCAAGTGATCATAATATGATCGAATTCACCCTGAAATTTGAGAGGGAGAAGCTAAAGTCAGATGTATCGGTACTACAGTGAAGTAAAGGGAATTGTAACGGCATGAGAAAAGAGCTGGCCAGAATTGATTGGAAAAGAACACTGGCAGAGATGACAGCAGAGCAGCAATGGCTGGAATTACTGGAAGCAATTCAGAAGGTACAGGGTATAAAAAGGAAGTAATATTCTAAAGGCAAGGTGGCACAACTGTAGCTAACGAGAAGTCAAAACCAATATAAAAGCCAAAGAGAGGGCAAAAATTAGTGGAAAGTTAAAGGGTTAGAAAATTTTTAAAAACCAACAGAAGGCAACTTAAAAGTCATTAAGAAGAAAAAGTTGGAATATGAAGGTAAGCTAACCAATAATATTAAAGGGGCGACCAAAAGTTTCTTCAGATACGTAAAGAGTAAAGGAGAGGCTAGAGTGGATACTGGACCACTGGAAAATAATGCTAGAGAGGTAGCAGTGGGAAACAGAGAACTAGCAGGTCAACTGAACAAGGAATTTGCATCAGCTTTCACTGTGGAAGACACTAGCAGTATGCCAGAAGTTCAAAAGTGTCAGGGACAGAAGTGTGTGAAGTTACCATTGCTAGGGAGAAGGTTCTTGTCATGGTCCGGTCCGAAATCCGCATTCCGGTTCACGGTCCGGTGTGCAGACTCCAGACTCCGGGTCTTCCGGCTGTCCCTTGTTTCGGTTGGACTTAACCATTAGCACCTGATGCTTATCTTGGGTCTGGGAATATAAATGGCCCTGGGATTGAGTGTGGTTGCTGGGTTGTCTTGTCAGTCTCCCCTTGGAGCAACCCACTGGTGTAAGGCTAGCATATTCATCAAGATGTGGATTTGGCTGTTCTGTAGCCCGCCAAGGTTACCGGCCGCCTCAAGTCTTGGAGCCACCCCGGACCCAGCTCCCTTCCTGTCCCTTGCCTCTGTTGGGTAAGCCAGGCCATTTGCCATTACCCTGCGGTTGGTTCTGTCCCTTCCTGTCCCTTGCCTCTGTCAGGTAAGCCAGGCTGTTTGCCGTTACCCTGCAGTTGGGTCTATCCCTCTCTGTCCTTGCCTCCGTGGGGTGGAGTTCCGCAACCTGCCCAGGAGTTGCCTCGAAGTACCCTTGCCCCGTCTAGCCTCCAAGAACCTGAGCCTCGTCACATCTTCGCCTGGTCTCCAAGAACCCGAGCCTCGTCACATCTTCGCCTGGCCTCCAAGAACCCGAGCCTCGTCACATCTTCGCCTGGCCTCCAAGAACCCGAGCCTCGTCACATCTTCGCCTGGCCTCCAAGAACCCGAGCCTCGTCACATCTTCACCTGGCCTCCAAGAACCCGAGCCTCGTCACATCTTCGCCTGGCCTCCAAGAACCCGAGCCTCGTCACATCTTCGCCTGGCCTCCAAGAACCCGAGCCTCGTCACATCTTCGCCTGGCCTCCAAGAACCCGAGCCTCGTCACATCTTCGCCTGGCCTCCAAGAACCCGAGCCTCGTCACATCTTCGCCTGGCCTCCAAGAACCCGAGCCTCGTCACATCTTCGCCTGGCCTCCAAGAACCCGAGCCTCGTCACATCTTCGCCTGGCCTCCAAGAACCCGAGCCTCGTCACATCTTCGCCTGGTCTCCAAGAACCCAAGCCTCATCACGTCTTCGCCTAGTTTTGGGGTCCGAGCCCAAGTCAAGACCCAGGTTCTGGGTCCCTGTCCAGTCCCTGGCTTGGAGTCCATGCCCAGGCTCCTTGTTCCCAGTCCCTCGTCCTGGTCCTGCTTCCCTAGCCTAGTCTGTGTTCCTGTCCCTACTCCTAGTCTGCATCCTATCCTGTCCCGTCATTTAGTTTTGTCCGTTCCTGTTCCTAGTACTTAAGTGTCTGTATCTTGCATTTGGTTCTATTCCCAGCACCCACCTTATAACAGTTCTTGGGAAACTGAAAGCTTTGAAGGTAGATAAGTCACCTGGACCAGCTGGTGTACATGCCAGGGTGTGAAAGAGGTGGCTGAAGAGATTGTGGAGGCATTAGAAATGATCTGTCAAGATCATGGCATAGATCCAGAAGAATGGAAAATTGCAAATATCACTCCACTCTTCAAGAAAGAAGAGACAGGCAGAAGAAAGGAAATTATAGGCCAGTTAGTCTGTTGTCTCCCTCCTTTCTTAAAGAGTGGAGTGACATTTGCAATTTTCCAGTCCTCTGGAATCATGCCAGAGTCCAATGATCCCTGAAGGATCATTACTAATGCCTCCACAATCTCTACTGTTACCTCTTTCAGCACCCTAGGGTGCAGTTAATCTGGTCCGGATGACTTATGCACCTTTAGGTCTTTCAGCTTTTTGAGCACCTTTTCTTTTGTGATATTAACTGCACTCACTTCTCTTCCCCTGCACCCTTCAACACCTGACACCCTGCTAGTGTCTTCCACAGTGAAAACTGATGCAAAATACTCATTTAGTTTGTCTGTCATCTCCTCATCTCCTGTTATTATTTCTCTGGCCTAATTTTCTAGTGGTCCTAAATCCACTCTCATCTCTTTTATTTTCTATATACTTGAAAATGTTTTTTCTATCCACTTGGATATTGTTTGCTAACTTGCTTTCATATTTCATCTTTTCCCTCCTGATGATTCTTTTAGTTGCTTTCTGTAGGTTTTTAAAAGTTTCCCAATCCTCCATCTTCCCACTATTTTTTGCTTTGTTGTGTGCCCTCTCTTGATTTTACATTAGCTTTGGCTTTCTTTGTCAGCCACGGTTGTACTATTTTGCCATTTGAGTTTTTTTGATTTTGAAATACATCTAGCCTGCATCTTCCTAATTTTACCCAAAAACTCAAGCCGTTGCTGTTCTGCTGTCATTCCTGCCAGCATCTTCTTCCTACTTACTTTGGCCAACTCCTCTTTCATACCACTTCAATTTCTTTTACTCCACTGAAATACTGCTACAGCAGAGTTTGCTTTCTCCTGATCAAATTTCAAGTTGAACTCAATCATATTGTGATCACTGTCTTCTAAGGGTTCCTTTACCTTATACTCCCTATTCACCTCTGGTTCATTACGTTGCCCTTTTGACATGCCTTTTCTACTGCCCGTTGTAATCTGTAGTCCATATCCCAGCTACTGTCCGGAGGCCCGTGTATAACTGCCCTTGCAGTTTCTTAACTCAACCCACAAGGATTCAACATCTTCTGACCCTATGTCACATCTTTCTAATGATTTGATGCCATTCTTTACCAGCTCAGCCACACCATTCCCTCTGCCCATCTTCCTATCCCTCCGATACAATGTGTAACCTTGGACATTCAGCTCCCATCTACAACCATCCTTCAGCTACGATTCAACGATGGTCACATCATACCTGACAATCTGTAAAAGTGCAACAAGATCATCCACCTTATTTCTTATACTCCGTGCATTGATATGTAACACTTTGAGTACTGTATTTGCTACCCTTTTTGATTCTGCATCCCTAATGCAGTGATACTCACCCTGCTGGTTGCAATTTTGCCCTTCCCGACAGTCTAATTGCATGCTAACTTTGCTTTTTTACAACCTGCCCCATCCTGAGTCCTTCACTTCAGTTCCTATCCCCCTCCCAAATTAGTTTAAACCCTTCCTAATAGCTCTAACAAACCTGCCCACGAGGATATTGATCCCCTCTCAGGTTCAGGTGCAACCAGTCCCTTTTGTACAGGTCATACTTCGTCCAGAAGAGATCCCAATGATCCAAGAACCTGGAGCCTTGCCTGCTGCACCAGCTTCTCAGCCACACATTTATCTGCCAAATCATCCTGTTTCTACCCTCCCTGGCACATGGCACAGGTCGCAATCCATAAATTACTACTCTGGAGGTCCTGCTTCTCAGCTTTCTGCCTAGTTCTCTCTCTTCAGAACCCCTTTGCTTTTCCTTCCTCTGTCATTGGTATAAATATATACCAAGACATCTGGCTGCTCTCCCTCCCCCTCCAAAATGCCGTGGATGTGATCCGAGATATCCCTGACCCTGGCACCTGGAAAGCAACATACCATCCAGGTGTCCCGTTCATCTCCACATAATCTCCTGTCTGTTCCTCTGACTATTGAGTCCCCTGTCACTACTGCTCTTCCCTTCTCTCTCTTTCCCTTTTGCACCACAGACCCATGCTCAGTGCCCGTAACCTGTTCTCCCCAGCATTCCCCAGAAGCTCATCTCCCACAACAATATCCAAAATGGTACACTTATTATTGAGGGGAATGGCCACAGGGGTGCTCTGCGCTAACCACCTACCCACCGTCCCATTCCTTCTCCTGACAGTCACCCAACTACCCACCTCCTGCAGCTTGGGGGTTACTACATCCCTTTTACTCCGATTGATGATCTCTTCACTCTTCCGTAGAAGCCGAGGGTCCTGCTGCTCCACATCCCTAACACGGTCTTCAAGGAGCTGCAGTTAGATCACTTCACGCAGATGTAGTTCCCTGGAGACTCTGGATCTCCCGGGGCTCCCACATCCGGCATGAAGAACACACAAAGTCTATTTAAAATACACCCAAGTACTCCCTAACACAGTAAGAAAAAAGGGAAACTTAACAGAAACTTACCCGGACAACCTACTCAGAGCCAGAGCTGCTTCCAAGCCGAAGCCTCCTTTGAGCCAAAGCCTGACACTCCCACTCTCACCTCTGGCCCACTCCCAACAATGGCCTCGCCTTCTGTACTTTTATTCACTCCTCTCTGTACTGCCCCCGCCACTGATTTGGGCTACAGATTGACACCAAATTCCCATGAAACTCTGCTTTTAAATGAGCACTGCCAACCTGCAAGAAATCTCCTTGCTGTGCGTTGCTCCCTCCACTGATTGGCCTGCCAGAATGAGTCATTTAGATAGACACATGAGTGAGGAAAATTGATATGGACATTGTGTAGGCCAAGGGTTTGTTTAGTTGGCCATTTGATTAACTTAATTGGTTAGGCACAGCATTATGGGCTGAAGGGCCTGTTTCTTTGCTGTATGATTCAAATTCTGTGTAAGTTATGTACAATTTAGATTCATTACATTTGTGTTAACTTGTGTTTGTCCTTATCTTGTAATGTATTGAGCTGCCACAGTAAAAAAAAACAATTTCTACGCCACTTATACATTAGTAAATTGGTTTATTATTGTCACATTTACCGAGGTACAGTGAAAAACTTAGTTTTGCATGCCATCTGCACGGACCATTTCATTGCCTCAGTATATTGAGGTAGTACAAGGGAAAACATAACAGAATGCAGAATAAAGTGTTCCAGTTACAGAGAAAATGCAGTGCAGATAGATGATAAGGTGCAAGGCCATATTGAGTAGATTGTGAGATCCAAGATCCATTGTATCATATTAGAAACTGTTCTATAGTCTTATAGCAACGGGATTGAAGCTGTCCTTGAGCCTGGTAGTATGTGATTTCAGGTTTCTGTATCTTTGTTCGATGGGGGGGTGGGGGGGGGTGGGGGGATGGGAGAAGAGAGATTGTCCAGAGGAGCTGGGATCTTTGATTATGTTTGCTGCTTTACTGAGGCAGAAAGAAGTACAGATTCCACAGATCTTGGGATTATTCAGTGCCACATGCTGACAAAAGGTGCAGGAAAACTGTGGCTCATGTTGTGGACAACCAGCTCTTGTTATAATTGTCCTCTGCCTACCTAATCATCAGTTTTGGTCACCAGTAATCACAGGCTGTGAATCTGTGATCTGCACTGACAGTTGTGGAAGAATCCCCCTCAGCCCACCCATCCACCCCAACGGAGTGGACTGCTCGGTAGCTTGTCAGTTAGTGTAATGCTTCACAGTGCCAGCGATCAGGTTCAGTACCCACCAATGCAGATAAGGAATTTGTACGCTCTCTCAGTAACTGTGTAGGTTTCCTCCGGGTACTTCAGTTCCCTCCCATATTCCAAAGACATAGAGGTTAGGGTTAGTAAGTTGTGGGTATGCTATGTTAGCATAGTATATAGGAGCAGGATTAGGCCATTTGGCCCATCGAGTCTGCTCCACCATTTCATCGTGGCTGATTCAATTTTCCTCTCAGCCCCAATTTCCTGCCTTCTTCCCGTATCCCTTCATGGCTTGAATATACCCAGTGACTTGGCCTCCACAGCTGCCCGAGGGCAATGAATTTCACAGATTCACCACCCTCTGGCTATAGAAAATTTCTCCTTATCTCCATTCTAAAAGGACAATCCTGTATTCTGGGTAGTGTCCTCTGGTCTTAGACTCCCCCACCATAAGAAACATTCTCTCCACATCCGCTCTATCAAGGCTTTTCAACGTTCAATAGGTTTCAATTAGGTCACCCCTCATTCTTCTGAATTCCCTTCCAGTCAGTGGAGGCCCAGAGCCATCAAAACGCTCCTCATATAGCAAGCCTTTCAACCCTGGAATCATTTTCGTGAATCTCCTTTGAACCCGCTCCCATGTCAGCACATCTTTTCTAAGACAAAGGGCCTAAAACTTCTCACATTACTCATCAGTACTATATAAAGCCTTAGACTGTGTTGGTCGTAGATTTGAAAGATACATTTCATTGTACATTTCAATGAGCATGTGACAAATAAAGCTAATCTTCTTCATCAGTACTCCACCCATCTGTTACACGATAGACCTGTCCCTATTAGTAAGGTACAGTGCTGGATGCCTCATTACAGGAAGCATGTCACTTATTCTTGGAAGGTACAGCAGATTCTGCAATGTTGGAAATATCTTCTCACCCCTTTCTTTCTCCTCTTCCAACCTCATGGGACATTACCTCCCTCCAGTTTCCACCTCCTTCCCTTTACTCCTGTCATAATCCTATCAGATTCGTCCTCCTTCAGTCCTCTACCTCTTCCATCTATCACAAGCCAGCTTCTACACTCACCCCACCCAATTCTTCTTCTGACTTCTGCCTTCTTGATTTTAGCACTTACATGTGTAAATCCATTAATTCAACTTAACTTTCTAATCACTACTTGGTATCACAACACCATGACCACTTTGCACTACAATACACTTACTTTGATCTTATTGTGTTCTTTTACAAAGTGTGTACAATTACTTGTACAAAGTGTATATGTTTGTGTTTTTTCTTCTTACAGTTGTGTAACTGATGCTATAAGCCTGTGATGCTGCTGCAAGTGAGGTTTTCATTGCACCTGCTTCATGGCTTAGTATGGGAACTGCTCTGCCTGTGACCACAAAAGACTGCGGGGAACTGTGGCAAAACTCAGCACATGGACTCTGTCTACACCTCCCACTGCCTCGATAAAGCAGCCAGCATAATTGAGGGCCCTACCCACCTGGCTATTCTCTCTTCTTCCCTCTCCCATCAGGTAAGAGATACAAATGCCTGAAAGCAGGCTCGAGGACAGCTTCTACCCCTCTCTTATAGGACTATTCAATTGTTTTCCCTCATAAAATAAGATGGTCTCTTGGGCTCACAATCTACTTTGTGATCATAATCTTGCACCTTATTGTTTACTGGCACTGCACTCTTTTGGGAAGCTTGTACTGTATTCTGCATTCTGTTACAGTTTCCTCTTGTTCCACCTCAATGTACTGTGTAATGAATTGATTGATAGGAACATGCAAGACAAACTTTTCACTGCACGTGTCAGTACATGTGCAAGTGACAATTAAACTTTCCAAAGATGCTGAGTTCATCCAGTATCTGTGTTTGTAACATTTGCACATTTCCCATTAGACATGCACATACGAATAAGACCATAAGACATAGGAGCAAAAATAGACCATTTGGCCCATCTAGTCTGCTCCACCGTTCAATTGTGGCTCTTTTACTCCATTCTCCCCTTAATCCTTAACCTCCTTACCAATCGATCTCTACCTTAAATACACCCAATGACTTGGCCTCCACAGCCGTCTGTGGCACTGAATCCCATAGATGCACCACTCTCTGGCTAAAAGCAATTCCTCCTCATTTCTATTCTAAAGGGATGTCTTCTATTTTGAGTCTGTGTCCTCTGGTCTTAGACTCTCCCAGAATTGCAAATATTCTTTCCATGTCCACTCTATCTAGGCCTTTCATATTTGATAGGTTTCAATAAAATTCCCCTTAGTCTTCTAAACTCTGGCGAGTACAGGCCCAGAACTATCAAACGCTCCTCATACATCAACCCTTTCATTCCTGGCATAATTCTTGTGAACCTCTGGACCCAAACCTGATCACAATACTTCAAGTTTGGTCTGACCAGTGCCTTATAAAGCCTCAACATTGCACCCTTGCTTGTATATTCTAGTCCTCTTGAAATGAATGCTGATATTGCATTTGCCTTCCTTACCATAAACTCAACCTGAAAGCTATCCTTTAAGGCAGGGGTCCCCAACCTTTTTCGCACCGCGGACTAGTTTAGTATTGACAATATTCTTGCCGACTGGCCGACGGGATGGGGGGGGGGGTCAAGTTCAACGGTGCGTGACAGGGAATGAGGAAAGGTGCAGCTGACTCATATCGTTTCATATAGCCAAATCATATCGTTTCCTTGCAGCCCGGTAGCACATGCTTTGCGGCCCAGTGGTTGGAGACCACTGCGGGAATCCTGCACGAAGACTCTCAAGTCCCTTAGAACTTCTGATTTTTGAATTTTCTCTCCATATAGAAAATAGTCAATGTCTTTATTCTTTCTACCGAAGTGCATGACCATACGCTTCCCTACTATACAGGTGTCACTGAATCATAGCTCAAAGAAGATTATAGCTGGGACCTTAATGTCCAATGATACACACTGTATCAAAAGGAGAGGCAGGCAGAGGGGGTGGGGTGGCTCTGTTGGAAAAACTGAAATCAAATCATTAGATAGATGTAACATGGGCTTGGAAGGTGTTGAATCATTGTGGGTAGAGTTAAGGAACTGCAAGGGTAAAAAGACCCTGATGGGAGTTGTATACTGACCCCCAAACAGTAGTAAGGATGTGGTCTATGAATTAAAATGATAGAAAATGCAAGCCAAAATGGCAATGTTACAATAGTCATGGGGTATTTCAATACGTGGGTAGATTGGGAAAATCAGGTTGGCGCTGGACCCCAAGAGGGGTAGATTGTGGTCCAGCTATTCCAGACTGGGTGTTGTGCTATGAACCAGAAATGATTAGAGAGCTAAAGGTAAAAGAACCCTTGGAAAAAAGTGGTCATATTATGTTCAAATTCACCCTGAAATTTGAGAAGGAGAAGCTAAAGTCAGATATATCAATATTACAGTGGAGTAAAGGGAATTATGGATGCAACAGAGAGGTGCGGGCCAAAATAAACTGGAAAAGAACACTGGCAGGGATGATGGCAAAGAAGTTATGGCTGAAATTTCTGAAAGCAATTCAGAAGGCACAGGATATATATATCCCAAAAAGATAGTCAAAGCCAACATAAAAGCCAAAGAGAGGTTATATAATAGATCAAAATTAGTGGTATGTTAGAGGATTGGGAAGCTTTTAATTATCAACAGAAGGCAAATAATAGAGTGAAAAAATAGGATATGAAAGTAAGTTCGTCAATAATATTAAAGAGGACACCAAAAGTTTCTTCAGACACAAAGTGTAAAAGAAAGTGAGAGTGGATACTGTAAAAAAGATGTTGGAGAGGTAGTAATGGCGGACAAGGGAATGATGGATGAGCTGAATAAGTCTTCACTGTGGAAGACACTAGCACTATGATGGAAGTTCCAGAGTGTCAGGGGTCAGAAGTGTGTGAAGTTGCCATTACTAGGCAGAAGGTTCTTGGGAAATTGAAAGGTCTGCAGGTAGATAATCACCTGGACCAGGTGGTGTACACCCCAGGGTTCTGAAAGAGGTGGCTGAAGAGATCACGGAGGCATTAGTAATGATCTTTCAAGAATCACTAGATTCTGAAATGGTTCTGGAAGACTGGAAAATTGCAAATGTCACTCCACTCTTCAAGAAGGGAGAGAGGCAGAACAGAATTATAGGTCAGTTATTCTGACGGCAGTGGATTGGAAAATGTTGGAATTGTTAGTTAAGGGTGTGGCTTCAGGGTACTTGGAGGCACATGATAAAATAGGCCATTGTCAACATAGTTTCCTCAAAGGAAAATCTTGCCAGACAAATCTGTTGGAATTATTTGAAGAAATAACAAGAAGGATAGATAAAGGAGAATTGGTTGATGTTGTGTTCTTGAATTTTTATAAGTCCTTTGACATAGTGCCACACGAGGCTGCTTAACAAGGTAAGTGCCCAGGAAGGATTCCAGCATGGACAAAGCAGTGGCTGGTTGGCAGGAGGCAGAGACAGAGATTAGTAGGAACCTTTTCTGTCACATACTTAAATTTGGCAGTGCAGCAGATATGGCAATTGCACTCCATGAATATGCATGTGTCAGCTAACTATTATTTCATTGTGATGATATTTAACTCCATTCATCAAGTCGTAATGCTTGTTGATACTTGAGCAAAACACAGCAACGTTTTGCTGCTGCTTGCATTCGGCCTCGCTTGAGAAATTGGACTGTCGAGTCAACTGACTCTGAAGACTAGCAGTATTCATTTTATATTTAGTTAATCCTTTTCACCACAGTATTGGCTTCATTTTCCATTTAATCATTTTAGTTAACAACCCTGTTTGGCTTAGCATTTTATTGTTTTCTTTTCCCTCTAACTCTTTTCGCATTAAAGTCTGTGAACTATCGACCCACTTCAGTGTCTCTTGCTCCGCACTTGGGCCATATCCGGACATAGTAATGTTTTCTGATTGACTGCCAGTGACTAGTGGTGTTCCACAGGGTTTTGTGTTGGGACCACTTCTTTTTATGTTATATGTCAATGACTTGGACGATGGAATATTTCACTTTTTGGTAAAGTTTGCAGATGAGATGAAGAAAGGTGGAGGGGCAGGTAGTTTTGAGTTAGTAGAGAGGCTACAGAAGGACTTAGAAGGATTAGGAGAATGGGCAAAGTAATGGCATATGGAATACACCATCAGGAAGTGTATGGTCATGCACTTTGGTAGAAGAAATAAAAAGGTAGATCATTTCAAGCAGATTAGAATATAAAAGCAAGGATGTAATGCTGAGGCTTTATAAAGCACAGGCGAGGTCTCACTTGGGAGTATTGTGAGCAGTTTTGGGTCCGTTATCTTAGAAAGGATGTGTTGACACTGCAGGGGGTTCAAAGGAAATTCATGAAAATTGATTCCAGGATTGAAAGGCTTATCATGTGAAGAGTGTTTGATGGCTCCGGGCCTGTATTCACTAGAATACAGAAGAATGAAATGTGATCTAATTATGAACTATTGAATAGTTTAAGGACTTGATAGAGTGGAGGTGGAGAGGATGTTTCCTATGGTGGGAAAGTCTAGGACCAGAAGACGCAATCTCAAAATGGAGGGAGTCCATTTAGAACAGAGATGAGGAGGAATTTCTTCAGCCAGAGAGTGGTAAATCTGTGGAATTCATTGCCACAGGAAGTTGTGGAGGCCAAGTCTTCACAAGTATTTAAGATAGAGTTTGACAGATTCTTGATTGGTCAAGGCATGAATGGATACAGGGAAAAGGCAGGAGATTGGGGCTGAGAGGAATAGTGGATCAGCCATGATGAAATGGCGGAGCAGACTTCATGGGCCAACTCTGCACCTAGATCTTATGGTATTCCATCTTCCACTTTGCCAATGCTCCAAATCTGTCTAAATCCTTCTGCATACTCTCTGCTTTCTCACCACTACCTGATCACCCATCTATCTTTGTATCATCCGCAAAAGGGCTTATTTTGCTGTTATTGTTCTGCTGGATATTGCAGGCATGCTATGTTGGCAACACTTGCCAGGTGTCCCCAGCACATCCTTGGGTATGACGGCTGTTGATGCAAATGATAAATAAGTGAAATGAATGAATGAAGACGACGAGAAGCAAGCAGGCCCTGATAGAGTGAGGCAGTACTGTAATGTGGGAGTCTCTTCCCCACTTCCCCAAGACTCTAAAAGACATACTGGATATAAAGGAGGAAAAACAGGAAATACCTCTTTGTTTGTCTGACGGCATCTCTGGAGAGAGAAAACAAAAACACAAGAGAATCTGCAGATGCTGGAAATCCAGAGTAACACACTCAAAATACTGGAGGATCTCAGCAGGTCAGGAAGAACAATGGGAAGTAGTAAAGAGTTGACGTTTCAGACGCTGATGAAGTCTTGGCCTGAAACATCAACTATTTATTCCTCTCCATAGATGCAGACCGTCCTGCTGAGTTCCTCCAGCATTTTATCTGTGGTGAGAGAAAGTAAACTTTCCTGGTTTCTTTGGTTAACGTGGTTCTCCTGTCTGTTACTGCTTCACCTGTTGTACATAGTATTTGTTTTTAATCATGTAAACAAAGTAACTTCAATGTTTCTGCCGCTGGGGCTTTCAATCATTTAGGACACACCTTTCACAAACCTTCACCATGCTGTGAACCACACCCCTTTGATCATTCAGTCACTCTTAAGGCACAATATTTCTTACAGACTGGACTGTGGAGGCTTTTGCAGTGTTCCTCTCCAATACATTAAGCACTGTGAGAGATTGTTTGTATTTGGTCACTATGTAGTGAGCCAGTTGAAGGAACAGGTTTGACAATCAGATCATCAAGTGTCGCAGCAGTTACCTCACACAGGATAATAAACCACCACCAGCCAGAAATCATAATCAGGTTTATTATCGCTGACATACCATATGTTGTGAAATTTGTTGTTTTGCAGCAGTACAGTGAGTTGAAATAAATATTGCAAAAGAGGAACAGTGAGGTAGTGTTCATGGACTGTTCAGAAATCTGACGGCAAAGGGGACGAAGCTGTTCCTAAAACACTGAGTGTGTGTCTTGAAGCCCCTGTACCACCTCCCTCATGGTAGTAATGAGAAGAGGGGCACGTCCCAGATGGTGAGGGTCCTTAATATTGGATGCTGCCTTCTTTATTCACCTTGTCTTGAAGATGACTTGATGGTGGGGAGACTAGTGCCTGTGATGGAGCCGTCAACAACCTCTGCAGCCTCTTGTGATCCTGAGAATTAATAGCCTCTATACCAGGCTGCGATGCAACCAGTCAGAATACTCTCCACAATACAACTATAAAATTTTATCAGAGAGTGTTTGATGGGTCTGGACCTGTACTCCCTGTAGTTGAGTAGAATGAGAGGGGATGTCATTAAAACCTATCACATATTGAAAGGCCTAGATAGAGTGGATGTGTAGAGACTGTATCCTATAGTGGGAGAATCCAGGACCAGAGGGCACAGCCTCAGAATAGAAGGACGTCCATTTAGAACAGAGATGAGAAGGAATTTCTTTAGCCAGAGGGTGATGAATCTGTAGAATTCATTGCCACAGACAGCAGTGAAGGCCAAGTGATTGGGTATACTTAAAGAAGAGATTGATTATTAAGGATGTCAAAGGTTACAGGGAGAAGACAGGAGAATGGGGTTGAAAGGGATAATAAATCAGCCATGGTGGAATGGCAAGGCAGACTCAATGGGCTGAATGGCCTCAATCTGCTCCTAAATCTCATGGTTTCTAATGAATCAGAGCCACTGGTGTGTCTTTTCCTTGATCGCCTCAGTATGTTGGACCCAAGATAGATCCACTGAGATGTTGACACCCAGAAACTTGAATCTGCTCACCCTTTCCACCGCGGACCCCTCGATAAGGACTGATGTGCGTTCCCTCAAATTCTTCTTCCCTTAAGTCCACAATCAGTTCCTTGGTCATTGTTTAATGCACTAAATAAACACCATGGTAGTCTTGTTTATTTGTAATGTGTGTCAAGAACAAAAAATTGAATTCCCACTCACAATCTCATCCCTTTGCACACTAGCCACAGTGTGGCCCAGTCTGAAACAGTTGCAATCTCCCCCCATTGCATGCCATCACACTTGTGTACACCAGCAACATTTTGGCATCCTGTTGCTCACCAGTTTTGGACACCCTTGCACATCAACATCACTCTTGCACACTCACCCAGCTCACACTCCCAGTCCCTTGCCTGCTCATTCTACTTGCATCTGCTGCTCCTTACACTGGACCCAGTTACACCCCCATCCCTTTGAACACTGACACGGTTCATACACGTAAACCATGCACAGTAACTAGGCTCACACCCCCAGCTCCTTGCACACTGACTTCAATCACACAACAGCCTCCTGCACGTTCATCTGCCTCAAACACCCCAGCTCCAGGACACTGAAATCGTTCCACTCCCAGCTCTTTGCACACATAACCAGCTCACACTCCCACACCCTTGCACACCGACTTTGTTTACAATCAGGTTTAATATCACTAGCAAATACCGTGAAATTTGTTGTTTTGTGGCAGCAGTATAGGCTTAAATTCTATAAATAAAGCAAAAAGAGAAGAAAAAATTATTGAGGTCGTGTTCTCGGGTTGTCTATTGAGAAATTTGATGGTGGGGGGGTGAATCTGTTCCTAAAACACTAATTGTGTGTCTTTAGGCTCCTGTACCTTCTCCTTGATAGTAGCAATGAGAAGAGAGTATTTCCTGGATGATGCGAGTCCTTAATGATGGATGTGTCTTTTTGAGGCATCGCCTTTTGAAGGTATGCTGAATAGTGGGAAGGCTAGTGCCCACTGTGGTGCTGGCTGAGTTTACAACTTTCTGCAGCCTTTTCCAATGCTGTGCAGTGGCCCTTCCATATCAGATGGTGTTGCAACCAGTTGGAATGCTCCCCATGGAACATCTATAGAATTATGTGATTCTCATTGGTGACACACCAAATCTCCTCAAACGCCTCATGAAACATAACAGCTGTTGTGCCTTATTTGTAATTAGATCAATATGTTGGATCTTCAAAGATGTTGACACCCAGGAACTTGAAACTGCTCACTCTTTGATCCCCACAAGGAGGACTGATGTGCGTCCCCTCAACTTCCCCTTCCTGAAGTCCACAATCAATCCCTTGTTCTTACTGACGGTGGTTGTTGCGATACCACTCAACCAGCTGATCGACCTTGCTCCTGTGCGCCTCCTCATCGCCACCTGACACCGGTTTTAGTTGTGCAGTCGGCGTTTGTTGACAGTATTTGAGCCGTGCCGAGCCACACAGCCGTGGTTGCAGAGAGGGCAGAACAGGAGGCTAAACACTGTTCTTGAGGTTCGCCGGTCAGTGAGATCCGCACAGACCGGATCCAGTTGCACAGAGGCCCAAGATTTGGAGCTTGTCTCATTCACCACGCTCACACTCCCAGCTCCTTGCAAGTCGACCGTTCACACCAAACCTTGCACCCTCACCCGGTTAGCGCGAACACCAGTTCAACCACACCACAGCCACTCGGACGCCAATCACCGGCTCACACTCCGAGCCAAGGCGCGACCCGGTACCCGTGACGCCCACTGCGCACGCGCAGCGGGTCATGCGCGCGACCAGGGCGCAGGCGCAGGCGCGGCCGGCATCGGCGCAGGCGCACTCTCCACGATTCCTGCTCCCGTCGCGGTCTCGGCAAAAATTTCGGCCGAGAAGCGAGCGGCGAGGCCGAGGCCCCGGCCCAGCCCCGGGGGGGGAGAGGCCGCAACCCGGGGGAAGGGCGACGGTGCGGCCCGACCGCCAGCTCAATCGGCACCGGAGCCTGCAGTGGTGGCGCTGGATGAGCGGAAGCCGAGTGAGTGAGAGTGGAGGGAGGTCGGGGAGCGAAGCCGCGCGGGGTCGGGGCTTGAGGCTTGGTCGGTGGGGAACCCTGGGCTGTAGTGCTGGAGGGTGCGGGTCTTTCTCTGTTTAACAGCAGGGTACAGTACTGGTGAGGACGGGTCTTGTCACTGTATAACACCGAGGTACAGTACTGGCAGGAACGGGTATTTCGGTGTGTAACCAGTGGGATCAGGTCTGTTACTGTACAATACTGGGGTACAGTACCCTTGGGAATTGGTCCGTCACTGTATAATACCGGTAGGGGTGGATCTGTCACTGTATAACACATGGGTACAGTGTACCGGTGAGAACGGGTATGTCACCGTATACACCATCCTACAGTACCGCTGGGAACGGGTCTGTCGCTGTATAACACCAGATAGATTACTGGTAGGGACTGGTCTGACGCTATATAAAACCAGGATACGGTACTGATGGGAAAGGGTCTGTCACTGCGTAACACGAGTACAGTTCCAGGAGGGAATGGTCTGTCACTATATAACATCAGGATACGGTACTGGTGGGGACAGGTCTGTCTCCGTATAACACCAGGATACAGTACTGGTGGGGACGAACCTGTCGCTGTATAACACCGGGGTACAGTACTCGGGGGGCAAAATGTCACTGTATAACACCAGGTTATAGTACTGGTATGGACTGGCCTGTCACTGTATAACACCAGGGTACAGTACCAGTGGGGATGGGTCTCTCACTGTATGTCATTGGAGTACAGTACTGGTGGAACTGGTTTGTCACTGAATAACACTGGGGACTGATTTGTCTCTGTGTAACACTGGGGTGTAGTACCTGTGGGCTCGTCTGTCACTGTGTAACTCGGGAACACAGTTCTGGTAGGGATGAATCTGTCAGTGAATAGTACCATTATACAATACCAGTGTGGATGGGCCTGTCAGTGTATAACACTGGAGTAAGGTACCAGTGGGGATGGATCTGTCACTGAACCAGAGCATGGTACTTATGGGGACAGGACTGTCATAGCATTACACTGGGGTATAGTACTGGTACGTAAAGGTTTGTCACTGTACAACACTGTAGTCCAGTACCAATGTGAGCTTGTCTGTCACCATATACAACCAGGGAAAAGTAACTGTGGGGACTGGTCTGATCTATAAAGCAATGGGGTACGGTAGCAGTTGTGAATAGATTTGTCACTGTGAACCCCTAGGACAGAGTATCAGTGGTAAACAGGTTTGTTACTGTTTTTCATCGGTGTTCAGCAGCGGTGATTGTGGGTCAGTCACTGGTTAACACTAGGGTACAGGTCCGGTCTGTTATTGTACAACATAGGGATACAGTACCGAGGGAAGGGTCTGACACTGTATTACACTGGACAAAGTACCAGTGTGGCCAGATCTGTCAGTGTATAACATCGGGGTACAGTACCTGTGCGGAGGGGCCTGTCAGTGTATAACATCGGGGTACAGTACCTGTTTGGATGAGCCTGTCAGTGTATAACATCGGGGCACAGTACCAGTGTGGACGGGTCTGTCAGTGTGTAACATCGGGGTACAGTACCAGTGTGAACGGGTCTGTCAGTGTATAACACCGGGGTACAGTACCAGTGATGACGAGTTTGTCAGTGTATACCATCGGGGTACAGTACCTGTGCAGAGGGGTCTGTCAGTGTATAACATCGGGGTACAGTACCTGTTTGGATGAGTCTGTCAGTGTATAACATTGGGGTACAGTACCAGTGTGAACGAGTTTGTCAGTGTATACCATCAGGGTACAGTACCTGTGCAGAGGGGTCTGTCAGTGTATAACATCGGGGTACAGTACCAGTGTGAACGAGTTTGTCAGTGTATAACATCGGGGTACAGTACCAGTGTGGACGGGTCTGTCAGTGTATAACATCGGGGCACAGTACCAGTGTGGATGTATCTGTTAGTGTATAACATCGGGGTACAGTACCAGTGTGGACGGGTCTGTCAGTGTATAACATCGGGGTACAGTACCAGTGTGGACGGGTCTGTCAGTGTATAACATCGGGGTACAGTACCAGTGTGAACGGGTCTGTCAGTGTATAACATCGGGGCACAGTACCAGTGTGGATGTATCTGTCAGTGTATAACATCGGGGCACAGTACCAGTGTGGACGGGTCTGTCAGTGTATAACATTGGGGTACAGTACCAGTGTGGATGGGTCTGTCAGTGTATAACATCGGGGTACAGTACCTGTTTGGATGAGTCTGTCAGTGTATAACATCGGGGCACAGTACCTGTTTGGATGAGTCTGTCAGTGTATAACATCGGGGCACAGTACCAGTGTGGACGGGTCTGTCAGTGTATAACATTGGGGTACAGTACCAGTGTGGACGGGTCTGTCAGTGTATAACATCGGGGTACAGTACCAGTGTGGATGGGTCTGTCAGTGTATAACATCGGGGTACAGTACCAGTGTGAACGGGTCTGTCAGTGTATAACATCGGGGCACAGTACCAGTGTGGATGGGTCTGTCAGTGTATAACATCGGGGTACAGTACCAGTGTGGATGGGTCTGTCAGTGTATAACATCGGGGTACAGTACCTGTTTGGACGGGTCTGTCAGTGTATAACATCGGGGTACAGTACCAGTGTGGACGGGTCTGTCAGTGTATAACATCGGGGCACAGTACCAGTGTGGATGTATCTGTTAGTGTATAACATCGGGGTACAGTACCAGTGTGAACGGGTCTGTCAGTGTATAACATCGGGGCACAGTACCAGTGTGGATGTATCTGTCAGTGTGTAACGTCGTGGTACAGTACCTGTTTGGACGGGTCTGTCAGTGTATAACATCGGGGCACAGTACCAGTGTGGACGGGTCTGTCAGTGTATAACATCGGGGTACAGTACCAGTGTGGATGTATCTGTTAGTGTATAACATCGGGGTACAGTACCAGTGTGGATGGATCTGTCAGTGTATAACATCGGGGTACAGTACCAGTGTGGATGGGTCTGTCAGTGTATAACATCGGGGTACAGTACCAGTGTGGACGGGTCTGTCAGTGTATAACATTGGGGTACAGTACCAGTGTGGACGGGTCTGTCAGTGTATAACATCGGGGTACAGTACCAGTGTGGATGGATCTGTCAGTGTGTAACGTCGTGGTACAATACTTGGGGTCCGAGTCCATAGGACACCCAAAGCTGCTGCGCAGGTTGACTCTGTGGTTAAGAAGGCATACGGTGCATTGGCCTTCATCAATCGTGGGATTGAGTTTAAGAGCAAAGAGGTAATGTTGCAACTATATACGACCCTGGTCAGACCCTACTTGGAGTACTGTGCTCAATTCTGGTAGCCTCACTATAAGAAAAGAAGGACATGGAAACCATAGAAAGGGGTCAGAGGAGATTTACAAGGATGTTGCCTGGATTGGGGAGCATGCCTTATGAGAATAGGTTGAGTGAACTCGGCCTTTTCTCCTTGGAGCGACGGAGCATGAGAGGTGACCTGATAGAGGTGTATAAGATAATGAGAGACATTGATCGTGTGGATAGTCAGATAGTCTTTTTCCCAGGGCTGAATTGGCTAGCATGAGAGGGCATAGTTTTAAGGTGCTTGGAAGTAGGTACAGAGGAGGTGTCAGGGGTAAGTTCTTTACGCAGGGAGTAGTGAGTGCGTGGAATGGGCTGCCAGTGGCAGTGGTGGAGGTGGAAACGATAGGGTCTTTCAAGAGACTCCTGGATGGCTACATGGAGTTCAGAAAAATAGAGGGCTATGGGTAAAGCCTAGGTAGTTCTAAGGTAGGGACATGTTTGGCACAGCTTTGTGGGCCGAAGGGCCTGTATTGTGCTGTATGTATTCTATTTTTCTATGTTTCTAATACCAGTGTGGACAGGTCTGTCAGTGTATAACATCGGGGTACAATACCAGTGCGGAGGGGTCTGTCAGTGTGTAACATCGGGGTACAGTACCAGTGTGGATGGGTCTGTGGTGTATAACGTCGAGGTACAGTACCAGTGTGGATGTGTCTGTAGTGCATCGCCTCTGATCTGGGCCGACATTTACGTGCCAGGCAGCACCTAATTAATTAGCTTGTTTATTTCAGTTTTTTTCCAAAGATCTGCTGGGTGCGTCCCGGCTACCGCTGCACTCTCCGCGGCAATGTATCGGTCTGTGGCCCAGGGGTTGGGGTGGTGGGACACTGCGGTGTCATCTCATTGTCATCTGTTTCCATCAGGGCAGGCAGGTCATCTTCTTCTATGTCAACCTGCCTCGATGTTGAAGGTCGAGGTTTGTCATCTGCTGTGGCTGATGTGGAAGGCTTGAAAAACGATAGTATGCTTGACTGCTTAGCCTCGCACATTTTTCTGTAATACAGTTCTTTGTAAGCACTCAAACCATCTTGCAAATATACCCTAAACCTATGTACCATTTCAAAATTAAAGTCGTACTTTTCCGCAATCATTGCAGCGAAAATCTCACCCAGTTGCTTCACACTCAGTTCCTGGACGACTTCACTTTTGGTTCGTGCGCTACTGCATTTGGTTTCAAGTGTTATCCTTTCCTCTTCCAATTGCATCAGCTCTTCATCTATCAGTTCTCAGTCATGGGATGCCAAAACCTCGTCAACATCATCTTCGTCAAGTTCCACAAGCCAAACTCACTTTGTCCTTACTCTGTTCACCACGATCGAAACACTTAATTATGTCTAGTTTTACGCTAAGTGTAACACCCTGACGAACTCTTTTAGGCTTTTCCAATACCTTACAACTCATCTTGCAAACGGCTGGTCACAGGCACGTGTTTAAGCAATGCCAGCAAGAATGCAGTTCCAGGGGAGGAGCGGCTGCTTGGGGTGCGCGCTGCTTTTTCATAACAGTGAAAATACCTTCTGTTAGCGAAAACAGGTAACTAATGTACGTCTTTCGTAACAGCGAG
The DNA here is from genome assembly GCF_030028105.1 of Mobula birostris. Lineage (NCBI taxonomy): Eukaryota > Metazoa > Chordata > Chondrichthyes > Myliobatiformes > Myliobatidae > Mobula > Mobula birostris. The sequence goes on along the minus strand of NC_092375.1, from coordinate 115,038,986 downwards.
GTTTTGTAAAGCGAACGTTTGAAAAGCGGGGGACACCTGTAATACTGGGTTACAGTACTGGTGGGGATGGGTCTGTCACTGTATAACACTGGGGTACAATACCAGTGGGGATGGGTCTGTCACTGTATAACACTGGGGTACAATATCACTGGGGATGGGTCTGTCACTGGTGTACAGTACTGGTGGGGATGGGACTGTCACTGTATAACACTGGGGTACAATATCACTGGGGATGGGTCTGTCACTGGTGTACAGTACTGGTGGGGATGTGTCTGTCACTGTATAACACTGGTACAATACCACTGGGGATGGGTCTGTCACTGGTGTACAGTACTGGTGGGGATGTGTCTGTCACTGTATAACACTGGTACAATACCACTGGGGATGGGTCTGTCACTGGTGTACAGTACTGGTGGGGATGTGTCTGTCACTGTATAACACTGGTACAATACCACTGGGGATGGGTCTGTCACTGGTGTACAGTACTGGTGGGGATGTGTCTGTCACTGTATAACACTGGTACAATACCACTGGGGATGGGTCTGTCACTGGTGTACAGTACTGGTGGGGATGGGACTGTCACGGTAAAATACCGGGGTACAGTACCACTGGGGATGGGTCTGTCACTGGTGTACAGTACTGGTGGGGATGGGACTGTCACGGTAAAATACCGGGGTACAGTACCACTGGGGATGGGTCTGTCACTGGTGTACAGTACTGGTGGGGATGGGACTGTCACTGTATAACACTGGGGTACAATATCACTGGGGATGGGTCTGTCACTGGTGTACAGTACTGGTGGGGATGGGACTGTCACGGTAAAATACCGGGGTACAGTACCACTGGGGATGGGTCTGTCACTGGTGTACAGTACTGGTGGGGATGTGTCTGTCACTGTATAACACCAGGGTACAATACCACTGGGGATGGGTCTGTCACTGGTGTACAGTACTGGTGGGGATGGGACTGTCACGGTAAAATACCGGGGTACAGTACCACTGGGGATGGGTCTGTCACTGGTGTACAGTACTGGTGGGGATGTGTCTGTCACTGTATAACACTGGTACAATACCACTGGGGATGGGTCTGTCACCAGTGTACAGTACTGGGGGATATGTCACTGTATAATACCGGGGTACAGTACCGGTGGGGATGGGTCTGTCACTGTATAATACCGGGGTACAGTACCGGTGGGGATGGGTCTGTCACTGTATAATACCGGGGTACAGTACTGGTGGGGATATGTCTGTCACTGTGTAACACCGGGGTACAATACTGGTGGGGATGTGTCTGTCACTGTATAATACCGGGGTACAGTACTGGTGGCGATGGGTCTGTCACTGTATATAACCAGGGTACAATGCTGGTGGGGATGTCATTTATAACAGCAGGGTACAGTATAAGCGTGGACAGGCTGTCACTGTATTCCACATGGATACAGTACCATTTGGGATAGGTTTGCTATTGCATAATACTGAAGAAATATACTGTATAGCACTGGTGTACGGTACTAGTGGGATAGGACTGTCACTGTGTAGCTCTGTAGTGCAGTACTGGTGGAGACATGACTGTCACTGTATGACACCGTGGCGTGATACTGGTGCAGACGTCTCTTGTCACTGTAAATCATCAGCATAAAGTCCCTGTAGGAAGGGTCTGTTAAGTATTACACTGGACTACAGCACCATTGGGGTCAAACTGTCACAGTACAATGTTTGTGTATGGTACAGATAGGAGCATTTCTGTTGATGTGTAACACCAGGGTACAGGGCTGGTTGGAACAGGTCTTTTACTGTGTAATTCTGCAGTACCGTACTGGTGGTGACGTGTCTGTCACTGTTTTACACCTGAGTACTATACTATTGGAGATGAGACTGTCACTGTGTGACACTGGTATGTTGTACTGGCTATGATGAGTCTGTCACTGTATAATACCAGAGTGTAGTACCGGCTGTGACGGGTCTGTCCAACACTGTGTAGCTGTCTGTATAACATTGGAGTGTTGTACCGGCTGTGATGGGGTCATCACAGTGTGATACTGGGGTGTAGTACCGGCTGTGATGAGGCCATCACTGTGTGACACCAGGGTGTAGTACCAGCTGTGATGGGTCTGTCACTGTAACACTAGGGTTTAGTACTGGCTGCGACATGCCTGTCACTGTGTGACACCAGGGTGTAGTACCGGCTGTGATGGGGGTCTGTCACTGTATAATACCGGGGTATAGTACTGTCTGTGATGGGACTGTCACTGTAACACTGGGGTTTAGTACTGTCTGTGATGGGTCTATCACTATGACACCGGGGTATAGTACCGTCTGTGATAGGTCTGTCACTGTAACACTGGGGTGTAGAACCAGCTGTGACTGTCTGTCACTGTGTGACACTGGGGTGTAGTACCGGCTGTGACGTGTCTGCCACTGTATAACACTGGGGTGTAGTACCAGTGATGGGTCTGTCATAGTGTGACACCGGTGTGTAATACTGGCTGTGATGGGTCTCTCACTGTATGACACCGGGGTCTAGTACCGGCTATGACTGGTCTTTCAGTGTGTGACATCTGGGTGTAGTACCAGATGTGATGGGTATGTCAACTGTGCAGCACCATCTGTGACGGGTCTTTCAGTGTCACACTGGGTTGTAGTACTGGCTGTGACGTGCCTGTCACTGTATAACACCAGGATGTATTACTGGCTGTGACGGGGGTGTATCACTGTATAATACCGGGGTATAGTACTGTCTGTGATGAGTGTGTCACTGTAACACTGGGGTTTAGTACCGGCTGTGATGGGTCTGTCACTGTGTGACACTGGGCTGTACTACTGGCTGTGACAGATCTGTCACATTGTGACAGAGGGCTGTAGTACCGGCTGTGACGGGCCTGTCATTGTGTGACGCCGGGGTGTAGTAACGGCTGTGATAGTTCTGTCACTGTATGACATGTGAGTGTAGTATCGGCTGTGACTGGTCTGTCACTGTATAACACGGGTCTAGTACCGGCTCTGATGAGTCTGTCACTGTATGACACCGGGGTCTAGTACCGGCTGTGATGAGTCTGTCACTGTATGACACCGGGGTCTAGTACCGGCTGTGATGGGTCTGTCACTGTATGACACCGGGGTCTAGTACCGGCTGTGATGAGTCTGTCACTGTATGACACCGGGGTCTAGTACCGGCTGTGATGAGTCTGTCACTGTATGACACTGGGGTCTAGTACCGGCTGTGATGAGTCTGTCACTGTATGACACCGGGGTCTAGTACCGGCTCTGATGAGTCTGTCACCTTATGACACCGGGGTCTAGTACCGGCTGTGATGGGTCTGTCACTGTATAACACCGGGGTCTAGTACCGGCTGTGATGAGTCTGTCACTGTATGACACCGGGGTCTAGTACCGGCTGTGATGAGTCTGTCACTTTATGACACCGGGGTCTAGTACCGGCTGTGATGAGTCTGTCACTGTATAACACCGGGGTATAGTACCGGCTGTGACGGGTCTGTCACTGTATAACACCGGGGTCTAGTACCGGCTGTGATGAGTCTGTCACTGTATGACACCGGGGTCTAGTACCGGCTGTGATGAGTCTGTCACTGTATGACACTGGGGTCTAGTACCGGCTGTGATGAGTCTGTCACTGTATGACACCGGGGTCTAGTAACGGCTCTGATGAGTCTGTCACTTTATGACACCGGGGTCTAGTACCGGCTGTGATGGGTCTGTCACTGTATAACACCGGGGTCTAGTACCGGCTGTGATGAGTCTGTCACTGTATGACACCGGGGTCTAGTACCGGCTGTGATGAGTCTGTCACTTTATGACACCGGGGTCTAGTGCCGGCTGTGATGAGTCTGTCACTGTATAACACCGGGGTATAGTACCGGCTGTGACGGGTCTGTCACTGTATAACACCGGGGTCTAGTACCGGCTGTGATGAGTCTGTCACTGTATGACACCGGGGTATAGTACCGGCTGTGATGAGTCTGTCACTGCATAAGGGGTTCCCAACCTTTTTTGCACCACGGACCAGTTTAATATTGACGATATTCTTGTGGACCGGCCAACCGGGGGGGTGATGAGGGGAGGGATGTTCAAGTAGGGTTAAACTCACCTCAACATGTCTTTTACAGTTAGGGTTGCCAACTTTCTCACTCACAAATTGGGGACAAAAGTAGCAGTCAAATCCTGACAAAGGGTCCTGGCCCGAAATGTCGACTGTACCTCTTCCTATAGATGCTGCCTGGCCTGCTGCGTTCACCAGCATTTTTTGTGTGTGTTGATGGGACATTTGTGTTTACCCCAAGAAAGACTACCATGACCATGAAGCCTTGCGTGGGCACCTGTGTGCGCATGCATGAAGTGCGAATATGTGACGTGTGCATGCGCATACGTGCTGGCCTTACAAATGAGTTTGTTGATTCTGTTGGTGTCTGCTACCCTCAGCCTGCTGCCCCAGCACACAACAGCAAACATGATAGCACTGGCCACCACAGACTCATAGAACATCCTCAGCATCGTCCAACAGATGTTAAAGAGCCTCAGTCTCCTCAGGAAATAGAGATGGCTCTGACCCCTCTTGTAGACAGTCTCAGTGTTCTTTGACCAGTCCAGTTTATTGTCATTTCGTATCCCCAGGTATTTGTAATCCTCCACCATGTCCACACTGACCTCCTGGATGGAAACAGGGGTCACCGGTACCTTAGCTCTCCTTAGGTCTACCACCAGCTCCTTAGTCTTTTTCACATTAAGCTGCAGATAATTCTGCTCACACCATGTGACAAAGTTTCCTACCATAGCCCTGTACTCAGCCCCATCTCCCTTGCTGGTGCATCCAACTATGGCAGTTGGATACTCTATCCCAGTGTTATACAGTGACAGACCAGTCTCTTTCAGTACTGTACCCCGGTATTATAGAGTGACAGACCCATCTCTACCAGTACTGTACCCCAGTTTTATACAGTAACAGACCCATTCTCACCAGTACTATACTCTGGTATTCTACAATGACAGATCCATCTCCACCAGTACTGTATCCCAGTGTTACAGGTTTCCCCCGCCATCCGAAGGTAGAGCATTCCTATGAAATGGTTCGTAAGCCGGAATGTCGTAGAGCAAAGAAGCAATTACCATTTATTTATATGGGAAAATTTTGTGAGCGTTCGCAGACCCAAAAATAACCTACCAAATCATGCCAAATAACACATAAAACCTAAAATAACAGTAACATATAGTAAAAGCAGGAATGATTTGATAAATACACAGCCTATATAAAGTAGAAATACTTCTCTACAACGATTGCCTGCACAGATCTCCTTAGCGAAAATCTCACGCAAGCGCTCTCCAGTAACCTTTAAACTATGAAGCTGCCAAATCTACCAAATAACACATAAAAATACACAGCCAATATAAAGTAAAAATAATGTACGTACAGTGTAGTATCACTTACCGGAATTGGGACAGCGCCGAGCACACTGATGATGGTGTGTTAGACTGAGTCGTCGCAGGTTGGGTGGTGCAGTGGCCCCCACCCTCCGGGCTGCCGACCCGATACATTGCCGTGAAGAATGCAGCAGTAGCCGAGAGGCACACAGCACATCTTTAAGAAAAAAACCTGAAATAAACAAGCTAATTAATTAGGTGTCGCCCGACACGTAATTGTCGGCTCAGATCATTGCCGATTGCATCGCCTCTGATCTGGGCCAACAATTACGTGCTAGGCGGCACCTAATTAATTAGCTTGTTTATTTCGGCTTTTTTCTTAAAGATGTGCTGTGTGCCTCCTGGCTACCGCAGCATTCTCCGCGAATCGGTACAGTATCTGTCCTGGGCCCGGGGGTTGGGGACACGGGGGTGTCATCTCATTGTCCGGGGGTTGGGGACACGGGGGTGTCATCTCATTGTCGATCAGGGCAGGCAGCTCATCTTCTCCTATGACTGCCCGACTAGATGTCGAAGGTCAAGGTTCGTCGTTTGTTGTGGCTGATGTGGAAGGCTTGCTTGACTGCTGAGCCTCGTGAATTTTTCTATCATACAGTTCATTGTAAGCACTCAAACCATCCTGCAAATATTCCCTAAACCTACGTACCCTTTCAAAATTAAAGTCATACTTTATCATTGCAGCGAAAATCTCACGCAGTTGCTTCACTTTCGCTACTGCATTCGGTTTCGATTGTTATCTTTTCCTCTTCCAATTGCATCAGCTCTTCATCTATCAGTTCTTGGTCATGGAATGCCAGAACCTCTTCAACATCATCTTCGTCAGCTTCCACAAGCCAAACTCACTTTGTCTTTACTTCATTCACCACAATCAAAACTCTTAATTATGTCTAGTTTTACACTAAGTGTAACACCCTTACGAGCTCTTTTGGGCTTTTCCGACACCTTAGAACTCATCTTGCTAATGGCTGCACAATGCAACATGTTTAAGCAATGCTGTTCCGAATCCGGGGAAGAGCGGCTGCTTGGAGCGCGTGCTGCCTTTTAACACGCTGTTTTTTTTTCGCGCGCTGCCTTTCTTTGTAACAGTGAAAACACCTTCTGAAAGCAAAAACAGGGTACTAATGTAGGTCTTTTGTAACAGTGAGGTTTCGTAAAGCGAATGTTTGAAAAGCGGGGGACACCTGTATACAGGAACAGACCCATCCCCACCTGACTGTACCATGGTGATATACGTAAAACAATAAGATCAGAGGACACAAGAGCAGAATTTGACTATTTAGTCCATCAAGTCTGCTCTGCCATTCCAGCATGGTTCATTTACTATCCTTCTCAACCCTATTTCTCCTGCTTCTCCCCGTAACCTTTGATAATCTGACTAACCAAGAACACATTAACCTCTGCTTTAAATATACACATTGACTTTGCCTCCACAGCTATCTGTGGCAATGAACTCCAGAGATATACAGTGACAGACCCATCCTATACCTGAATGCTATACTGTGACTGACCCATTCACACTGGTACTATACCTTGGTGTAAGAGCCTGACAAAACCATCCCCAACAGTACTGTATCCTAGTGTTGTACACTCAGACCCAGCCTCATCCATACTGTAAAGCAATATCATACAGCGACAGACCCATCCCCATTGATACTGTATGCCGGTGTTAAAACCACATCGGGCTACAGTACCAGTGAGGATGGGTCTGTCACTGTATAACACCAGGGAACAGATCTGTCACCGTGTAATGCCACAGTACAATACTGGTGAGGACATGTCTGTCAGTGTATAACAGTGGGCTACGGTACTGGTGGAGATGGGTCTATCATGAATAATATAGGGGTACAGTACTTGTGGGATAAGTATACTGTATAATGTGAGTGTTTGGTACCGGTAGGGATGGGTGTGTCTCTGTATAAATCCAGGGTACAGTACTGGTAGGGACAGGTCTGTCACTGAGTAATGTGAGTGTTTGGTACCGTTGGGGACTGATCTGTCACTGTATAATGTGAGTGTTTGGCAACGGTGGGGACTGTTCTGTCACTGTATACTATACTGTGAGTCTTTGGTACTGGTGGGGGCAGGTCTGTGGATGTGTAACACTGAGATACCAACCCAGTTGGTACAGGTCTCTCACTGTATAACACTGGGGTACAAGATACTCTGGAATACAGTACCGTTGCGGATGGGTCTGTCAGAGTATAATACTGGGGCACAATACCAGTGGGGATGGGTCTGTCACTGTATAATACCAGTGTACAGTATCAGTAGGGACAGGTATGTCACTGTATAACACCAGAGTACAGTACCAGTAGGCCCAGATATGTCACTGTACACCACCAGGGTACTGTACCAGTGGGAATGGGTATGTCACTGTATAACACTGAGGCACAGTACCAGTGGGTGGGTTGGGGGTGGTGGTGGTATGTCACTGTATAACACTGGGGTAGAATGCCAGCAGGGATGGGTATGTCATTGTATAACATGGGGATACAGTAACAGTGGGAATGGGTATGTCACTGTATAACACCAGGGTGTGGTACCAGTGGGGACGGGTATGTCACCATATAGCACCGGGGTACATTATCAGTGGGGATGGGTATGTCACTGTATAACACCAGGGTACTTACTGTACCAGTGGGTCCGGGTATGTCACTGTATTACCTCAGGGTACAGTACCATTGGGGACAGATCTGTCACTGATGTGACTCTGGGGTACTGTAGGGGTGGGGATGGATCTGTCGCTGTATAACACTGGGGTACAGTACTGATAGAGACGTGTTTGCTGTATTCTACTGGTATAATGTACTATTGGGAACAGGTCTGATTTTCATCACAGCTACCCCGTTGAATGGTACTTCTATGTCTCTGTTGGATAACAGCATGTAATGCTGATTTGGTCTCTGAAATGTCACTGAATATTTCTCTTTCTGTGTTTTATATTGTACTGACTTTTCCCTTCTTCCCTACTTCCCTATTTCATTCCTGGTTATTATGGTTATTGGAGAGGTCTGGTCTATTGCTCTACACTTTTTTTATGATGGGAAGAAGTCTCTCACTGTATAACACTGGTGCAGAAGTGTTAGAAGACATTACAGCTCTTGAGAAATCTGGTGTCTGGCTACATTATAAATACTTTTTTTTATTGTACTGATAGATACAGGTCTAACGTTTGGCAGATGGGTAGACGTGTCTCTAACTAATCCTGTTGAATATAGGTTAGTGGATAAAACAGTACAGCACAGGAAAGGGCCCTTTGGCTCATAATATCTTTGCTAACCATGATTCTAATTGGAATTAATCCCATCAACGAGTTGAATGCCGTAACCTCCTATAAAGGCAAATCTAGCGACATGGGGGAGAGCAGAGCTTCACTTCCAGATGAGCTCAATGCCTTCTATGCTTGCTTTGACCACCAGAGCAGGGAAGAACCATCGTGCAGCCCCATGTCCCCTGATGATCCTTTAATCTCAGGATCTGAAGGTGACTTGCAGTCTACCTTCAAGAGAGTGAATCCAAGGAAAGAATCCAGACGGAGTACTTGGCTGAGTACTGAAGACCTGTGCTGACCAGCTGGCTGGTGTGCTCATGAATATCTTCAACTGCTCACTCCAGCAGTGTGTGGTACCCACCTGCTACAAGCAGGCTTCAATCGTACTGGTGCCCAAGAAAAGCATGGTAACCTGCCTCAATGACTATCACATTGTGGCACTTGCATTCACAGTGATGAAAAGTTTTGAGAGCTGGTGCTGAAACATATCAGCTCCTGTCTGAGTGGTGACGTGAATCTGCTTCAATTTGAAGCAAGGTCCACAGCAGATGCCATCACATTGGCTCTTCACACAACCCTGGAACATCTGGGCAGCAAAGGTGCACACATCAGGATGCCCTTTATCGATAACAGCTCAGTACTTAATACCATCTTCCCCTCAAAACTACTCAGTAAGCTCCAAGGCCTGGGCCTCAATACCCCCTTGTGCAATTGGATCATGGATTTCCTCACTTGCAGACCGCAGACAATTCAGATGGCAAAAACATCTTCTCCACAATCTCCATCAGCACAGCCGCACCACAGAGATGCGTGTTATCCCTTTAATTCTTGGGATTATTTTCGTGAATCTCCTCTGGACCCTCTCCGATACCGGCACATCCTTTCTCAGATAAGGGGTCCAACTTTGCTCACTTACTCCAAGTGCGGCTCTTCATCCCCTCACCTCCCTCTTATCCTTATTGTAACTTTTAGTATTTTTTATGTATGCATCTGTACCACTGCTGTAAAGCAACACATTTCACAACATTTGTCAGTGATAATAAACCTGATTCTGATGGCTGGACAGTTTATGAAGAGTAGTGAGGGGTGGTATGATATTTTCCTGGTGCTAGGATAAAGGATGTCAGAGCTCAGCTGCAAAGCATCCTGGGAGAGATTGGTGAGCGTGAAGTGCGAGAAATGATGGTCTACGTTAGTGACAAAAACCTAAAAGGGCAGTGTGGTAGTGCAGCAGTTAGCACAACATTTTACAGTGCCAGCAATCACTAATTAGAGTTCAATTTCCACTGCTATCTGTGAGGAATTTGTATGTTGCCCTGTGGGTTTGTCGCCACATTTCCAAAAAGACGTGAGCTAGGGTTATAGAGTTGTGGGCATGCTATATTGGTGACACTTGTGGGTTGCCCCCAGTGTACCTTCGGACTATATTGTTCGTTGATGCAAGGTTCATTTCTCAGTATGCTCTAAAATGCATGTGACAAATAAAGCCAATCTTCTTTATCGATGCTGCACCCATTCGTTACACGATAGACCTGTCCCTGTCAGCATGATAGCAAAGTATTTATAATGTAACCAAAGATCACATGCTGCCCAACCTGCTGAGTTCTTCCAGCATTATATTGTGTTCAGTTCTGATCATCTCGTTATAGGGAAGATATGGAAGCAGAGGGTGCAGAGGATGCTGACTGGATTAGAGAGCACGTTTAGGTGAATGAGGTAGGGCTTATCTCTCGGGAGCAAAGGAAGATGACAGATGACTTGATAGAGGTGTATAAGATGATTAGAGGCATTGTAGACAAAGATCCTGAAGCATTGTTGAGGATCCCTACCTCCCATCCCACGATCTCTTTCACCCACTACCATTGAGAAGGAGGTACAGGAGCATCAGGACTAGGACTGCTAGACTGGGTAATAGCTTCTTCCCTCAGACTGTGAGACTAATGAATGCCCTGCCACCACTGAGGTCTCACCACTAGGACAGCGAGCTGTTTGCTGTTTACTTGTGCTGTGAGTGATATATGTTTTGTGGATGCACCAAGGTCTGGTGGAGCATTGGTTTGTTTGGGTGTATATATGTACACTCAGGTGACAATAAACTTGAACTACTTCTCCAAGGACTGTCACCTTACTGTGGTGGAGAAGCTCGTGAGTTCCTGACATCCTGAGAGTGATGCGCTTAGCTCCTGGTAGGGTCACCCATGGCAGTAAGGTCAAGGTGGAAGTTCCAGACTAAGAATGATCCAACCAAGATATCAACGCTGGAGCTGGTGGGAGGTGATGACACATCATAATGGCAGTGAAGGTGGAGGAAGGCTGCAGCAGGGAATCTTACATTCTATGTCACTGGACCCTGACCCTGATCTGTCAAGGACCGTGTGGTTGCTGCCCATGTTAAAGCCTTCCATGTTAAATAAAGTCACACACAGGCAATCTGCATAAGACCAAAAGATACAGGAGCAGAATTAGCCCATTGAGTCTATTCCATCATTTCATCATGGCTGATCCATTTCCCTCTCAACCGCAATCTCCTGCCATCTCCCTGTATCCCTTCATGCCCTGACCAATCAAGAATCTATCAACCTCTGCCTTAAATATACCCAGTGACTTGGCCAATTAAAGCAATTGGTCCTAACATTCTGGATTATGAGGATCCCAGATCAGCCTCTACAGCCACCTAAGGACCCACCAATAGACAGTACCTGAGGAGGCATCATACTTGACTTGAGTGATCGCACAGTATCATAACAGAGATCTGTCACTGTCTCACACTTCTCTATCGAGACGAGGACAGGCCTGTCACTGTACACCACTGGTACACTACTGGAGATCAGAGCTCCATTGCTTCGTTGTACATTTTATATTACTACTGGAAACAAGTCTATCACTGTGTAGTATTGGGTACAGGACTGGTTGTAAAGGTTGTGCTTCTCATAGAGTCATAGAAATGTACAGCACATAAACAAGCCCTTCAGTCCATTTAGTCCATGCTAAGCCAGTTAAGCTGCCTACACCCATTGACCTTTACTGGGACCGTAAACTTCTCAAACGTCGAAATTGAGCTCACATTCATCACTTGCACAGACAGTTTATTCCACAGTCTCACGGCCCTCTGAGTGAAGAAGTTTCCCCTCATTTCACCTTTCACCCTTAACCCATGACCTCTAGTTGTAGTCCCACCCAACCCTAATGGAAAAAAACCTGTTCGCATTTACCCTATCTATACCACACGTAATTTTGTATACCTCTATCAAATCTCCTCTTAATCTTCTATGTTCCAAGGAATAAAGTTCTAACCTATTCAATCTTTCCATATAACTTAGGTCCTCCAGACTTGGCAACATCCTTGCAAATTTTCTCTGTACTCTTTTACCAAAACTGCACACAATATTCCAAATTAGCCCTGAACAACATCTTGTACAGCTTCAACATAACATCCTATCCCCTGTACTCAATACTGTAATTTATGAAGGCCAATGTACCAAAAGCTTTCTTTCTGACCCTATCCATCTGTGACAACACTTTCAACGAATTATGTACCTGTATTCCCAGATCCCTTTGTTCTACCACACTCCAAAGTGCCCGACTTTTCACCATGTAAGACCTACGCTGTTTGGTCCAACTGAAGTGCAAAACCTCGCACTTGTCTGCATTAAATTCCATCTGCCATTTTTCAGCCCATTTTTCCAGATGTTCCAGATCCTGCTCAAGCCATGATAGTGTTCCTTGTTGTCATCCCCAATCTTGGTGTCATCCATATTATCGTTATCCAGTTAACCACATTATCATCCAGATCATTGATAGAGATGACAAACAACAACAGATCGAGCACCGAGCCTGCAGCACTCCACTAGTCACAGTCCTTCAGTCAGGGGGTCAACACTCTACTACCACTTTATGGCTTTTCCCACAAAACCAATGTGTAATCCAATTTCCAGCAAGAGGATGTGTGCACATGCTGGAAATCCAAGCAACGCACACAAAATGCTGGAGGAATTCAGCAGGCCAGACAGCATCTATGGAAAAGAGTAAACAGTCGATGTTTCAGGTTGAGACCCTTCACCTGAATTTTGAAAGTGTGGTGTGTGATTCAATTTACTACCTCATTTTGAATGCTGAGTGACTGAGCCTTCTTGACCAACCACCCATGCGGGGCCTTGTCAAATGCCTTGCCATATAGACAACATCTGCTGCCTTGCCTTCATTAACTTTCCTGGTAACTTCCTTAAAAACCTATATAAGTTTGGTCAGACACGACCTACCATTGCACAAAGCTATGTTGTCTATCCTTACAGTCCATGTCTATCCAAATACTAATATATCTGGTCCTTTAGAATACCTTCCGATAACTTTCCCACTACTGACGTTAGGCTCACTGTTTTATTTTTACAGCCTTTCTTAAACAGCGAAACAACATTGGCTATCACCTGTCACTAAGGATGATTTAAACATCACTGCCAGGGCCCCAAGAATTTCTGCACTTGCATCTTGTAGGGTCCAAGGGAACACCTTGTCAGGCCCTCGAATTTATCCACCCAAGTTTGCCTCAGGACAGTAAACACCTCTTCCTCTGTAAGCTGTTTGGAATTCATGAAGTTTTAACTGTTTTGCTTTACTTCTATAGAGCCTGTGTCCACCTCCTGAGTAAACACAGATGCAAAAAATGCTTTTAAGATCTCTGCCATCTCCTTTGGCTTCACGCTTGGATTACCATTCTGATCTTCCGGAGGACCAATTTTGTTCATTGCAATCCTGTTGCTCTTAACATATATGTCGAATCCCTTGGGATTCTCCTTCACCTTGTTTGATATGGCAACCTCATACCTTCTTTTAGCCCTCCTGATTTATTTCTTAAGTGTGCTCTTCCATTTATTATTCTCCATAACTACCTCTTTTGATCCTACCTGCCTATACCTGGTATACTGTATACCTCTGTTTTTCTTAACGAGGGCCTGAATATCTCTTGAAAACCAAGGTTCCCTACACTTGTTATCTTTATCTTTTATTCTGATAAGCTCATACAAGCTTTGTACTCTCAAAATTTCTTTTTTGAAGACCTCCCACTTGCCAGATCCTTTGTAATACCATCAGAATTGGCCTTTCTCCAATTTAGAATCTCAACCGCGGACTAGACTTATCTTTTTGCATATTTACTTTGAAACTAATGACATTGTGATCACTAGATGCAAAATATTACCCTACACAAACTTCTGTCACCTGCCCTGTTTCATTCCTTAATGGCAGATAAAGTATTGCACACTCTTTTGTTGGGACAATACGTTGAGAAAACTTTCCTGAACACATTTGACAAAGTCTATCCCATCTAGTTATTTTACAGTATGAGAGTGTCAGTTAATAAATGGAAAGATAAAATCACGTAATAGAACAACCTTATGTTTCTTGCAACAGTCTGCAGTCCCTCTGGACATTTGTTCCTCTGGGAACAAATGTAATATAGCCCCATTCAAGTGGTCATACCTTTCTTATTTCTCAGTTCCACCCATAAAGCCCCACTAGAAGAGTTCTCCAGTTTGTCCAGACTGAGCACTGCCGTGACATTTTCCCTGGCAGGTAACACCATGCCTGGCTTCAGGGTGGAGAGGATTGGGAATTAAATATCTAGGGATATTAGGTAATACAGAAGGATGAGCAGGAAGGGAAGGGAGGTAGGGTAGTGCTCTTCATTAAGGATGAGATCAGGGTAGTAGTGAGAGACGATGTAATATTTAAGGAGCAGAATGTTGAATCCATCTAGGTAGAGGTTAGGAATAGTTAAGGGAAAAATATCACTGGTGGGAGATATCTATCAGCCACCAAATAATAACATCACAGTGGAACAGGTAATAAACCAAGAAATATCATAGGCATGTAAGAATGGAGCCGCATTTATTGTGGGGACTTTAACTTGCACGTAGATTGGGTGAATCAAGTTGGTCAAGGCATTCTTAAGGAGGACTTCATAGAATGCATATGTGATAGCTTTCTTGAACAGCATGTTATTGAACCTACTATCTTGGATCTGGTCCTGTGCAATGAGACAGGTAAAATTAGCAATCTTGTAGCTAGGGATCCTCTTAGAAAGAGTGATCATAGTATGATTGAGTTTCTCATACAAATGGAAAATGCAATAGTTCAATCTAAAACCAGTGTATTATGCCTAAACAAGGAAGACTACAATGGGATGAGGGAGGAGTTAGATAAGGTAGACTGGGAACACAGGCTATATAGTGGGATAGTTGAGGAACAGTGGAAGACTTTCAAAGAGATTTTTCACAGTGCTCAACTGAAGTATATTCCAGTTAAAAGCAGGGACAATAAGGGTGAGGAGATCCAGCCTTGGATAACTAAGGAAATAAAAGAAGACATCAAACTAAAAGCTTGTGAGTACGAAGTCACCAAGGGTCATGGGAAACTGGAAAATTGGGAAAACTTTAAAAAGCAATGAAGAACCAGTAAGTGAGCAAAAAAGAAAAGGACGATAGATTATGATAAAATAGCATAAAATATAAAAATGGGTAGTAAAAGTTTTTATAATTATATAAAACAGAAAAGGGTGGCTAAAGTGAACATAGGTCCCTCATCTATCACGCCGAAGAGAGATGATATGAATGTGATGGGAGGTGAGAACTTTGCTACAATAGCTATGATTTAAGAGGCAGTGCTGAGCAAACTTGTGGGCTTAAAGATAAACAAGTCCCCTGATCCTGATGGAATGCATCCCGGAGTATTGAAAGAAATGGTAGAGATTATAGTAGAGACTTTGATAATTTACTAAAATTCTCTGGGCAGGTCCTGGCAGATTGGAAAAAGGATAATGTCACACCAACGTTCAAAAGGCAGGTAACTATAGGCCAGTTAGTCTAACATCTGTAGTTGGGAAAAAGCTTAAAGCTATCATTAAAGAAGAAATAGTGAGGCATCTGGAGTACTGCGTGCAGTTCTGGTCTCCTTACTTGAGGAAGGATGTACTAGCTTTGGAGGTGGCGTAGAGGAGAATCACCAGGTTGATTCCAGAGATCAGGAGGTTAGACTCTGATGAGAGATTGAGTCACCTGGGACTGTACTCACTGGAATTCAGAAGAATGAGAGGAGATCTTATAGAAACGTATAAAATTATGAAAGGGGCAGGAAGATAGGTGAGACTAGAACTAGGGAACGTAGCCTCAAGGTTTCATGGAAGTAAATTTAGGACGGAGATAAGGACGGAAGTTCCCACTTACTTCAAAAAGACAACAATTATACCAGTGCCTAAGAATAATAATCTGAGCTGCCTTAATGACTATCGCCCAGTAGCACTCACATCTACAGTGATGAAATGCTTTGAGAGGTGTTGGTCATGACTAGACTGAGCTCCTGCCTCAGAAAAGACCTGGACCCACTGCAATTTGCCTATCGTCACAATAGGTCAACGGCAGATGTAATCTCAATGGCTCTTCACATGGCTTTAGAACACCTGGACAACACAAACACCTATGTCAGGATGCTGTTCATCGACTATAGCTCAGCATTTAATACCATCATTCCCACAATCCTGATTGAGAAGTTGCAGAACCTGGCCTCTGTACCTCCCTCTGTAATTGGAGCCTCGACTTCCAAACCGGAAGACCACCATCTTTGCAGATTGGTGATAGCTTCTCCTCCTCGCTGACGATCAACACTGGTGTACTTCAGGGGTGTGTGCTTAGCCCACTGCACTACTCTCTATATACCAATGACTGTGTGGCTAGGCATAGCTCAAATACCATCTATAAATTTGCTGACAATACAACCATTGTTGGTAGAATCTCAGGTGGTGACGAGAGAGCGTACAGGAGTGAGATATGCCAACTAGTGGAGTGGTGTCGCAGCAACAACGTGGCACTCAACATCAGTAAGATGAAAGAGCTGATTGTGGACTTCCGGAAGGGCACGATGAAGGAACACATACCAATCCTCATAGAGGGATTAGAAGTGGAGAGAGTGAGCAGTTTCAAGTTCCTGGGTGTCAAGATCTCTGAGGATCTAATCTGGTCCCAACATATTGATGCAGTTATAAAGAAGGCAAGACAGCAACTATATTAGGAGTTTGAAGAGATTTGGTATGTCAGCAAATACACTTAAAAACTTCTATAGATATCTGTGGAGAGCATTCTGACAGGCTGCATCACTGTCTGGTATGGGGGTGGGGTGGGGCTATTGCACAGGGTTGTAAATTTAATTGGCTCCATCTTGGGCACTAGCCTACAAAGTACCCAGGACATCTTCAAGGAGCGGTGTCTCAGAAAGGTAGCATCCGTTGTTAAGGGCCTCCAGCACCCAGGACATGCCCTTTTCTCACTGTTACCATCAGGTAGGTGATACAGAAACCTGAAGGCACACACTCAGCGATTCAGAAACAGCTTCTTCCCCTCTGCCATCAGATTTCTATATGGACATTGAACCCCTGGGCGCTACCTCACTTTTAAAAATATATATTATTTCTGCTTTTTGCATGATTTTTAATCTATTCAATATATGTATACTGTGATTGATTTATTTATTACTGTTTTGTTGTTTTTCTTCTATATTATGTATGTCATTGAACTGCTGCTGCTAAGTTAACAAATTTCGCGTCACATGCCGGTGATAATAAACCTAATTCTGATTCTGAGGAGGAACTGCTTTTCCCAAAGAGTGGTGAATCTGGAATTCTCTGCCCAATGAAGCAGTGGAAGCTACCTCAGTAAATATATTTAAGGCAAGGTTTGATAGATCTTTGCATAGTAGGGGAATTAAGGGTTATGGGGAAAAGTCAGGTAGGTGGAGATGAGTCCATGGTCAGATCAGCCATGATCTTATTGAATGGTGGGATAGGCTGGACAGGGCCAGATGGCCTACTCCTGCTCCTATTTCTTATCTTCTTATGTTCTTCCCCCCTTAATCCCTCCTGCTTTATTGTGTCTAAAACAACAGGATCCTGGAATATCGAGCTACCAGTCCTGCTGTTCCTGCAAACAAGTGTCACTAATGGCTACAATATAATAATTCCATGTGTTGATCCATGTCCTGAGCACACTTACCTTTCTGACAGTACTTCTTACTTTGAAATATACACAGCTCAGGGCATTAATTGCAGCATGCTCAAAGTTTTGATTCTTGAGGTTTGTCTGAGGTCGTAACAACACCTGTCTCACAACTGTCTGTGCTTGCACTCTGGTTCCCATCTCAAGGAGAGAAGATGAGGAGGAGGAGATGGCAGCGCGCGCGGCTGTTCCAAATGAATATCGTATGTGTTATCTAGGGGGCCGTGCACAATCCGGATTTGATGGAGAAGCACGGAGGAACACCTGGAGAAACTTCTGAAATGCCCGCTTTGCTGCCGCTGCTACTGTGTGATCAAGAATCTCTGGGGGGGAGAAGGCCCTAAATCCTCGGCTTTGCCTATTGCCTGTTGCCGGGGCCGGGGTCGAAGCACTCGGCAGAGATGGTGCTCGGTGTTGGAGAGCTGGTGGGAGGCTCGGAGTTTTCGGATGGACTCAGAGCCGGACTGTGGTCGGATGCTTCCAGGATGCTGCATCGGCAAGTTGGCGGCACTGGAGGTTCACCGTCTGCGTGAGGTGATGGGACTTTTGAGAGACTTTGAGACCTTTACCGTGCCATGGTCTGTTCTTAGCAAATTACAGTATTGCTTTGCACTGTTGTAACTATATGTTAAAATTACGTGATTTTTGTTAGTTTTTAAGTGGGTTTGTCATGTGTTTCTGTGATATCATTCTGGAAAAACATTGTATCATTTCTTAATGCATGCATTACTAAATGACAATAAAAGAGGACTGTGTGTCCTCATAATCTAATCTAATCTAATCTCCCTACAACTCTAATTTAAAGTTCTGTATAACAACACAACACATGAGAATGCTGGTCTGTCGCTTTGAAATACTTTGTTACAGCATTGATAAGGTCTGGTGGATACAAAGCTTTAACACTAGTGAGTATATGTCCAGTGCAATACTTGTGGGGATAGGACCTTCTGTATTATACTGAGCTACACTACTGTGGATGAAGAACTGATGCTATAATGTTAGTTCACAGCACTGATTAGTATACCTATATCTGTCACTGAACAGTGATTAGGAAAGCTGACGGACATCATCAATTGTTGCTGGGGGTATTGAGTCTGTATTCAAACTCACAGATTTTTATAGATGCACAGTGGAGAGTACCCTGACAGTTGCATTGGTATGTAAACGCCAATACCCAGGAATGGAATAGTGTACAGGAAGTGGTGGAATCGGCCCAATCCATCATGGGTAAATCTCTCCACACCACTGAGCACACCTGCAAGGAGCGCTGTCACAAGGAAGCAGCATCCATCATCTGTATTCAGTAATGATTATGCCCTGGTTCTGTCCAAATTAAATTTCCCAAAATGAATTTTAAGTTAAACTTCTTTGACAATATTTAGGTCACTAATTCACTGAAGATACTCAGTATATATTTTCATATTTATATTCAATAATATTTCATAATTAGTGATATGTGCAATACTGGGCTGTAAAGAAAATATTTGATGAGTCAAATTAGACTAGTTTATCATCATTTTAATGCTTATTCCAAATGACATCAATACCTTTGTCTCCATGCTATGCTTGCTTCATGAAAGCATGTGCGTCATGAAGCTACCAATGGTTCCTCACTGGATCCATCGTGGTTAGTTCTGCATGGTGGGGTTTAAACTAGAGCTGTGGGGGGATAGGAACCAGAGTGCCAGAACAGTTAGTGAAAGGTTATGGAGGTAGATGCTGGTAAGACCGGAGACAAAGTCAGGAATCAAAAGGTTGAGCATGGTGCGACTACTGTCTTCAACAGCGTATATTTCAATGCAAGAAGTATCATAGGAAAGGCGGATGAGCTCAGGGCATGGATCAACACCTGGAATTATGATGTTGTATCCATCAGTGAGACATGGTTGCAGGAGGTGCAGGACTGGCAGCTCAATATTCCAGGTTTCCATTGTTTTAGGCTTGACAGAGTGGGAGAAATTAAAGGAGGAAGGGTGGCGTTACTAGTCAGGAAAAATGTCATGTCAGTTCTCTATCAAGACAGACTGGAGAACTTCTCTTGTGATTTGTTATGAATGGAAATGAGAAATAAGAAAGGTAATGGGGCTATATTACAGACCACCCAGCAGTCCTAGTGATTTCGAGCAACAAGTTTTGTAAAGAGATTGCAGACTGTTGCAAGAAACATAAGGTTGTTATGGTAGGTGATTTTAACCTTCCATATATTGACTGGAATCCCATTCTCTAAAAGAACTAGATGGGGTAGAGTTTATCAAATGTGTTCAGGAAATTTCCTCCAAACGTAGAGATCCCAACAATAAAGCATGCGATACCGGATCTGCTATTAGGGAATGAGACAAGACAGGTGACAGAAGCTTCTGTAGGGGAACACTTTACATCCAATGACTACAATGCCATTAGTTTCAAAGTAAATATACAAAAATTAAGTCTGATCCACAGTTTGAGTTTCTGAGTTGGAGAAAGACCAATTTTGATGGTATCAGAAATGATCTGGCAGGTGTGAATTGGGACAGGCTGTTATCTGGCAAAGGTGTACTTAGAAAGTGGGAGACCTTCAAAAATGAAATTTTGAGAGCACAAAGCTTGTATGAGCCTGTCAGAATAAAAGGTAGAGATAACAAGTGTAGGGAACCTTGGTTTCCAAGAGATAATGAGCACTGGTTAAGAGAAAAAAGGAGGTGCACATTAGTTGTAGGAAAATAGGAACAAATGATATGCTTATGGAATACAAGAAATGCAAGAGAACAGTTAAGGAAAAAATCAGGAAGGCTAAAAGAAGGCATGAAATTGCTCTAGCAGATAAGATGAAGGAGAATCCTAAAGGATTCTACAGATATGTTAAGAGCAAAAGGATTGTAAGGGACAAAATTAGCCTTCTGGAAGAGCAGAATAGTAATCCATCTGTGGAGCCAAAACAGATGGGGGGAGATCATGGTGTACCATGTTTGGCTTATGCCAAACATAGCGTTTAGTCTGATGGCCAAAAAGCTCAATTTTGGTTTCATCAGGCCGTAGAACCTTCTTCCAGCTGACTTCAGAGTCTCCCACATGCCTTCTAGCAAACTCTAGCTGAGATTTCATAGAATCATAGAAAACATAGAAAACCTACAGCACAATACAGGCCCTTTGGCCGAACATGTACTTAGTTAAAAATTAACCCTCTATTTTTCTAAGCTCCCTGTACCTATCCAGGAGTCTCTTAAAAGACCCTATCGTATCCGCCTCCACCACCGTTGCCGGCAGCCCATTCCATGCGTTCACCGTTCTCTGCATAAAAAAACTTACCCCTGACATCTCCTCTGTACGTACTTCCAAGCACCTTAAAACTGTTCCCTCTCATACTAGTCATTTCAGTCCTGAGAAAAAGCCTCTGACTATCCACACGATTGATGCCTCTCATCATCTTACATACCTCTATCAGGTCACCTCTCGTCCTCCACCACTCCAAGGAGAAAAGACCGAGTTCACTCAACCTATTCTCATAAGGAATGCTCCCCAATCCAGGCAACATCCTTATAAATCTCCTCTGCACCCTTTCTATAGTTTCCACATCCTTCCTGTAATGCGGTGACCAGGAATGAGCACAGTACTCCAAGTGGGGTCTGACCAGGGTACTATAAAACTGTAACAGTACCTCTCGGCTCTTGAACTCAGTTCTACGATTGATGAAGGCCAATAGACCGTATGCCTTCTTAACCACAGAATCAACCTGCGCAGCGGCTTTGAGTGTCCTATAGACTTGGTCTGCAAGATCCCTCAGATCCTCCACACTGCCAAGAGTCTTGCAATTAATACTATATTCTGCCATCATATTTGACCAACCAAAATGAATCACCTCACATTTATCTGGGTTGAACTCCGTCTGCCACTTCTCAGCCCAGTTTTGCATCCTGTCAATGTCCCGCTGTAACCTCTAACAGCCCTCCACACTATCCACAACACCCCCAACCTTTGTGTCATCAGCAAATTTACTAACCCATCCCCCCACTTCCTCATGCAGGGCATTTATAAAAATCACAAAGAGAAGGGGTCTCAGAACAGATCCCTGAGGCACACCACTGATCACCAACCTCCATGCTGACTATGACCCATCTACAGCCACTCTTTGCCTTCTGTGAGCAAGCCAATTCTGGATCCATGACGCATGGTCCCCTTGGATCCCATGCCTCCTTACTTTCTCAATAAGCCTTGCATGAGGTATCTTATCAAATGCCTTGCTTAAATCGATATACACTACATCTATTGCTCTACCTTCATCAATGTGTTTAGTCACATCCTCAAAAAAAATTCAATCAGGCTCATAAGGCACGACCTGCCTTTGACAAAGCCATGCTGACTATTCCTAATCATATTATTACCCTCCAAATGTTCATAAAGCCTGCTTCTCAGGATCTTTTCCATCAACTTAACAACCACCGAAGTAAGACTCACTGGTCTATAATTTCCTGGGCTATCTCTACTCCCTTTCTTGAATAAGGGAACAATATCTGCAACCCTCCCATCCTCCGGAACCTCCTCCATCCCCATTGATGATGCAAAGATCATTGCCAGAGGCTCAGCAATCTCCTCCTTCACCTCCCACAGTAGCCTGGGGTACATCTCATCTGGTCCCGGAGACTTATCCAACTTGATGCTTTCCAAAAGCTTCAGAACATCCTCTTTCTTAATGTCTATATGCTCAAGCTTTTTAATCCGCTGTAAGTCATCCCTACAATTGCCAAATTCCTGTTCTGTAGTGAATACTGAAGCAAAGTACTCATTAAGTACCTCAGCTATCTCCACTGGTTCCATACACACTTTTCCACTGTCATACTTGATTGGTCTTATCCTCTCACGTCTTATCCTCTTGTTCTTCACACACCTGTAGAATGCCTTGGGGTTTTCCTTAATCCTGTCCGCCAAAGTTTTCTCATGGCCTCTTCTGGCTCTCCTAATTTCATTCTTAATCCCCTTCCTACTAGCCTTATAATCTTCTAGATCTCTATCATTACCTAGTGTTTTGAACCTTTTGTAAGTTTTTCTTTTCTTCTTGACCAGATTTTCAATAGCCTTTGTACACCACGGTTCCTGTACCCTACCGTCCTTTCCCTGTCTCATTGGAACATACCAATGCAGAACGCCACACAAATATCCCCTGAACAATTGCTACATTTCTTCCGTACATTTCCCTGAGAACATCTGTTCTCAGTTAATACCTCCAAGTTTCTGCCTGATAGCTTCATATTTCCCCTTACTCCAATTAAACGCTTTCCTAACTTGTCTGTTCCTATCCCTCTCCAATGCTATAGTAAAGGAGAATTTCATGAGTTTTTTCAACAGTGGCTTTCTCTTTTCCATTTTCCCATGAAGACCATAGGACCACAAGACATAGGAGCAGACTAAGGCCATTTGGCCCATTGAGTCTGCTCCACCATTGAATTATGGCTAACCCTTCTTCCTCCTCCTTAACCCCATTTCCCCGGCTTTTTCCCCATATCCTTTGATGCCGTGTCCAATCAAGAACCTGCCAATATCTCCCTTAAATACACCCAACAACCTGGTCTCTAGCTGCGTGTGGTAAAAAAAAATCCACAAATTCACCACCCTGTGGCTAGAGAAATTTCTCCGCATCTCTGTTTTAAATGGATGCCCCTCTGTCCTGAGGCTGTGCCCTCTGTTCCTAGATTCCCCCACCTTGGGAAACATCCTTTCCACATCTACTCTGTCTAGGCCTTTCAACAGTCCAAAGATTTTGAAAGCCTCAGCATCACATCCCTACTCACGTATTCTAGACCTCTTGAAATGAATGCTGACATTGCATTTGCCTTCCTCACCACTAACTCAATCTGCAAGTTAACCTTTAGGGTGTTCTGCACAAGGAGTCCCAAGTCCCTTTGCATCTCAGATTTTTAGATGTTCTCCCTGTTTGGAAAATAGTCTACACATTTATTTCTACTACAAAAGTACATGACCATGCATTTTCCAACATCGTATTTCATTTGCCACTTTCTTGCCTATTCTCCTAATCAGTCTAAGTCCTTTTTCAGCCTACCTGTTTGGTCAACACTACCTGCCCCTCCACCAATTTTCTTATCATCTGCAAACTTAGCAACAAAGCCATCTATTCCATCATCTAAATCATTGATATACAGCATAAAAAGAAGTGGTCCCGACACTGACCCCTGCAGAACACCACTAGTCACTGGCAGCCAACCAGACAAGGATCCTTTTATTCTCACTTGCTGCCTTCTACCAATCAACCAATGTTCTAACCATTTTAGTAGTTTCCTGTAATATCATGGGCTCTTAACTTGGTAAGCGGTTTCATGTGTGGCACCTCGTCAAAGGCCTTCTGTAAGTCCAAATATACAACATCCACTGCATTCCCTTTATCTATCCTACTTGTAATCTCCTCAAAGAATTCCATCAGGTTAGTCAGGCAAGATTTTCCCATGCTGACTTTGTCCTGTCTTGTCCTATGTCACCAAGTACTCCATACCTTCATCCTTAACAATTCACTACAACATCTTCCCAACCACTGAGGTCAGGTTAACTGGCCCATAATTTCCTTTGTGCTGCCTTCTTCCTTTCTTCAAGAGTGGAATGACATTTGCAGTTTTCCAGTCCTGTTGAACCATGCCAGAGTCCAATAATATTTGAAAGCTCATTGCTAATGCCTCCGCAATATCTAATGCTACCTCCTTCAGAATGCAGTTCATCTGATCCAGGTGATTTATATCTCTTTAGGTCTTTAGCTGCGAGTGGTGAAGCACCCAGGCAACAGTTGTTGTAGCTCTCTCCCATCTCAGCCACTGAGCTTGTAACCTCTCCAGAGTTGTCATAGTTCTCTTTGGTGGCCTCTCTCACTAGCCCCCTTTTGCTTGGTCTCTCAGTTTTTCAGGATGGCTTGCTCTAGGCAGATTTACAGCTGTGCCATAAATTCCATTTCTTGCTGATTGACTTAACTATACTTCAAGGGATATTCAGTAACTTGGAAATTTTCTTGTCTCCATCTAGTTCAGTTTCTTTTCAATGGTAACTCAGCCCTCCTCACCTCTAGATATTGACAGTAGGGGATTTGTGATGGTAGTGCCATTCAAAGTCTTGGGGTGTAAACATTCTGTGATCTACTTCTGACATTAACACTATAACTTAAATTAACTTAATACATGTGACAGTTCCTGTTGAGTTCAAGATTCATTTAATTTCAGATGGAGTAGACCACATTTTCAAAGCTCTCTTTGAGGAGACTTCCTCATTTAATTAGTTGGAATCTATGAGGAGTGATTGATAAGTTCGTGGCCTAAGGTAGAAGGAGTCAATTTTAGAAAACCTAGCACACTTATTTTTCAACATAGTCCCCTCCTACATTTACACATCTTAGTCCAGCGGTCGTGGAGCATACGAATCTTGGACCTCCAGGAAGTATCCACAGCAGGGGTGATTGATATGTTCGTGGCCTAAGGTAGAAGGAGATGAGTTATATAGCTCTCTTTACATGCACACGCATTTCATCTCTTTGATGAAAGTTTGAAGTTAATAACTTATCAGGGTGATTGATGTTCGTGGCGTAAGGTAGAAGGAGATGAGTTTAACTTCAAACTTTCTGCAGAAAAACTCAAAGAGTTGACCTGCATGTGCATGTAACGAGAGCTGTACAACTTTCACCCTGCCCTCAAGTTTACCTGGTAACTTTCACCCTGCCCTCAAGTTTACCTGGTCATTTTCACCCTGCCCTCAAGTTTACCTGGTCGATTTCTGACACCTCCCTCCCCTTTCTAGATCTTTCTGTCTCTATCGCTGGAAACAGCATATCCACTGATGTCTACTATAAGCCTACTGACTCTCACAGCTATCTGGACTACTCCTCTTCTCACCTTGTCTCTTGCAAAAATGCCATCCCCTTCTCGCAATTCCTCCGTCTCCACCGCATCTGCTCTCAGGATGAGGCTTTTCATTCCAGGACGAGGGAGATGTCCTCCTTTTTTAAAGAAAGGGGCTTCCTTTCCTCCACCATCAACTCTGCTCTCAAACGCATCTCCCCCATTTCACGCACATCTGCTGTCACTCCACCTCACTAGGAATAGGGTTCCCCTGGTCCTCACCTACCACTCCACCAGCCTCCAGGTCCAAACATATTATTCTCCGTAACTTCCGCCACCTCCAACGGGATCCCACCACTAAGCACATCTTTCCCTCCCCCCGCTCCCCCCGCTTTCCGCAGGGATCACTCCCTACACGACTCCCTTGTCCATTCGTCCCCCTCATCCCTCCCCACTGATCTCCCTCCTGGCACTTATCCTTGTAAGCGGAACAAGTGCTACACATGCCCTTACACTTCCTCCCTTACCACCATTCAGGGCCCCAGACAGTCCTTCCAGGTGAGGCGACACTTCACCTGTGAGTTGGCTGGAGTGATATACTGCGTCCGGTGCTCCCGATGTGGCCTTCTATATATTGGCGAGACCCGACGCAGACTGGGAGACCGCTTTGCTGAACACCTACGCTCTGTCCGCCAGATAAAGCAGGATCTCCCAGTGGCCACACATTTTAATTCCACATCCCATTCCCATTCTGACATGTCTATCCACGGCCTCCTCTACTGTATAAAGATGAAGCCACACTCAGGTTGAAGGAACAACACCTTATATTCCGTCTGGGTAGCCTCCAAGCTGATGGCATGAACATTGACTTCTCTAACTTCCGCTAATGCCCCATCTTCCCCTCGTACCCCATCCGTTATTTATTTTTATACACACATTCTTTCTCTCACTCTCCTTTTTCTCCCTCTGTCCCTCTGACTATACCCCTTGCCCATCCTCTGGGTTCCCCCCACCCCTTTGTCTTTCTCCCCAGGCCTCCTGTCCCATGATCCTCTCATATCCCTTTTGCCAATCACCTGCCCAGCTCTTGGCTCCATCCCTCCCCCTCCTGTCTTCTCCTATCATTTTGGATCTCCCCCCTCCCCCTCCCACTTTCAAATCTCTTACTAGCTCTTTCTTCAGTTAGTCCTGACGAAGGGTCTCGGCCCGAAACGTCGACTGTACCTCTTCCTAGAGATGCTGCCTGGCCTGCTGTGTTCACCAGCAACTTTGATGTGTGTAAGTCATCTCCTTCTACCTTAGGCCACGGACATATCAATCACTCCTCGTATTTGAACAGTTGCTCAGGAGACCATTCTCTGTTTGCTGACTGCTAGGACTCCAATTAAAAGCAATCCCATGACCTTTCCCCTTAGTCTTGCAAATCAACTATTTATCCTGTTCCCTTTTGTAAGTTGAATTCCTTCTGTCACCTTAGTGCTTACAAAATTATAACAGCTTCATTCTTCAGAAAAGAAAACTACAGATTAGATAATTATTTTATAGGATTGCTTTTATATTTATATTTATTGTGAGTTTTGGGCTAATTTGGCTTATTGTGTTTTTTATATGCTGCATCAGATCTGGAATAACAATCAATTGGTTCTTTGCACTCTGTACTGAAGAATGGCAATAAATTATCTTGATCTATTTATATCAGTTCATGCACATTTGGTTGTTTTCTGCACTGACGTTACTTAAAAATCACTGCAGATGAAGAAATTCATTTGGAATCAGAATCAGGTTTAATATGTTGTGATGTTTGATGTTTTGTGGCAGAAGTACATTGCCATCTGTAATAATTATAAAAACTATAAATTATAATAAAGATTATATTTTAAAAATTACATAAGTAGTGCAAAAAAGAGACCATCCCCCCCCCCCCCAAAAAGTACTGAGGTACAGTTCATGAGTTCATTGTCCATTCAGTAACCTGATGGGAAAGCGGAAGAAACCGTTCGTAAAACCTTGGAGTGTGCGGCTTCAGGCTCCTGTACCACCACCTCAATGTTAGCAATGAGAAGAGGGCATGTCCTGGATGATAAGGGGTCTTTAATGATTGATGCCACCTTTTTGAGGCATCACCTTTTGAAGGTGTCCTCAATGCTGCCAAAGCTGGTGCCCATGATGGAGCTGGCTGATTTTGCAACTTTCTGTTGCTTTTACCAATCCTGTGTAGTGGTTCCTCCATACAAGATGGTGATGCAACTATTAAAATGCCCTCCATGGTACATCTGTAGAAATTTGCAAATTCAGAAAGCCTGTTCTGATCTCTACAGTAGCTGGCAGCACAAGCAAAAGTTCCTGGAGCGATGGAGATTGAAACTGATGTAATGCGGAATTGGTGACGCCTCAATGTCTGGTTTTAGCTCAACGGAAACTTCTGCAAATTAAAATTCGTTTCACTTCCAAAGGCAAAATCCTGAATGTGTAAGCAGTACCAGATTAACTTGTAGGAGCAGCCGATTATCAGAGGGGCACTTACATTCAGAAAAACTCTCACCTTGAACTGGGACTGACTTGATTTGAGGGCAGCTCTCACACAAGCATGTACACACACATGTGGATGCATGGAGGGGCGACACACACATGGACTGAATGGCTAGCTTTCACAACGCACAGTATGATCTGTGTGGAGGCCATCTAAATAGGTGCTTGTCCATACAAGGTACCCATGAGTTAAATTGAGATGTAATTTCCCCCAGGTCAGCAAGAACTGAGTCAGAGATTGGTGTAGGTGGGAGTCACAAGAGCCAGTGACCCCACCACCAAAGGTTGGCAAGTCCCGGGGTCAGAGACCCGTACAAGTCCTGAAATCAAGGCCTGAGGTTGGTTAGCAGGTGCTAAGGACGTGGTCAGCAAGACCTGGGTCAGGGGTTCATGTAGGCATAAGTTGAGATGAATTAGGCCACTCAGCTCATCAAGTCTGCTCTGCCATTCGTTCATGGCTGATTTATTATCCCTCTCAAATCTATCTTTCTGCCATCGCCCTGTAACCTTTGACGCCCTTTTCAGTAGGTTATGCACAAGGGCCGACGACGGCCCACACCCAGGTCGGTAACCCCCTGTGAGTCTGGAAGTCATGGGCCAAGGACTGGCTTGTTTTGGAGCTGGAGGTCTGTCTGTGTGTGTGTGTGTGTGAGTGGGTGGGAGGGTGAGCACGGGGCTTGTTTTGCTGTTTTTGTTTTATTGTTGTCATTTTTTTTTTGCTGGGCATACTATGTTGGTGTCAGAATATGTGGCAACACTTGTGGGCTGCCTCCAGTGCATTGTTAGGTTCAATAGATCAATAGTTCCATTTAATATCAGATAATGTATACAATCTCAAATTACTGTTCTTCACAGACATCCACAAAACAGAAAAATACCCCAAAGAATGAGTGACAGTAAAAATGTTAGAACTCCAATCCCCCGGTAACCGCTGTCCCGCGCACAAGCAGCAGCAAAGCAACACCCCCACTCATTTCCGCGAAAAAAGCACCCTCCACCCACCAAACAAGCAACAGCAAAGCCCCCAATAAAGACCAAGATCTGCAGAGCAACAAAACTGCTCAGTCACCCAACAATTCGACATGCCACAGACTCTCTCTCCCTAATAAAGGGACGGAGAGGCGTCCCCTTTCACAGCAAGGGGAGACCAAAGACAAATAACTTGCTGATTTACGGTGTTAAAGTCTCTATATTGTTTTTTTTTTGCCCCGAATTCCCTGACTCAAGAATCGGCAATAAGCTCTCCCCAACCAACGAGAAAAAGAGAGAGAGTGCGCAATTTGCTGAGTGCAGAGTCCCCCACTTCTGATTTGCTGTTCCCAGTGTTCGGTTGTCTCTCTCGACTCTTCAGTCAATGGCACCAACATAGAATCGGCTTGTCCTGAGAGCCGCAAAGCCTCAGAACCCTGAAGGTGCGCGCCTCTTCTTGACCGCGTCCATGGAATATCGAAAATTGGCCGGTCGAGGAGCCCCAGGAGCGGGTCCCCTCACCGCAAAGAATGGAAGTTTGATTATAGCTCTAGGTCAGGGTCTCCAACAGAACCCCATCCACTTTGAAAAGGAAAAAAGAGAGACATTAAAGGTAAAACTTAAGCTGTTTCTGCAGCTGAGCTCAAAGGAGATGCTGTTGAGTGCCATTGTAGTTCCACCCGCAGAATTCAAACTGTATGATTTGTTATATATTTGATGAATGAATCTGAATGTGAGTGGTTCAGACAATGTGCCTTTGGAAAGTGCCTCATCTGGTTGGGAAAACCTGTACTGCTTATCACAAGTTTGAGCTTGGAGTTTGGTGTCCCTCCTTCGGCTAGTCCGGGAGTCAGTAGTGGTGGTCGGGGCCTGAAGGTCAATCAGGAGTTGGAAGTTGAAGCCTGATGGCCAAAGCAGATTCAGAGGGAGGAATGTGATTTGTTTTGCTGTTCTCTACAAGTAGAAAAAGTGCTACACCTATCCATTCACTTCCTCCCATTCAGGGCCCCAAACAGTCCTTCCAGGTGAGGCAAAACTTCACCTGTGAGTCTGTTGGGATGATCTACTGTATCTGGTGCTCCCGATGCAGCCTCCTCTACATTGCAGAGAACCAATCTAGATTGGGGGATTGCTTTGTCGTGTACCTGTGCTCCAACTGCAAGTAGTAGTATTTCCTGGAGGCTAACCATTTTAATTCAATCCACATTCCCATCCTGAGGTGTCAGTCCATGTCCTCCTCTTCTGCTATGATGAGGTCACTCTTAGGTTGGAGGAGTAGCACCTTATATTCTGTCTAGGCAGCCTCCAACGTGGTGGCATGAACAATGATTTCTCCAACTTCTAGTAATTTTCACCTTTCCCTCTTCTTCAATTCCCCACTGTGGCCCTCTTATCTCTTCTCCTCACCTGCCTATCAACTCCCTCTGGTGCCCCTTCCCTTTCTCCTCTGTTCCCCCTCCTCTCCTATCAGATTTCTCCTTCTCTAGCCCTTTACCTTTTCCATCTATCACCTCTCATCTTCTTACTTCTCCTCCTCTCCCCACCCACCTGGCTACACATATCACCTCCCAGCTAGCACTCCTTCCCCCCCCTTCCCCCTTCCCTTCCCCCCCTTCTTATTCTGGCATTACCCCCTTTCTTTCCAGTCTTGGTGAAGGGTCTCTGCCCAAAACAGCAACAGTTTATTCATTTTCATAGATGCTACCTGACCTGCTGAGTTCCTCCAGCATTTTGTGAATGTTTCTCTGGATTTCCAGCATCTGCAGAATTTCTTGTGTTGTGGCTTTGTTGCTTGTTGTGTTCTGTGTTGTTCTACCAAGCATGGTGGGCATGCAATGTAAGTGACAGAATGTGTGGTGAAACTTGTGGGCTGCCCCCAGCACATCCCTATGTTATGTTGGTTGTCAATACAAACGATGCATTTCACTATATGTTTCGATGTACGTGTGATAAATAACTCCAAATGTGAAAGTCTCACTTCCTCTTCAGGAAGTCAAAGCACCCAAGTCCTTCGATGTTGAGTGGGAATGAGAATCCACACTTGGCATTCAGTACCTGATGATCTGAAAGATGCCTTTGTTAAGTGGCTGCAGGGAACAGTGTGATGAGACTGGTGCTAAGGCCAAGGGACCTGCTGTGTGTTTTGACATTGTTGAATGGATTTTATGTTTCAGGTAAACCTCAATCTATTGATGGAAGAGTGGCCTGCCTATTAAAGATTCATTGGCCAGCTTGCTGCCAGAATGGGTAAGTTGAATGTTTGTTCTTGTTTATTTCTTGTTACGTACCCTGTAACTGGGTTGCCAAACCAGCAGAAATGGATCACTCAGTTGGAGTCTGGATTACTAGAACTAAGAA
Organism: Mobula birostris; assembly: GCF_030028105.1. Taxonomy (NCBI): domain Eukaryota; kingdom Metazoa; phylum Chordata; class Chondrichthyes; order Myliobatiformes; family Myliobatidae; genus Mobula; species Mobula birostris. The sequence goes on along the minus strand of NC_092375.1, from coordinate 115,007,587 downwards.
AGTTTTATTAAAGAAACAAGCAACACAGTACTCTAATCAAAAGGATAATAAATGCAACAGTTCAGCAATGATAAACACACATGTACACAGAATTAGGATAACAGGATCAATCAAGCTCTATCGTCGTCTAGGGGTAAATGACCAGTTTCAAAGTGACGCAAAGTTCAGCTCAACTGAGTTCAGTTCAGTTCACAGTAATCACTGCCGTGGCGATGGACAGTGGGAGGAAGGAGAGAGAGAGCAAAAACGAATGAATATTCAAACGGCTTCCACACAGACCTTCGATATTTTTCGCAGTCAGCTTTCGGGCGAGCCCTTTGTGATGTCTTCTGAGGTCACCGACTGTGACCCCCCCCCCCCCCCCCCGTTTCCAGATATGATCGTTTCTCTGCGGTGAAACCTGGCACCCAGGCAAGGGCGGACACACACCAGGTTCCCGCCGATCGTACCTTTCCACCCTGTGCGTCTATGGCTTGGTCCCGCGATCAGCCCTCCAAAACCTCCCACCTACTTGTGGGAGACGTACCGCTTCCAGGGTCTCGTTACCTCGGGGTGTCGTGTGTGTCTTGCCTTAGCGAACCTGTCCCTTTTTATCCCCCTGCTGAGGTATCGCCTGTCCATCACTTCAGACAGTTCAGGGTTCAAAGGGGAGCCAATCTTGACAGCTCTCCTTCCATTAAACTCTCCCGTCCCTTCATTAACATCTCCAAACGCTGCTCCATTGTTTTTCTTATCTCTCTTTCTCCTGAAGACAGGTGGCAGACCAACTGCTGATCCCACTGGTGCCAGCACAGGACAGCTAACATCTTAATCTATGTGTACTCTCGTCACATTCTCTACTTATTATATCCACAAAGAATTCGCTGTGCATAGTGGATTCCTTGAGGATGTAATGAGCGAGTTGGATAGAAGGGAAAAGGTGAATGTTGTATACTTGAATTTCCAGAAAGTGCCCAGTAGTTACATAGATGCCTATAGGGTAAGCATGCATGGAGTTGGGGTAATGTATTAACATGGGTAAAGGTTTGGTTAACCAATAGAAGGCAGAGAGTTGAGATAAATGAATGTTTCTCTGATTAGCAAACAATAGTGAGAGGAATCAGTGAAGGGGTTGATGCTGGGCATGCAACTGCTCACAATGTACATTGACAATTTGGAAGAGGGTACTGTGTTTGCTAAGTTTGCTGATGACAGTAAATGGAGTGGAAAAACATTGTGTAGAGGATGCAGAGAGTCTGCAGAGGGATATCGATAGGTTTGGTGAGTGGGCAAGACTCTGGCAGATGGAGTACAATGTTGGTAAATGCGAGGCAATTCGTTTTGGAAGAAAAAATAGAAAATCAGATTATTTAAATAGTGAAAGATTATAGCATGCTGTTATGCAGAGGGACTTGTGCATGAATCACAAACGATTGGTCTGCAGGTACGAGAAGTTATCAAGAAGGCAAATGGAATGTTGGCCTTCATTGCTAGAGGGATTGAATTTAAGAACACGAACTGTGCAGGGTACTGGTGAGGCCGCACCTGGAGCACTGTTCTGGCCTAGTCTCGTTACTTGAGGAAAGATATATTGACTTTAGAGACGGTGCAGAGGAGGTTCACCAAATTATTTCAGAGATGGGGGGTTTAGCCTATGAACAAAAATTGGAGTTGCCTAGGACTATACTGACAGGAATTCAGAAGAATGAGAGAGGAACTGGAGTGATAGGGCTGAGGATGGGGCAATTGGTATACAAGTCAATGCAGTGTATAGTGAGACTTCACTCAACTTCACTTGTGGGAACGACCCATCAATGAACCGTTCCTGCAACCTAGGTCATCACTTTCAAAGGCTCTTCATCTCATGTTCTCTACATTTATTGCTTATTATTTTATTATTATTTCTTCATTTTCTTTTGTATTTGCACAGCTTGTTGTCTTTTGCACACTGGTTGTCCACCCTTTTGGGTGTGATCTTTCATTGTTTCTCTTGTGGTTATTGGATTTACTGAGTGTGCCCAAAAGAAAATGGATCTTGGGGTTGTATATGGTTATGTGACTTTGATAAATTTACTTTGAACTTTAAACTTTTGTGAGGAAGGACAGGCAGATGATGGGGCAAAATTGCAGTCAGTGAGATGAGTTGAAGTGTAACATGGAGGCAAAATCATGGGTGGCAAATACAGGACTGAACGTGTTATACTTGAATGCATGCAGTATTCTGAATAAGCTAGATGATCTTGTAGAGCAGTTAGAGATTGGCAGTATTGGACATCACTAAGTCGTGGCTGAAAGAAAATCATAGTTGGAAGCTTAACACATTGTTTTGAAAGGACAGGCAGATAGGCAAAGGGGTTAGGGTGGCTCTGTTGGTAAAAAAAATCAAATCCTTAGAAAGAGGATTTGATTTCATATTAGAAGATTGGAATCCTGTGGGTAGATTTAAGAAACTGCAAGGGTAAAAAGGCCCAGATGAGAGTTATATACGTACCTCTAAACAGTAACCAGGATGTGGGGTATAAATTTCAGTGGGAAATGAGGGAATATTACAGTTGTCGTCATGGATTTCAATATGCAGGTGGATTCAGAAAATCAGGTTGGTGCTGGATTTCAAGAGAGGCAATTTGTAGAGTGCATAGGAAATAGCTTTTTAGAGCAGCTTGTTGAGCCCACTAAGGGATCAGCTATTTTGGATTGGGTGTTGTGTAATGAACCAGATTTGATTAGGGAGCTTAAGGTAAAGGAATACTTAGGAGACACTGGTAATAATATGATAGAATTCACCCTGCAATTTGAGAAAGAGAAGCTAAAATCAGATGTATCAGTATTACAGTGGAGTAAAGGGAATTACACAGGAATGAGAGCAGACCTAGCCAAAGTTGATTGAAAGGAAACACTAGCAGGGCTGACAGCAGAACAGCAATGGCTGGAATTTCTGTGAGCAATTTGGAAGGCACAGGATAGATGCAATCCAAAGATGAAGAAGTATCCTAAAGAAAGGATGAGGCAAATGTTGCTGACAAGGGAAGTCAAAGACAGCATAAAAGCAAAAGAGATAGCATATAACTTAGTAATAATTAGTGGGAAGTTAGAGGATTGGGAAGCTTTTAAAAGCAACAGAAGGCATCTAAAAAAAACGTGGGAAAAGATGAAGGTAAGCTATCTTATAATATCAAAGAGGGTACCAAAAGTTTTTTCAGATATATAAAGAGTAGGCAAGAGTGGATATTGGACCACAGGAAAATGTCATTGGAGAGGTAGTAATGGGAACAAAGAAATTGCGGACAAACTTAACAAGTGTTTTGTGTCAGTCTTCACTGTGGAAGACACTAGCAGTATGCCAGAAATTCAAGAGTGTCAGGGGACAGAAGTAAGTGTAGCTGCTATTACTTAGGAGAAGATGCTTGGGCCTTAAGGTAGATATCAACTAGACCAAATGGACTATAGCCCAGGGTTCAAAAGAGGTAACTGAAGAGATTGTGGAGGCATTAGTAATGATCTTTTGAGTATTATTAGACTAGAATGGTTCCAGAGAACTGGAAAATTGCAAATGTCACTCACTTGTTAGAAGGAAGGGAGGCAGAAAAAAGGAAATTATAGGCCGGTTAAGTTGGAATCCATCATTAAGGATGAGTTTTCGCAGTATTTAGAGGTGCATGATAAAGTAGGCCAAAGTCAGTATGGTTTTCTGACAAACCTATTTCAACTCTGGGGCTCAAGAAGTGATTAGGGTTGAAGGCAAACAGTTGTTCCTAATGGTGTGGCACTTAAGAACAGAGATGAGGAGGGATTGCTTTAGCCAGAGGTGGTGAATCTTAGAATTCATTGCCAGACTGCTGTGGAGGCAAGTCATTGAGTATATCTAAAGCAGAGATTGATAGGTTCTTGGTTAGTCAGGGTGTCAAAGGTTGCAGAGTGAAGACAGGAGAATGGGTTTGAGAGGGATAGTGGATCAGTAATGATGGAATGGTGGAGCAGACACGATGGGTCAAATGGCCTGCTTCTACTCTTATGTCATATTATGGTGTTATTATATTATGGGTTTGTGAAGTCCACATTGCTGCTGCACAGTCCATTCATTATCGTCCCAGTATTTCCTTAATTAAAGACTCTAAAATGTCTTTAAACTTGAAGACAGGGTGCAGGGTTAATGGCAAGGTTCTTAGCAGTGTGGAAGAACAGATGGATCTTGGAGTCCGTGTCCATAGATCTCGCAAAGTTGCTCAACAAGTTGTATGTTATTGTATGTTAGCCTTCAATATTGTATGTTAGCCTTCAATATTGTATGTTAGCCTTCATTAGTTGGGGATTGAGTTCAAGGGCCATGAGGTAATGTTGCAGCTCTATAAAACCCTGGTAAGACCACACTTGGAGTATTGTGTTCATTTCTGGTCTCCTCATTATAGGAAGGATGTGGAAGCTTTAGAGAGAGTGCAAAGGAGATTCATCAGGATGCTGCCTAAATTAGCAAGCATATCTTATGAGGATAGGTTGAATGAGCTAGGACTTTTCTCTCTGGATGAAAGGAGGATGAGGGGTGACTTTATAGAGGTGTACAAGATGATAAGAGTCATAAATAGAGTGGACAGCCAGCATCTTTTTCACAGGGTAGAAATAGTGACTATAAGAGGTGTGCCCCCTTTGGTAATTGTTAATTTTCTAAGTTAAATAAATTGGTGAGGGGTAGAAGTTGGGTGTTTGAGCCCAGGGTATTTATTGTACTCTTCAATGTTCTGGATTGAGACAAGTTTTGAAAATCTGCCTTGTATTTGAGGAGAGAGCAATATGGCAACATATTTGAGTGGTTGTGAGCAGTGAGGGTGGCAGCCACACTGTTGTGACATGTAGTTTGTTTTGATAGATGAGCAGGAAGCCCTCCACTCCATCATGCAGGACCTGGCCGTGCTGCACATGGCAAGTCGACCTCTCCTGTCACTGCACGAGACAGGGAAACCCAAGACCTCATCCGGTAATCAGGTACGTGTCCATTGAAGTTTGGGTTCCATGAAGCTACAGTCACAGAGCAATATAGCATGAATACAGGGGCTTTGACCCAACTAGTCCATACTGACCGTGGTAGCCACCCATCTCTGATGTCTGTGGTAAGGGTCCTCCAACCTTCCTTCTCTGTTGCCTGGGGTGGGGGGGGGAGGGGAGGGGAGGTCTCCTGGCATCTAGGTCACAGTCACAGAGCAATACAGCACAGATTCGGGCTGTTCAACCATCCGGTCCAGGTCATACACATACATTGTTGGAGGAACTCAGCAGGTCAGGTGGCATCTCTGGAGGGGAGTAAACAGTCGTCGTTTTGGGTTGATAGCCTTTATCATTGAAGGCGACACAGTAGTATAGTGGTTAGCACGCACTTTATAGCACCAACAACCCAAGTTCAATACCCGCAGCCATTGGTAAGGTGCTTGTGCTCTCTCCCCGCAACTGCATGGGTTTACTTTGGATGCTCTGGTTCCGAAGGTGTACGGGTTAGTAGGTTAATTGGTCAAATGGGTGCAATTGGACAGCGTGGCTCATTGATCCCGAATAGCTTGTTAGCATGCTGTATCTATAAATAGAAATAAAATAAATATGGAATTGGGGTTTCATGACAATGTAAAGAGCAAAGTTTTTTCATTTAGAGATCTTCAACAGTGTTGGGTTCATTCTCTTTGGATGAAAGACTTCCAGATAATAGATGTTTCATTGACAGTAAAATGAACTGTCAGGACTCCATTTTGGGAAGATTATTCACTGTTAAGATGAGTTCAAAAGTGAAAACTGAAAGATGAAATCTAAAGGACACCTTTTTTTGCTGGCTGTGGGATTCTGGAAGAAGTAAGAGATTGAGCAATAGGATGAAGAGGTTTAACCTTCGGGAAAAGTCACTGGTTCCAAGATGAATTTTTCTCTTCAGGAAAAGAAAGCGAATGGCATTCTTGCCTTCACTGGTCAAGACATTGAGTATATGAGTAAGGAATGCATACTGCATTACACTGACATATGTTGTGCAATTTCTTATTTAGTGCCAGCAGTACTGTGTAATACATAAAATATTACTATAAGTTACAATAAGACATATATATAAAAAAAAGTAGTTAAAAATAAGGTAGGATTCATGGACCTTTCATAAGTCTGATGGCGGAGGGGAAGAAACTGTTCCTGAAATGTTGAATGAGTGTATATGTTCATTATTTGCAATCCCATCACATCTAACACTCCTTGGATTTATCTTCTGTGCTTCCGTTCCAGAATGACGTTAGAGTCAAATTTGAGTTTCGTGGGGAGAAGAGGTGAGATGCCGTTCCTTATCCTTGGAGTTAAAATGAACTGGATTCTGTGGCCATTTCTATCTTACTATGATTTCTGAGAAATCTACACACTTTACATAAACACTCCAGAAATTGATTGCGTCTCTGAGAATAAAGATCCATGGATCAGCACAGGCAGAAAGACTTGACCATCTGACCCATACTGACTGTACATAATATAGAGTCATAGAGCACTGCAACACAGAAACAGGCCTTTTGGCCCAGTTAGTCCCGTCCCATCGACCCACACCTGGGCCATAGCCCTGCATACCCCTCCCATCCATGCGCTTATCCAAACTTCTCCTAAATGTTGAAATTAAACATGTATCCACCACCTCTGCTGGCATCTTCAGGAATAAAGATCTCTGGGTCAGCACAGGTAGAAAGACTAGCTAATCAGAGGCATGCAGAGCATACACAATAACTCTTAAGTAGTCCCAAAGGAGGGAATCCTTCCACCAAAGTGTGGTGGTAGTCAGGCTATGTTGGTCCATAATCATCGGCAGCACATGACATGATGCACATGATGTACCTAATCAACAAAGGTATAGGTGGGGATTGAAGTGATGTTGCTTGGACATGGGGCACAGGCAAGAGAACATTCCCCTGGACATCACCAAGGAACAGAACCTCAGGCAGCTCATAGAGTTATAGAACACTACAGCTCAGAAACAGCCCTTTCGGGCTCATCTAGTATGTCATACTATTAATTGCCTAGTCCCATCAACCTGTACTCAGACCATAGCCCTTCATATCTCTCCCATCCATGTACCCATCCAAACTTCTCATAAATGTTGAAATCTAACCCACATCCAATATTTCCTAAGGGTTCAAAGGTCAAATTTAATGTCAGAAATGTATACAATATACATCCTGAAATGCTTTTTCTTTGCAAACATCCATGAAAACAGAGAAGTGCCCCAAAGAATGAATGACAGTTAAATGTGAGAACCCCAAAGTTCCCCCCCCAGCTCCCTCCACCAGCAAAACAAAAAGCGCACCCACTACCGAGCACAAGCATGAGCTAAGCTATTGCAAAGACACAGACCAAAGTTACCCCAAAGGCTTTGCATTTCATCCAATATTCGACAACCCACAGATTCCCTCCCTCCCTAGCAAGGGAGAGGGAGGTATCCTCCATTTTCACAGTGAGCGAGAGATATAACAACAGCCTGCTGGTGTACAATGTTAAAAATCCATTTCGCCGCTTTTTTCGAGCTCTGTGTCCGAAGATCGCAAATCCCTCGGGTCTTCGGGCCCAAAACGAAAGATTTTCTGGCCTTCTGCCATGATACCGACCCTCGATCTGCCCTTCTCCAGAGCCCCAAGATCTTAGGCTTCCAAACACAATCGAGACTCTCAGGCCAAACCCTTGGCATATCAAATATTGGCCAGTCGTGGAACCCCGAGAATGGGTCCCATTCCCACAAAAAACCAAAGCCTGCGTGTAACTCCAGGTCGGGGTCTTCAAAAGAACCCTGAAAGGGAAAAATAGAGATATTAAAGGTGGAAATAGAGCTGTTTCCGAAGATGCAAGTTGAAATAAATCATTGGAGCCTGGAATTATCACCTGGATAATTATGGTTATAATATTGTTTGAAGATTTTTGTCAGTAAAGAGAACTGCAGACCATAAAGATTCATTCCTTATTGGGAAATGAAGTTAATTAAACTGCTGTGGCGATGAATGTAGAGGGATGTAGTCTGCATCTTCAGCATTCTGCAACTTCCTCTGTCATTTGAGTGCTGTTAGTTACATTGACTAATCTCTCTTCTCATTCCCAATTCAGGATCCTGCAGTTTCCCCGACCAGTTCTGCTTGAAGACATTGCAGCTAAAGCCAAGGTTGCCTTTGGTCAGCCAATGGGTCTGCACTACACCAATAACGAGGTAAGCCATTGGGTCTGCACACCACCAATGACAAGATACCATACTTATTTATCCTTTCACCCATTGGACGGTTTGGTATAATGAATGTGAAATAATATCTGGGAATTTTTCATGAAGATTTAGTGCTTGAAAATATTTGCTGTTGTCGAAAGGAACAATGGTCAAAGTTGAATCTAATGCCATATGCACAAAGACATCTGTGCACAGATGCAATGGAAAACTTCCTTAGAGTAATAGAGCACTACAGCATAGAAGCAGGCACTTCGACCCATCTACAAACGTAGTTCATCCCAAACTATTAATCTCCTAGTCCCATTGACCTGCTCCTGGACCTTAGCCCTTCATACCTCTGCCATCCATGTACTTATCCAAACAGAGAATATAGAACAGTATAGCATAGGGATAGGCCCTCAGCCCACAACATTGTGCTGAACCAATTAAATAAGTGATCAAGTGGCCAACTGAACTGTCCATTTCTTTCTATTTTCCTGATATTCATGTGCATATCTAAACGTCTCTTAAAAGTCCCTGAAGTTTCCACTTCTGCCATCACCCCAGGTAGAGCATTCAAGGCACATATGATTCATTGTGTTTAAAAAAAAATTGCCCTTCACATCTCCTTTGAAATTACCCCCTCTCACCTTAAATACATGACCTTTCAATGACATTAGACATTTAGACATTTCAATCGCTGGAAAAAGATACTGTCTGTCTACTCTATCTATGCCTCTCATAATCTTATAAACCTCTATCATATCTCCCCTCACCCTCTGCCGTTCCAGAGAAAACACCCAAGTTTGTCCAACCTCTTGGTATAGCACATGCCCCCTAATCCAGGCAGCATCCTGGTAAACCTCTTCTGTACCCTCTGTGAAATCATGATAACCTTCCTAAAATGGAACAACCAGAACTGTATGCAGTTTTCCAGATGTGCCCTAACTATAGTTTAATCATGATACAGCACAAGTTCCTGACTCCTGAACTCGATGCCTCAACTAATAAAGGCAAGCATTCTATGTGTCTTCTTAACCATCCTATCAACCTGTGTTGCCATTTTCAGGGAGCTATGAATTTGGACTGCAAGATCCCTCTGCTCATCCACGCTGTTAAGAGTCTTGCCCTTAACAGTGTGCTGTCTCTTTACATTTGACCTACCAAAGTGCAACACTCCACATTTGACTGGGTAAAATTCCATCTGCCATTCCCCTGCCCATATCTGAAGCTGATCTATATCTAGTCTTCTATGGGCAAGCCAGTTCTGAATCCAAACAGTCGATTCATCATAAATCCCATGCATCTTAATCTTTCGGATGAGCCTCCCACGAGGGACCTTGTCAAATGCTTTACTAAGATCTGTGTAGACAATATCCACTCCTCTAATTCATTAATCACCCTCATCACCTGGTCAAAAAACTTTTTTTAAATGTTGCAATTGAACCCACATCCACTACTTCCATTGGCAGCTTGTTTCACATTCACACCGCCCTCTTCATGAAGAAGTTTCCCCTCATGTTCCCCTTAAATATTTCATATTTCACACTTAACCTATGACCTCTAGTACTAGTATCACCCAACGTCAGTGGAAAAAAAAACCTGTATACCTCTATCAAATTTCCCCTCTTTTATGCTCCAGGGAATATATTTTTAACCTACTCAAACTTTCTCTATAACTCAGATCCTCAAGTCCTGGCAACATCCTTGCAAATGTTCTCTGTGCTCTTTCGATCTTTCCTGCAGGTAGATGAACAGAACTCCAAATCAGGCCTCACCAGTGTCTTATACAACTTCAATGTAACAGCCCAACTCCTGTACTCAGTACTCTGATTTATGAACGCCAATGTTCCAAAAACTTCCATTACAACCCTATCTGACTGATGCCACTTTCCTCGAATTACAGATGTGTATTCCCATTTCCTTCTGTTTTACTGCACTCTTCAGTGTCCTACCTCTCACTGTGCAAGTCCTACCCTGGCTTGCCCTCTCAAAGTGCAACATCTCATACTTTATTAAATTCTAACTGCCATTTTTCAGCCAATTTTTCCAGCTGGTCCAGACCCCGTTGCAAGCTCATGACTATGTGAAATCAGAAATCAGTCTCCTTACTGGTGCTTTCTGATTTGTTCTGCAGTTAGTGATCCCTCTGACCACACAGGACGATTTGGATAAAGCCATTGAACTCCTGGATCGGAGTGTGCACATGAAGAGCCTCAAAATCCTGTTGGTGCTGCAGTCAAACAACCAGGTATGCAAGGGATGGGGAACACGGGCACCTTGTGGATCTACAATGAATCAGCAGATGAGGAGTGTGGGTATGGGGGGAGTGGTGAGAAATGAAGAATAATGCAAGAGGCTCTTAAGCTCATGGATCTCTGCTGACCGTCAAACACCTACTTGTATTCATCCTATAGTATACACTTAGACTATTGTGTCCAGTTTTTTTCTTCTTAAGCCCATCACCTCTACTGAGCATAGGCCACTGACAGCAGCCCACCAGTGTCTTCTATCCTATGCTGAAGGTTGACCAACCCTGTGGTTTCTGCTTTCAGCACATGACTTCATGCATCTTCTAGACGAAGATCCTCCTCCCAGGGATAATGTCTCTGGAGCTTCTGCTGATGTTTCAACAGTAGCTCTCAGCTTTTACAGGATGGCATTGCTCGCTGTATGCCCAACCCTCCTTCTTTCACAGCTGGGGCTGGGACCGTCTGTAACGGAGTGGTGTTCAGTTCTGGTCACCCTATTATAGGAAGGATGTGCAAGCTTTAGAGAGGGTGGAGAGGTGATTTAGCAGGATTAGAGGGCATGTCTTACAGAAAGGTTGAGCAAGCTAGGACTTTTCCCTGGAGAGAAGGCAGATGAGAAGTGACTCTATAGAGGTGTATAAGATGATAAGAGGCATCATCGACTGAGCAGCCAGAGAATTTGTCCCAGATGGGTTTCTCCAGAGCAATGGAGTCTGAGGAGACATCTGATAGAGGTTCACAAACAAGAGAAAATCTGCAGATGCTGGAAGTTCGAGCAGCACACACTAAATGCTGGAGGATCTCAGAAGGCCAGACAGTATCAGGCAAAAGTTTTCAGGCCGAAACCCTTCCACAGTCGATGTTTCGGGCTGAAGCCCTTCCAGAAATGTCATCTGTACTTTTTTTCTATAGATGTTGCCTGGCCTGCTGAGCTGCTCCAGCATTTCATATATGATAGAGGTTTATAAGATTATAAGAGGCATAGATAGAATTAACAGACAACGTTTTTTTCTAAGGATAGAAATATCTAATAACAGAGGGCATAAATTTTAGGTGAAAGGGAGTTTATTCAAAGGAGATATGAGGGACAAGTTTTTTTACACAGAGTTTCGGTGCCTGGAATGTGCTGCCTAGGGTAGCAGTGGAAGCAGATATATTGGAAATTTTTAAGAGATGTTTAGATAGTCGCATTAATGTGAAAGAAATGGAAAGGTATGGACATTGTATCGGCAGAATAGTTTAGTTTAGCTGGTCATTTGATGACCATTTGGTTCACAACAACACTGTGGGCTAAAGGGTCTGTTCCTGTGCTGTTTGTTCTGTGTCCTAAATGGGTAATATGATGGAGCATAATTTTAAGTTGATTGGAGGAAAGTAGTAGGGGTGTTAGAGAGGGGAATTGAGCCCTGATCTGGCACAGTGGAGTATTATACAGTTACACTGTCTGTGAGCAGTCTTAACCTTTTTAAAATTCAAATTCAAACTTTAGTTTACTCTGTTGCCTAGGTAACAAGCCTCAGCAACATGCAGGCTCTACAAATGCTGGACGACTTGGACAACAACACCGTCTACATGGGTGCCGAGAGGAAAAACCGGCTCCCAGTGATAGGTATGCTCTATTTTGCATTTACAATATCCTTTAACAAAAAGATGATAGGTACTAAATCTTGAACCAGATATAAAACTATTCTTCGTCAATCCCCCTTTTCAGTCCCATCTTTAATTTTCATTAATTTGCATATTGAGTTCACTTTGATTGATGTTACAGCACCACCCAGCAGTCATTTACAATGAAGAATCTTGTGCTCTAAACCTCAGTGGGAAAAAATGGCTGGCATTATTTTTAATGGTATTACATTTGCTGTGGATGGTAGACTTCATCAAAAAGCAGTGCCTCAGAAAGGTGGCATCCATCATTAAGGGGCACCCCATCACCCAGGACATGCTCTTTTCTCTTTGTTTCCATCAAGGATGAGATACAGGAGCCTGAAGACACACACTCAATGTCTTAGGAACAGCTTCTTCACCTCTGCCATCAGATTTCTGAACAGACAATGAACCAACACAAAAACATGATAGAGCGCGCACGCACACACACACACACACACACACACACACAGGGACAAGAACATTTTGGCCCATTCTTTTGATTCTAAATGAACAAATCAGCACAGACACCTCATGCAGATAATGGACTGCCTTCATAAAATGCTTTTGATGATTGCATTCTCCAAATCTTCATTTTCATTTTAACATTTAAAATGATTGTTGATACCTTCAAGTTCTTTATAGTTTCTAACTTGATGCAATAGTGAAATTGTTTCATTTTCACTCTCTGCCGTTCTGGCATCTCCGAGCCTGAATGCTTGAAACCACAGTGAGTAAAACAGTTCTGAATTGTCTTATTGCTTATTTCTCGCCGTCTATGGAGACAAAAATCACTGCTTTTTGAGCACAAACACTCACAACAGATGTTATTTAAAAACTGTTCACTCGAAGCACAGTGTAGTATTTAATGGCCGCACAAGTGCGCAAACATAACTGACACTTGTTAAAAACTGTTCGGCAACAGTCTCCAGCCCCAATTAAGACCATAAGATATAGGAACAGAATTAGGCCATTTGGCCCATCGAGTCTGCTCAAGTAAGCGATATAGTGTTCCAAATAAACTAAGGGAATCCTGGCTATTTTCTCAATTATTTTTTGTTCTTTAAGAGTTGTTCCAAATAAGCGGTTACCCCAATTAACTGATGGCTCAGTTAACCAATATCCATTGTGTGTATGTGTGTGTGTGTGTGTGTGTGTATATGCATGTGCCTATAAAAAGTATTCACCCCGCCCCCCCCCCCACCCCCGGGAAGTCCCCCAGGTTTTATTGTTTTACAACATTGAATCACAGTAGATTTAGTTTGGCTTTGCATATTTGTAATTAATTTAGATCACTTTGTAGAGATCTGTTTTCACTTTGACGCAAAAGAGTCCTTTTCTGTTGATCAGTGTCAAAAGAAGCCAATTTAAATCTACTGTGATTCAATGTTGTAAAACAAGAAAACATGAAAACTTCCAAGGGAGTTGAATACTTTATATAGGCACTGTGTGTATAAAATGTGTGTGTGTGTGTGTGTGTGTATGTACAGTACTGTGCAAAAGTCTTAGGCACATGTATATAGCTAGGGTGCCCGAGACTTCTGCACAGTACTGTATTTTTCAATGTAGAGTGGAGATAGAGTTTGTAACTCTGGTGGAAGCAAAGATTGTCGGGAATGTGGAGGGTGGAATGCTGCGGTAGGATGTGAGACTGGTGGCAGGGAAGGAGTGCCAGGGGTTAAGGATGGTGTGGGTGCAGACACACACAGCCCTGAGACACCAGGCAAGGTAATTTGGTTCCAATTAGTTTATTGATCATTACAGAATGTCTCTCTGGTACTTCCCGCAACCTCCCCTCTTCCTTCCCCTTTTCCCAATCACAATTCTCTTTCCCTGCCCCCTTCCCACTCTGAGTGCACAACAGAGACCCATATCAGGATCAGGTTTACCATCACTCACAGATGTCATGAAATTTGTTTGTATTTTTTTACAGCAGCAGTACAGTGCAATATGTAAAATTACTGCAGTACTTTGCAAAAGTCTTAGGCACTATAACTATATTAATTTATGTATTGCTCTGTACTGCTGCTGTAGAACAGCAGGTTGCATGACATATGTCAGTGATAGTAAACCTGATTCCGAGTCTGATGCGGGAGCTGTGGGCATGGCTTATTGAGCAAGACGCTTAAAGTGCCAGAAGCACACAGCAGGTCAGGGAGCATCTATAGAGAGGAATGAATAGTTGATGTATCGGCCTGAGACCTTTCATCAGGACTAGAAAGGAAAGGGGGACGAAGCCGGAATAAGAAGGCAGGGGAGGGAGGAAGGAGTACAAGTGACAAGTGAGTCTAGTGAGGGAGAAAATGATGGATGGGGGAGGGGAGGATGAAGTATTAGAGCTAAAGGGCTGATCAGAGAGAAGAGTGGACCCTGGGAGAAAGGGAAGGAGGAGACGCACTAGAGGGAGTAATGGGCAGGTGAGAAGAGAACGGTAAAGATCAGAAGCAGAATGGCGAATGAAAAAAGAGAGAAGGGGGAAGGGGTGAGATTACCATGAGTTAGAGAACATCGATTTCCCCTTTCCTCCCCCCCAGATTTGTTCAGACATAACTTTCTGCTGAGACCTTTTCTTTGTGAATCCTCAGGTTCAATTTGTGGTTGGTTGCTGGGAATTGGAAGATTGTTAGTTTGATTGGTGTTTTGCTCACTGAATCATCTATTGTATGTTCAGCTTCACAGACATCGGATAGGAGCTCCCCACCACCTGGGTACATTCCAGACGGACAGCAGCAGGTTGCACGAAATGGATCCTATACCAGCATCAACAGTGAGGGCGAGTTCATTCCAGAGAGTATGGACCAAGTAAGGAATCCTCCCTTCCCAGTCCGACCACACATCAGCTCGTATGCACCGCTAGCTTATGGTTCACTGTGAATAGGGCAGCATAAGGGAAAGCAGGCGCGGGAAGTGATGCTCTGGCTCCTTGTTGGTGGGACTGACGTGCTAGCTCCTTTATTGTCAGTGGGAGTGACGGGCCAGCTCCTCACTGTCAGGAGTGACACTCTGACTCCTTGCTGCCGGGAGTGACATCTCGGTCCCTTACTGTCAGTGGGAGTGATGGGCTGTCCCCACACTGTCTGGATTGACTCTCTGGTTCCTTGTTGTCAGCAGGAGTGACATCCTCGCTGCTTATTGTCAGTGAGAGTGACGTGCCGACTCTTCACTCTCGGAGAGAGTGATGGACCCTCTCAGAAAGGCAGATGAGGCACCATTTACATGCGTTTCGGCACCAAATTGTTCCAGGGTGGGAGGGATTAACTTTGACAAATCTCTGATTGAATTTCCTGAAACTGGCAATTGAGGTCTTCAAAATAAAAATGAAAATAATTATCAGGATAACTATCGTTCTACCCACAATGTAGAATCAAAATTAGATTTATCATCATAGACATACATATATTGTGAAATTTGATTTTTTTTTGTGGCAGCAGTACAGTGCAACACATAAAAAGGTAATTTTTCTCTGTACTCTTTCAACCTTATTTACACCTTTCCTGAAGGTAGGTGACTAAAACTGCACACAATATTCCAAATTAGGCCTCACCAACATCATCCAACTTCAACATTACATTCCATCTCCTGCACTCAGTACTTGGATTTATGAAGGCCAATGTGCCTAAAGCTTGTTTTTTATGACCCCATCAACCTGTGATATCACTTCCAATGAATTATGGACCTGTATTCCTAGATCCCTTTGCTCTACCGCACTCCTGAGTGCCCTACCATTCTCCGTGTAAGACCTACCCAGCTTTGTCCTACCAAAATGCAACACCTCTCACTTGTCTGCATTGAATTTGATCTGCCATTTTTCAGCCTATTTTTCCAGCTGATCTAGATCCCGCTCAAGCCCTGTGGTCTTTCTTGCTGTCACCAATCTTGGTGTCGTCTACAAGTTTGCTGATCCAGTTAACCACATTATCATCCCAATCAATGA
Source organism: Mobula birostris (assembly GCF_030028105.1). Classification (NCBI taxonomy): domain Eukaryota; kingdom Metazoa; phylum Chordata; class Chondrichthyes; order Myliobatiformes; family Myliobatidae; genus Mobula; species Mobula birostris. Next base: position 114,991,593 of record NC_092375.1, on the reverse strand, counting down.
TATAGATGACAAACAACAAAGGACCCAGTACCGATTCCCGTCGCACTCCACTAGTCACAGGCCTCCAGTCAGAGAGACAACCCTGCACTACCACTCTCAGGCTTCTTCCACAAAGCCTATATCTAATCGAGATTATTACCTCTTCTTGAATGCCAGGTGACAGAACCTTGCTGACCAACCTCCTATGTGGGACCTTGTCAAATGGCTTGCTAAAGTCTATGTAGACAACATCCACTGCCTTGCCTTCATCAACTTTCCTGGTAACTTACTCGAAAAAGATTGGTTAAGACACAACCCACCAAGCACAAAGCCATTCTGACTATCCCTAATCAGTCCCTGTCTATCCAAATAATCATATATCCAGTCCCTTAGAATACCTTATAATAACTTTCCCACTACTGATGTCAGGCTCACCAGCCTATAATTTCCTGGTTTATTTTTAGAGCTTTTCTTAAACAGCAAAACAACATTTGATATCTACCAATCATCCAGTACCTCATCTGTCACTAAGGATGATTTAAATATCTCTGCTAGGAGCCTTGCAATGTTTGCACTTGCCTCCCACAGGATCCAAAGGAACACCTTGTCAGATCCTGGGGATTAATCCACCCTAATTTGCCTCAAGATAGTGAGCACATCATCCTCTCCAATCTGTATAGGGTTTATGACCTCACTGCTGCTTTGCCTCACTTTTATAGACCCTGTGTCTGTCTCCCTGGTAATGCAAATGCAAAAAATCCATTTAAGATCTCCCCCATTTCCTTTGGCTCCATGCATGGATTACTGTTCTAATCTCTAGAGGACCAATTTTGTCTCTTACTATTTTGCTCTTAATATTCTCCTTCACCTTGTCTGCTAAGGCAGCCTCATACCTTCTTTAAGCCTTCCAGATTTCTTATTTAAGTGCTCCCTTGCATTTATTATACTCCATAAGTACCACATTTATTCCTACCTGCCTATACCTGCTATACGCCTCTTTATTTATTAACCAGGGTCTCAATATCTCTTGAAAACCAAGGTTTCCTAAACCTTATTCTTTGCCTTTTATTCTGACAGGTACATGTAAGCTTTGTGCACTCAAAATTTCACTTTTCAAGACCTCCCACTTACCAAGTACACTTTTGTCGGAAAACAGCTTGTCCCATACCACACTTGCCAGATCCTTTCTGATACCATCAAAATCGGTCTTTCTCCAATTTAGAATCTCAACCCGCAGACCAGACCTATAGTTTTCCATATTTACTTTGAAACTGATGGCATTGTGATCACTAGATGCACGGTGTTCTCTACACAAATTTCTGTCATCTGCCCTGTCCCATTCCTTAATAGCAGATCGAGTATCGCACACTCTCTCGTTGGGACTTCTATGTACTGATTTAAGGACACATTCCTGAACACATTGGCAAACTCTATCGCATCTAGCCTTTTTACAGTATGGCGGTCCTAGTCGATATGTGGAAAGTTAAAATACTATACGGCCAAAAAGTTCTACTCAAAAGGTTCAAAGGAACATCTAAACAAGCCTGATGCATTTTGGAAACAAGTCCTGTGGACTAATGAAGTTAAAATAGAACTTTTAGGCCTCAATGAGCAAAGGTATGTTTGGAGAAAAAAAGGTGCAGAATTTCATGAAAAGAACACCTCTCCAACTGTTAAACACAGGGGTGGATCGATCATGCTTTGGGCTTGTGTTGCAGCCAGTGGCACGGGGAACATTTACTGGTAGAGGGAAGAATGAATTCAATTAAATACCAGCAAATTCTGGAAGAAAACATCACACCATCTGTAAAAAAAAAACAAAGATGAAAAGAGGATAGCTTCTACAACAGGATAATGAACCTAAACACACCTCAAAATCCACAATGGACTACCTCAAGAGGCGCAAGCTGAAGGTTTTGCCATGGCCCTCACAGCCCCCTGACCTAAATATCATCAAGAATCTGCGGATAGACCTCAAAAGAGCAGTGCATGCAAGACAGCCCAAGAATCTCACAGAACTAGAAGTCTTTTGCAAGGAAGAATGGGCGAAAATCCCCCAAACAAGAATTGAAAGACTCTTAGCTGGCTACAGAAAGCGTTTACAAGCTGTAATATTTGCCAAGGGGGGTGTTACTAAGTACTGCTATGCGGGGTGCCCAAACTTTTGCTTCAGGCCCTTTTCCTTTTTTGTTATTTTGAAACTGTAGAAGATGGAAATAAAAAAGTTTTCTTGCTTAAAATATTAAAGAAATGTGTCATCTTTAACTTTATGCCTTTTGGAAATCAGTTCATCTTTTACTCGCTTAGCTACACAGTAACAGAAATTTTCACCGGGGTGCCCAAACTTTTGTATGCCACTGTATAACAAAATTATGTTTCTTGCAGCAGTCTGTGATCTCTCTACAAATTTGTTCTAATTTCTGTTGGGTGGTCTATAATATAGCCCCATTAACATGATCATACCCTTCTTATTCCTCAGTTCCACCCATAAAACCTCACTAGATGAGTTTTTCAGTCTGTCCTGACTGAGCATTGTAGTGACATTTTCCCTGACTAGTAACGCCACCCCCCTTCTCCCTTAATCACGTCTAAAACAACTGAACCCCAGAATACTGAGCTGCCAGTCCGGCCCCTCCTGCAACCAAGTCTCACGAATGGTTACAACATGATAATTCCAGGTGTTGATCTAAGCCCTGAGCTCACCTGCCTTTCCTACAGTACTCCTTACATCGAAATATATGCAGCTCAGATCATTAGTCTCATCATGGTCATCCTTTTGATTCCTGACTTTGTTTGAGGTCTTAACAACCTCTGTCTCCACAACCTGTCCACTATCTGTTCTAGAACTCTGGTTGACCCCCCCTCCCCACTGTGCAGCGCTAGCATACCTTCTCACTAATATCCCCCTCCAGTTCAGGTGAAAACCCTCTCTTTTGTACAGGTATCATCTTCCCTGGAAGAGAGTCCAAATGATCCAAAAATCTGATTCCCTCCCTCCCACACCAACTCTTTAGCCATGTGTTAAACCGTACAATCTTCCTATTTCTGGCTTCGGTAGCATATGGCATGGGTAGCAGTCCTGAGATCACAACTGTGGAGTTAACACCTAACTCCCTGAACTCGCTTTGCAGAACCTTGTCACTCTTCCTACCTGTGCCATTGGTATCTACATCACAGGGAATGTTGTTCTCGACCACAGGATTTTCTTTCAGTTCCCCACACTAATAAATCCCCTATCATCACAGCTTGTCACTTCTCCTCCCTTTCCTTGTAAGTCACAGAGCCAGGCTCAGTGCTGATACGTGACCGCTGTGACTTTCCTCTCTGCTAGGTCATCCACACCCCCCCCACCCCCCACAATAGTATGTAAAGTGGTGTACCTGTTGTTGAAGGTGATGGCCACAAGGGTACTCTACACCAGCAGTTTAACTCCTTTCCTTTTCCTGACTCACCCAGTCTCCAGTCTCTGTGTCATGCTCCTAGGGTGTAACTACCTCTCTATATGTCCTATCTATCACCTCCTCATCCTCCTGAATGATCCTGAGTTATTCCAGTTCCAGCTCCAATTCCCTAACGTAGAGCATTTGAAGCTGCAGCTGGATGGACTTCTTGCAGGTGAAGTCATCAGGGATACTGGAGGTCTCCCTGCTTTCCTACATCCTACAAGAGGAGCATCCAGCTATCCTGCCTACTGTTATAACTGTACAAATATAAAGAGGGAAACAATAAATAAGCTGGTAAAAAAAAACCTACCTACAGTTTTTCGCATTCTCTCACTCGTCTTCCCTCGCTGAAGCCTCAAAGAGCTAAAGCCTCAAATAACCGTTCTAACACTGCCCACTCCAACATTGGCCACTCCACTTGCCTCTGCCTTATTTTTATTATTTCTCGCCAATCAATCCTGATTGCTGATTGGCTGTTGTTCAAATGCCAAGCTGCTGAAATTGATGCCTTAAGTATTGAATTGGCAAACCTAAGTGAGCTATGTCTTCTCATGCTCCTGATCACTGATTGGCCACTGTTCAGTTGTAGAGTCCTTGAAAGCGAGGCTGTAGGTCATGGAATCAGTTCACAGTTGTGGCGAGTGAAGGTATCCATGCTGTTTCAGGAGCCTGATGATTGAAGGATGATAACTGTTCCTGAACCTGGTAGTGTGGGACCTAATGCTCCTGTATCTCCTTCCATAGCAGTGAGAAGAGAGGATGACTGGATGGTGGGGGTCCTGAATGATATTATGCTGCTTTCTTGTGGCAGCGCTCTTTATAAATGTGCACAATGGTAGAGGGAGGCTTTACCTGTGATGGACTGGGCTGTGTCCTCCACTTTCTGTAGCCTTTTCCATTCCTGGGCATTGGTGTTTCCATACCAGGCTGTGATACAACCAGTCAGAAAACTCTCACTGTGCATCTGTAGAAGTTTGTCAATATTTTAGATGACATGCAGACCGCAGTAACGTTGCATATTTCTGTGTAGAATGTACACAATTGTCTTGGTCGAAAGGGACAGGTTGTGCCTGTTTCTGTGCTGTGTGACTCTCCACTGATTTACTTCTGTTTCCTTTTCTTAGTGTTCAGAGTGATTTCTCATCCAACTTTTGACTATTTCTTGGCAGATGCTGGACCCACTGTCGATGAGTAGTCCTGAGAACTCGGCATCTGGGAGCTGTCCCTCCCTTGACAGCCCCTTAGACAGGTAATACAGATCCTTGCTTGCACCAGTTCCCATTCCTTTGCCCTGCTTGTGCTCACTAGAGATTAGCTTTACTTGTTGCATGTACATCGAATCATACAGGAAAATGCACTGTTTGCGTCAATGACCAAAAGAGTCCGAGAATGTGCTGGGAGTGGGACACAGCCTGCATGTGTTGCCATGATTCTGGCGCCATCATAGCATGCCCGCAACTTACAACCCTAACACACGCGTCTTAGAATGTGGGAGGAAACTGGAGCACCCAGAGGAAACCCACGTGGTCATGGGGAGAACATACAAATTCCTTGCTGACAGTGGTGGTAGTGGAACCCGTATTGCTGCTGCTGGAGCGATCTGGCTTCGATTCCCACCGCTGAATGTAAGGAGTTGGAGAAATTCTAGAGTAAAGAGCAGTATTGTGGGACTAACTGCACAGTTCATTCACAGGCACAATGGGCTCAATTTCCTTCTGTGCTGTGAGATTTGGCAACAGTGGAGTTACCCAACATGACGTGCAAGTTGTAGGATGAGGAAGGTTGGGGAAGATTTGTGATGATGCCTTTAAGAATCCTTGGTTTTAATCTCACCTCTGCACTTAGCAGTGTTAGATCCCAGTGTTGGTGCGATCCAGAGCTGCTTTGGAAGTAAAGACAGAAGTATTTAAAACTTGTTGCTCACAGCCGTTTTATTAAGTGTTACAAGAACCATAAAACACCAAAGAAGAGCCGTGAGCACAAAGTAATCATGATTGTTTTCTACTAAAATTAGCTCTGCCTTAAATAAAACATTCCAGTGATAAGAATGAGCCTATAAAATAGCCAGATTCAAGTGACATGACACCTGCTACAGAAAACAAAGGCATTTCTAGAAAAATGCAGAAGCTGCTATGCTGCATTTACTGGAAAGTTCACTGAAATGTAATAGGTATATAGGTAATTATATAAAAATACAAGCAAGCATAGGAAGGTTAAACTACAAAGCAATTCTACACTTAATCCAACAGCTGCTCAGCTTTGGATAGTTCTTTGGATGTTATGAGATGTTTTCAGGATCCTTTTTTTGAGCTTCAGAAAGGTTAGACTGCAGGAAGGTCTGAGATTTTTGAATTAAAAATCCATTTTATAATTGTTTATCTGAATTTAACGGTGGCAGTTTAACATTTCACTTTGCCTTTCAGTGATATTTATCCCAAAGCTCGAATGCCTAGGGCGCAGAGTTATCCAGATAATCATCAGGACTATTCCGGTGAGTTTTGTTCTACTCTGGAGTGAGCTGGCTGCTGTACGTTTGTGCACAACCAACACAATATTGCAGATCTGTATAACAAGAGGTTGGACAAACTTGAGTTGTTTTCTCTGGAGTGGCAGAAACGGAGGGAGATCTGATAGAGGTTTATAAGGTTATAAGGGAAATAGATAGAATAGACAGACAACATCTTTTTTCCCAGGGTTGAAATCTCTAATTCCAGAGGGCATGCATATGAGGTGAGAGGGGTTAATTTCACAGGAGATGTAAGGGGCAAAATTTTTTACATAGAGAGAGGTGGGTGGCTGGAATGCCCTGCCTAGGGTGGTCATAGAGACATTTCAGTAGCACATGAATATGAGGAAAATGGAAGGATATGGACATTGTGTAGGCATAAGGGATTAGTTTAGTTGGCCATTTGATTACTAACTTAATTGGTTCGGCACAATATCATGGACCGGAGGGCCTATTCTTGTGCTGCGCTGGTCTGTGTTCTATGGGAGAAACAGATGTTGGAAATACTCAATAGATCAGGCATCATTAATTTTAATGAAAATTCAAAGTTTAAAGTAAACTTATTATCAAATTACATATACAGCCCTGAGATTCATTTTCTTGTGGGCATATGCAATAAATCCATAGAATAATAACCATAACAGAATCATTGAAAGACCACGCCAACTTGGGTGTTCAGCCAGGGTGCAAAAGACAACAAGCTGAGCAAATAGAAAAAGAAAGAAATAATAATTATAGACAAATAAGCAATAGATATTGAGAACATGAGATGAAGAGTCCTTGAAAGTGAGTCCATTTGTTGTGGGAACAGTTCAATGTTGGGGCAAGTGAAGTTGAGCAAAGTTATTCCCTTTGGTTCAAAAGCCTGATGGATGATGAGTAATAACCATTCCTGAAACTGATGGTGTGAGGCCTGAGTCTCCTGTATCACCTTCCTGATGGCATCAGTCAAAAAAGAGCATGACTTGGGTGGAGGGGCTCCTTGATGATGGATGCTGCTTTCCTGTGACGGTGCTCAACGTAGATGTGCTCAATGGTGGGGAGAACTTTACCCTGATGGACTGGGCCATATCCACTACTTTTTGAGGGATTTTCCATTCAAGGGCGTTGGTGTTTCCATACCAAGCTGTACTCGCTTCCACACATCTATAGAAGTTTATCAAAGTTTTAGATGTCATGCTGACTCTTCCCAAACTTTTAAGGAAACAGAGGTGCATCTGTGCCTTCTTCATTATTCCACTTACATGCTGGCCCCAGGGCAGTACCTTTGAAATGATAACACTGAGGAATTTAAAGTTACTGACCTTCTCCACCTCTGATCCCTCAATAAGGACGGGCTCATGGACCTCCAGTTTCCTCCTCCTGAAGTCAATAATCAGCTCCTTGGTCTTGCTGACATTGAGCAAAATGTTGTTGTGGCACCACTTAGCCAGATATTCATTTTCCTTCCTGTATGCTGATTCATCACCACCTTTGATTCGGCCAAAGACAGTGGTGTCTCAGCAAAGTTAAATATGGCATTGGAGCTGTGGTTAGCCTCAAAATCATATCATAAAGTGATTTAGAGCAGCGGACTAAGCACTCATCCTCGTGGTGCATCTTTGTTGATGGAAATTGTGGAGAAGTTATTGTTGCAAATCCAAAGTGACTGGGATCTGCAAGTGAGCATATTCCTCGATTCCATGTCTATCTAAAGGTCTCTTAAACACCTCTCTGTGTATATAAAAAAAACCTTACCCACCTATCTCCTTTGAACTTGTCCCCCTCACCTTAATGCTTGCCCTCTGATATTAGATATTTTGACCTTGGGAAAGAAAGACTGACGATCTAACTTCTGTATCCTTCTTATAAGCTTATAAACCACTATCAGATCTCCCATCAGCCTCTTCTACTCCAGAGAAAACAACCCAAGTTTGTCCAACCTCTCATTGTAGCTCACATCCTCTAATCCAGCCAGCATCCTGGTAAACCTCTTCTGCACTCTCTCCAAAGCCTCGACTTCCTTCCTATTTAATGGGGTGACCAGAACTGCACCCACAATTACCATCAAAGCATAAGTGAACGTCTTGGCATGGTTCCTGTGTGGTCCTTGACAAGTGACCCAGACTTTTTTAAGGATCATAACTGTAGGTCAGCCACTGGTAGATCCAGAAGAGAATTTCCAGTACAAATTTCTTTATCCCGAGAATGTGGAATATGAGGAATGGTTGAATCATGGAAATTGATAGATTTTTTTCAATACTAGGAGAGTCAAGGTATTGGGTTAGTGCAGACGTGTGGTGCTGAGGTCACAGTTTTATTGAATGGGAAAGTGGGCTTGGGGGCCAAATGGTTGGCTTTTTATTTGCTTCTGAGGTAGATAAAAGGAAAGCTGGATAAACACAGGAAGAAGGGAGAGGATATGCTTAAAGGAGGATTCTGTGCAACAGAACACAGAACAGGATAGCATAAGTCATTATTGTGCAGAGTAGTCATTAGTCGCAGAGTGATGGTTTGGTTTTGTAAATTTCTTTTCAAGATAAACCAAATTAACGTTTTCTCCTTATTGCAGATTGTGATATCCCAACGTTTGATAAAATTGGGAAGGGTGGGACATACCCACGAAGATATCACATTCCCTATCATCACCATGACTACACTGATGGTGAGTATGGACCACGCCTGAGTAGGTGACAAGTCCTTTTATCCTCTTGATTCCCCAGCAGCGGGTCAGGGTCAGGTGTATAATCCCTCTGTTTCGGACAGAGTGATTCCGAGGCAATGGGAAACTTTGATTTGAATTCCTCAATGCGAACTCCAGCCAGATTCTTTGTGGAACAACACACACAAAATGCTGGAGGAATTTTGTAGGTCAGACAGCATCTATGGAGGGAAATACAGGAGGTTCACAGGAATGATGATGGGAATGGCAGGGTTAACGTACGAGCAGCGTTTGATTGTTCTGGGCCTGTACTCACTGGAGTTTAGAAGAATGAGAGTGGATTCACATTGAAACCTATTGAAAATTGAAAGGCCTTGATAGTGGATGTGAAGAGTATGTTTTGTATAGTGGGGGTATCTAGGTTCAGAAGCACAGCCTCAGAATAGACAGACATCCATTTAAATCAGAGATGAGGAGGAATTTCTGTAGCCAGAGGGCAGTGAAACTGTGTAATTCATTGTCACAGATGGCTGTGAAAGCCAAGTCTTTGGGTATATTTAAAGTGGAGCAGGTTCAATGGCTGATGGTCTTATGGAAATGGGCAGTTAACATTTCAGGTTGAGACCCTTCTTCTGAATTAGAGAGAAAGGAGAAGATCATTATCGAAGTGGTGGTGGGGGGGGAAGTTGGAGATAATGGGGGGGCGATAGTTGGACCCAGGTGAGGGAGGGAGGAGAGAATGGGAAAGATGCCAAAATTTGGTGATCGATGGACATAACAAAGGACTGGAGAAGATAGGAGAGGCCAATGAACCACAGGTTAAAGGGAAGGAGATGGGGAGGGGAACTGGAGGGAGGAGTGTGTGAGAGATGGACAGGTTGAGAGGGCTAGGGAGGGAAAAGAAATGTGATTGGGGGCTGGTGGGATAAATGGGAGAGAAAAAGGAAGGAGTGATAACCAGTAGTTCTAGCACTGTTTCTGTGTTGGGTCTTTCAAGCATACCTACGGTTGCAGGAATAGCCCATCATCTCACTTTCCATTCCCTTCTGACTGCAACGTACTGTACTAACACTCTGTTTGCATCCCGCTGCAGGTCGCAAAACTTTTCCCAGGGCCAGAAGAACTCATGGAAACACTTTCCGCTCCCCGGTTAACTTCAGTCCCACAGAACTGTCTCTGAGCACCAGCAGTGGGAGCAGTGTCTTCACACCAGAGTACGAGGACAGCAGGATGCGCCGAAGGGGAAGTGACATTGACAACCCTACCCTGTCTGTTATGGATATCAGCCCACCTAGCCGTTGTAAGGTTCATGACTAACCTCAGCATGTTTGATTTGTCATGTTTGGCCCATATCCCTCTAAACCTTTCCTATCCATGTACCTGCCGGTACCTTTTAAATATTGTTAATGTTCCTGCCTCAATCACTTCCACACCCCCAACCACCACTACTTTATCATTTCCTGTCAGTCACCTTACGTACCGATTCTCCTGTGTCTATTGTCATCTTATGGACATGCAATCAATCTATGTGTATAAGCTATTTTATATATTTATATTCATTGTGTTTTTTAATTATTGTGTTCTTTATCTTATTGATTCTTTTGCTGCAATGGAGCCGGAGTAAAAACTTTTTCATTCTCATTTATATTTGTGTACTTGAGTCTTGAACTCATTCTATATACTGTGTGAAAAGTTGCCCCTCAGGTTCTTATTAAATCTTTCCCTGTTATCTTAAACCTATGCCTTGTGCTTCCTGTTTCCCCAACCCTGGGGAAAAAAAAGATTATGTATTCATTATATCTATGACTCTCATGAATTTCTACACCTCTGGCTATTAGGTAACCACTCATTCTCCTATGTTCCAATGGAAAAAGTCCCTTCCTGCTCAAACTCTCTCCATAACCCAGTCCTTTGGGTCCCAGTAACATCCTTGTAAATTCCTTCCAGCTTAAGGGTATCTTTCCTATAATGGAGTCTGATTGTTGGAAACTTCTGATTATATTGACCAAGTGTACAGCAAGTAATCTTTTTGATACAATAGACAATAGGTGCAGGAGTAGGCCGTTCAGCCCTTCGAGCCAGCACCACCATTCACTGTGATCATGGCTGATCATCCACAATCAGTATCCTTTTCCTGCCTTATCTCCATAACCTTTGATTGCACTATCCTTAAGAGCTCTATCCATCTCTTTCTTGAAAACATCCAGAGACTTGATCTCCACTGCCTTCTGGGGCAGAGCGTTCCACATATCCACCACTCTCTGTGTGAAAAAGTTTTTCCTCAACTCTGTTCTAAATTGTCTACCCCTTATTCTTAAACTGTGGCCTCTGGTTCTGGACTCACCCAACATCAGGAACATGTTTCCTGCCTCTAGCGTGTCCAATCCCTTAATAATCTTATATGTTTCAATCAGATCCCCTCTCATCCTTATAAATTCCAGTGTATACAACCCCAGTCACTCCGGTCTTTCAACATATGACAGTCCTGCCATCTCAGGAATTAACCTCGTGAACCTACGCTGCACTCCCTCAATAGCTAGAATGTCCTTCCTCAAATTTGGAGACCAAAACTGCACACAATACTCCAGGTGTGGTCTCACCAGGGCCCTGTACAACTGCAGAAGGACCTCTTTGCTCCTATACTCAACTCCCCTTGTTATGAAGGCCAACGTGCCATTAGCTTTCTTCACTGCCTGCTGTACCTGCATGCTTACTTTCAGTGACTAATGTACAGGAACACCTAGATCTCGTTGTACTTCCCCTTTTCCTAACTTGACACCATTCAGATAGTAATCTGCCTTCCTGTTTTTGCCACCAAAGTGAATAACCTCGCATTTATCTACATTAAACTGCATCTACCATGCATCTGCCCACTCACCCAGCCTGTCCAAGTCACCCTGCATTCTCATAACATCCTCCTCACATTTCACACTGCCACCCAGCTTTGTGTCATCTGCAAATTTGCTAATGTTACTTTTAATCCCTTCATCTAAATCATTAATGTATATTGTAAATAGCTGCGGACCCAGCACTGAGCCTTGCGGTAAATACAAATCACATTTGGCAATATGTTACCCCTTCTTTCAAAGTGTTAGGATCCCACAAAGCTCTATCAAGATACTTTACTGTAGACTCCAGCAATTTATCAATCTTCTCTCGTGCTGGGTCCATTGTTGTTTGTCATCAATAATAATGGTGGATGATGAATCAGCAAATTTGTGGATGATATGGACAGAATCAGATCAGAATTAGGTTTAATATCACTAGCATACATTGCAGTACATAATAAAAATAACTATACAGTACAATAAGAAGAATATATATTAAAAATAATTAAATAAGTAGTGTAAAAAATCACAAAAAGGAAAAAAAAGTGAGGTATTGTACATAGGTTCATTGTCCATTCAAAATCTGATGGCAGAGGGGAAGAAACTATTCCTAAAGGTTGAGTGTGTGTCTTCAAGCTCCTGTACCTCCACATGGATGATTGTATTGAGAAAAAGTTATGACTTGGATGATGGGATTCCTTAATAATAATGCTGTCTTTTTGAGTCATCTTCTTTTGAAGATGTCCTCAATGGGCTAGTACCCAAGATGGAGCTAGCAAAGAAAAGCTATCAAAGCTTGCAGTGGGATCTGGAGTAGCTGGGAAAATGGACTGAAAATTGCAGATGAGATTTAATAGAGCCAAGTATGAGGTGTTGCCCTTCAGAAGGCCAAACCAGAGTAGGACATGCACAGTGAACAGTAGGGCACTGAGGAATGCTGTAAAACAGAGGGATCTGGGAATACAGATCCATAATTCCTTGAAAGTGGTATCACAGGTAGATAGAGTCGTAAAGAGAGCTTTTGGCCTTCATAAATCAAAATATTGAGTACAGGAGTTGGGTTCTTATGTTGAATTTGTATAAGATGTTGGTGAGGCCAAATATGGAATATTGTGTGCACTTCTGGTCACCTACCTACAGGAAAGATGTTAATAAGATTGAAAGAGTGCTGAGAAAATTTACAAGGATGTTACCAGGACTTGAGGACCTGAGTTAGAGGGAAAGTTTAAATAGGTTAGGACTTTATTCCTTGAAGTGCTTGAGAATGAGGAGAGATTTGACAGAGACATACAAAATTATGATGGATATAGATAGGCTAAATGCAAGCAGGCTTTTTCCTTTGAGGTTGGGTGAGACTAGAACTAGAGGTGAAAGGTGAAATATTTAAGAGGAAGCTGAGGGTGAACTTCTCTCAGAGGGTGGTGTTTGTGTGGAATTAACTAGCAGTGGAGGTGGTGGATGTGGGTTTGATTTCAACGTTTCAGAGAAGTTTGGATAAGTACATGGATGGGAGGAGCATGGAGGCTAGAGTGATGCTAGAAAGTTTGTGAATCCTGTAGAATTGTCTCTATTTCTGCATAAATATGACCTAAAATGTGATTAGATCTTCATGCTAGTCCTAAAACTAGAGAACCTAATTAAATAAATAATGCAAAAACCATTATACTTGTTCATTTATTTATTGAGAAAAATGATCCAATATTACATGTATTTATTGGAAAAAATATGTGAAACTTGGCTTTCAGTAACTGGTGTGACCCCCTTGTACAGCAATAATTTCAACCAAACATTTCCAGTATCTGTTGATCAGTCCTGCACATCGGCTTGGAGGAATTTTAGGCCATTCGTCCTTACAAAAATGCTTCAACTCTGGGATGTTGGTGGGCTTCCTTGCATGAACTGCTTGCTTCAGGTCCTTCCACAACATTTCTATAGGATTAAGGTCAGGACTTTGACTCAGCTGTTCCAAAACTCAAATTTTCTTCTTTTTAAACCATTCTGTTGTGGATTTATTCTTGTCTTTTGGACCATTATCTTATTGTATTATCCATCTTCCATTTAGCTTCAGGTGACCGACTGCTACCCTGACATTCTTGATAAAATATCTTGATACTATTTTGAATTCATTGTGCCCTCAACGATTGCAAGCTATCCAGGCCCTGAGGCAGCAAAGCAGGCGCAAGCCATGACGCTCCTTCCACCATGCTTCACAGTTGGGATGAGGTTTTGATGTTGGTGTGCTGTGCCCTTTTCCCTCTAAACATAGCAATGTGCATTTCTGTCAAAAAGTTCAACATCTGTCCACAGAACATTGTCCCAGAAGTATTGTAGAACATCCAGGTGGTCTTTTAAAAACTTGAGACTTGCAGCAATGCTTTTTTTTTGGAGAGAAGTGGTTTCCTTAATGGTGTCCTTCCATGAACACCATTCTTGTTCAGTGTTTTTCTTATAGTGGACACATGAACAGAGACTTTGGCAAGTTCTAGAGATTTCTGGAAGTCTTTTGCCGTTAACCTTGGGCTCTTTTTCACCTCCTTCAGCATTGCACATCGTGCTCTTTGTATGATTTTTGCGGGGCGCTACTCCTATGGAGAGTAGCAACAGTGTTCCTCCATTAGTAGATAATACCTCTTACTGTGGACTGATGAACACTCAGGTCTTTAGAAATGTTTTTGTAGCCTTTTCTATCTTCATGCTTCTCTACAATTTTTCTTCTAAGATCCTCTGAAAGGTGTTTTGATCGAGGCCTGGTGCACATAAACAGATCTTTCATGAGAAGAGCAGACTCAGTCAGTAATCTGATTTTGTGTGTCTTTTTTATAGGGCAGGGCACCTCTACAACTCACACCTCCAATCTCATTGGAACAACTGACCCCAAATGGCTTTTGTAGAAGGCATTATCCCAGAGGTTCACATACTTTTCCTAACAAATGCATGTTTTTCTCAATAAATAAATGAACAAGTATAATGATTTTTTGTGTTATTTATTTATCTCGTTTTAGGACGCTTGAAGATCTGATCACATTTTAGGTCAGATTTATGCAGAAATAGAAAAAATTCTACGGGGTTCCCAAACTTCCTAGCACCACATGCAGGTTGTTAGGACTAGGCAGATTAATAGTTTGGTATGGACTAGATGAGCCGAAGAGCTTGTTTTGTGCTGTAGTGCCCTATGACTCTAAATAATCTTTTTGATACAAGTGACACTGTAGTATATCAGAATTAGGTTTATTTTCACTAACATATGTTGCGAAATTTGTTTTACAGTGGCAGTACAGTGCAGTACACAAAATATAGTATAAATTACAATAAGAAATATAAGAAATTAAATATGTTGTGCAAAATGGGAGAAAAATATTGATGTAGTTTTCATGGAATCATTGTCCATTCAGAAATCTGATGGCAGAGGGGAAAAAGATGTTCTTAAAGCATTGAATGAGTGTCTTCGGGCTCTGTATCTCCTCTAATCGAGAAGAGGGCATGTCCTGGATGGTGAGGGTCCTTAATGATGGATGCTGCCTTTTTGAAGCATCGCCTTTTGAAAATGTCCTTCATAGTGGGGAGGCTAGTGCCCATGATGGAGCTGTCTGAGTTTACAACCTTCTAAAGCCTTTTCCGATCTCATTCAGTGGTGGTGGTGATGCAATCAGTTAGAATGCTCTCCATGGAAATCTGTAGAAGATTGCTAGTCTTTGATAACATACCAATCTCCTCAAACTCCTAATGAAACATAGGTGGCTAAAGGGAGATTTCAGACTAACATCAGGAAGCATTTCTTGCAACACACATCAAAGTTGCTTGAATTTCCAGCATCTGCAGTATTCCTGTTGTTTAGGAAGCATTTCTTGTTCTGTTGTGGACACATGGAACAAACTACCTAGTTGTGCAGTTGTGAGTGGTACCTTAGAGACTTTCAAATCTAAACTTGGTAGTTATTTCAACACACTATGTGAATAACAATTTGGCAAGCTTTGTTGGGCCAAATGTCCTGTTCTTGTCAAAAATACTTTCTATTGTTTCTAATGACTGTTGATGTGCTTTCTTTGTAATTGCATCAGATGTTGGGCCCAGGATAAATTTTGAGAGATGGTGTCATCCAGAAACTTGAAGCTGCTCACCCTTTCCACTGCTGATCCCTCGATAAGGACCGCTATGTATTCCCTCCACTTCCCCTTCCTGAAGTGTACTTTCAGCATGGCCCTGTCAATGCACTGGGAACGCACAACGCACTGTTGATACTTCACTGTAGACTTTGGTACTTCTCAAGGGCATACTTAGGTTTGGTACTAATGCCTGCAAAGATCACCACCCAAAAGTGAATGTAATGTAACGAAACACTGCGGTGTACTTACTTTCTACTGTTTTTGTTTTAGCTCCAAGAGCGCCTTCGAATTGGAGACTGGGCAAGCTGCTGGGACAGGGGGCGTTTGGCAGGGTTTACCTGTGCTACGATGCTGACACAGCGCGAGAGCTGGCAGTAAAACAAGTTCAGTTCGACCCGGATAGTCCTGAGACAAGTAAGGTGAGAGTCCTTCAGGGCACGAGGGCCGTGGGAAGCAGGATGCCGGGGGATGGGTGGAGGTGTAATCCAATTGGTGTATGTGCGGAAAGAGGCCATTCAGCCCATCTTGGCCATAGTACCATAGCCTTAGAACAAGGACTGTTAGAATGGAAACAGCTTCTTCCCCCAGAGCATTGAAAATAGAACAGTACAATATAGGAATGGGACTGTCAGCTCACAATGTTGTGCTGAACCAATAAAATTTATAATCAAATTGCCAGCTCAGCTAATCCCTTCTTCCTACATAATGTCCAAATCCTCCCATTTCCTCACCTCCATGTGCCTGTCCAAATGCACCTAACATATGTGCCTTTACCACCAACCCAGCAGCGCATTCCAAGCACCCACCACTCTCTTTGTAAAAAAAAACCAACTTGACCCTCACTTTCCCCTTAGTTGTCTAAACGAGTGGTAAAGTGGTCAGGGCCTCTCCTCCAATCATCAGAAATATTTATCTGGAGCGCTACATACACAGGGCCCAATGACCACTCCCAACCATCCAACAGTCTCTGACCCCCTACCATCAGGCAGGAGGTACCATAGCATTAGGATTGGAAGCAACTTCCTTCCCCCAGCTGTAAGAGTACTGAACTCCCTGCCACCACCCAGGTCTCATCACGTAACCAGCAGTGTTATACTGTATACGTTTTTAACTTGTGTCATAAATGCATCTTATGCTAAATGTCATCATTCTGGAATTGCGTTGTGTGTGAGTTATATGTACTGTGTTGTGCACCTTGGTGCGGATGAATGTTGTTCCGTCTGGCTGCATACAGGTTGAACAACAATAAACTTAAACTTAATGGTGGAACTTAGACTAACCCCGCTGCCTGGGTCACAGTCTACAGCACTAAAAGCCTGGCTTTTCAAAGTAGCTTTTTAACATGCAGTTTTGAAAAGAGAAGTACAACAAAATAGTTTCCAGTTGATGAACCTTCATCAGGATTGGTAAATAGGTGTGTTATTGTCATGTGTACTGAGGTCCAGGGAAAAACTTGCATACTGTTCGTAATGTTGTTGCATGAACAAAATCACTGGGGTGAAGTACTGGTAGACATGAAACGGTCTCCTTATTCAGCAAAATAAGATACAGCAGGCATCAGAGGGAGAGCCTCTCAGAGGAAGAGGGTCTGCTTGACCTAACACTACACAACATTTTGTGTGCTAAAGATCAAAGAAAAATTCAGGACAATTCCATATTTACAGTGCTTCCTTTGAACCACACACCACCCTCATAACTCTTTGCACCCACACCACAGACACCCAATTGCACACAAATAACCAATTTAAATCACCATTGTCTGGTCTTCCAATTAACTTGATTAATGGTTCTTAGGAACCCATTGTTCAGAGCTATATTTCAGATTTAATCCACGGTTCATATTCAAATCTGAGGACTGGTGGCTGATATCAGTTGCTGAACTTAATTTGCTATATGTGCTAACCCCAAAAATGTTCTAACATGTAGTAAGGTACAGGAAAAAACCTGCATGCCATTCATACATGTCAGATCATTACACGGTAGTACAAGGGAATACAATAATAGAATGCAAAATAAAGTGTTGCAGTTACAGAGACGTTGCAGTGAAGGTAGACACTAAGGTGCAAGACTATAACAAGGTAGATTGCAGAGTTAAGAGTCCATTACCAAATTAATGCCATATTTCTGAAGCCGTGGGTCCATGAGACTGCGTGTCCACTGAGGAAGTCAGGGGCCTAATGCCTGTGAGTCCGCTGGAGGCTTGCAGGCGGCTTGAAGCCTATCTGTGAGTGTGGGTGAGCGGGTAGAGGGAGTAAAGGGGTATGTTTTGCTGTTGTTGTTGCTTTGTTCTGCTGAACGTTGTCATCGAAATGTGTGGCAGCACTTGTGGCAGCCCCGCAGCACATCCTTAGGTTGTGTTGGTTGTTAATGCAACCTTTCCCTTTACCTGTTCCACTTTTCACCTCCCAGCTTTTACTTTACACCTCTTTACTCCTTCTCCCTGCCCCTCACCTTATTCTGGCTTCTTCCCCCTTTTTTTTCCAGTAATGATGAAAACTCTAGGCCCAAAACATTGGCTCTTTATTCCTTTCCATAGATGCTGCCTTACCTACTGAATTCCTCCAGCGTTTTGTGTGTTGCTCTGGGTTTCCAGCATCTGTAGAATCGCTTGTGATTATGATTCACTGAGCGAATACCTTTTGTACAACTCCCCATAATCGTGTGGGTGAACTTAAACCCATATTTCCTGGTTATTGTCCACGTGGTTGCTGGAGTGGTGAGCAGTGTGACAAGGTTTGGGTAGTGTTGGGGGACAGTGTTACTTGTATAGGGAGAAGATTTGGACGAGGCCATCTCTGTCGTAGAGGGAGGTATGTTGGTGGTGTCAATGTCAATAACGTGAGAGACCATTTAGACGTAATAAACAGAAGAGATTCTGCAGATGCTGGAAATCAACAGCAACACACACAAAATGCTGGAGGAGCTGATCTACTGAGTTCCTCCGGCATTTTCTGTGTGAGATTCCTTAATCATATCTGCCAATATATCATTCTAGGCGTGTGCTTTTACAAAAAAAAGGTAACTTGGACAGCAAAGAGGAGCCATGAAATATATCTTTATCAGATAAGATTAAGGAAAACTCCAAGGCTTTTCACAAATATATTAAGAAGGTAAACTGGGGAGGGACCAAAGGGGCAAACTGCGTGGAGCCAGAGGCTGTGGAGAAGACCTTAAGAGAAAATTAAAGAGTTATTAGATGCCATAGTAGATGTAAAGGGAGATAAATCCCCAAGGCCCTTACATTATCAAATTATGTATACCATGTACAATAAGAAAATGGATTTCAATGCTGTAAATGGTATGTGTACTTTGATAATAAATTTACTTTGAATTTTGAACTTCAATGTATCCCAGGCTGCTGTGGAAGGTGTTAGATTTGGAGATGATGTTGAAGTGCAAGTTTATTGTCATATGACTGTACGTATATGCAACCAAACAAAGCAACACTCTTCTGGACCATAGTGTACCCACAAAACATATATCACGCACAGCACATAAAACAAAATATTACCACAAATATGTTGATAAAATATAATTTTATTGTTGTCCTCGAGGTTCTCCAGAAGTGACGAATAAGGTGCAACTCTTATGGTAACAGGTATCTTATTAGATGTTGATAATATATGGATTAGCAGCTAAATTGCTGCTGTGTAATGCTACAGGCCATTGCTTGAGGGGTACTTGATGGCCAGCATGGCAGAATGATCTGAACAGCCTCTTTCCATGTTCTATGTTCCATGTTTCTAATGGTGGATCTGTATTGCTGGTGCAGGGCAGATGTGGGAGCTCTCAGATGCATTAAGATCAATGGAGCTCTGAGCTATTGTTTGATGAAGTGACATTGAAAATGTCATTCCATGGTTAGTTATAACAACTTCAAAGGTTGTATATGTGGAATTTTCTAACAGCTCTGACAGTTCTTAATTTTATTCTCAGGAGGTAAATGCTCTCGAATGTGAGATCCAGTTACTGAAGAACCTCCAACATGAGAGAATTGTTCAGTATTATGGCTGTTTGAGGGATCCTCAGGAGAGAACCCTGTCAATCTTCATGGAATATATGCCAGGGGTAAGTTAAGGGAAACCTGGAGATTAATAATAACATCAAAGGATCAATTGTTTGGAAGTTTTGAATGGATACATTTAGAATCGGCTGCACACCTTAGACTTTGAGAGTTTACTTGATAAAGCAGAACCAGTTGTAGAAAAGAAGGACAAAATTCATCAAACACTCCTCATCCATTAACCCTTTCATTCCTGGGTCATTAGCAAGATACAGTGAAAAGCTGTGTTTGCATGCCATTCAGACAGATCGTCAAATTGTAGAAAAAGGGAAAAGGCACAATACAATTACAGAAAAAATGCAATGCATGCAGACAAATAAAATACAAACAAACTTCAAGGATAGAAATTATTGGGGGAGGGTATGGTTTAATAATGGAATTTGCAAAATGGCTTTTTAACAGGTATTGTTTCCGAATAGGGTTCAATAAAGGACCAACTGAAAGCCTATGGTGCACTGACAGAGAACGTGACACGGAAGTACACACGGCAGATCCTGGAGGGTGTTTCCTATCTGCACAGTAACATGATTGTACACAGGGATGTAAAAGGTGAGTGTGGGGGCGGGGGATTGAGGTTGATGTCATAGGCACTCACCAGGGTCTTGCTGTCCAAAGAGGTTTTCATTTTGTTGAGCCATATAGAGATATGGCAGTGAGCCCTAATCTCATGTAATCACTGTAAAGATTAGCTTTATTTTTATTTATTTTATTTAGAGATACAGCGTGGTACAGCCCCCTCCTGCCCAGAAACCCACTTATTTAACACTAGCCTAATGACAGGACAATTTATAATGATCAAGTAACCTACTAACCATTAGGTCTTTGGAATGCGAGAGGAAACTGGAGCACCCGGAGGAAATCCATGCAGTCAGGGGAGAATGTCCAAACTTCTTACAGACAGCACCGGAATTGAACACCGAACTCTAAAGCCCCAAACTATAACGCCATCACACCACCACGAAACGTGCAGTGAAATGCATTGTTTGCATCAAATCAAATCAGTGTCGGGGGGCAACCCACGTATGTTGCCACACTTCTGGCACCAGCATAACATGTCCACAACTCACTCACCCTGTTGTACTGGGGGCTAGCAACAAGAAAATGGGATGTGAATTGTGCTAATGTGGCAGCAGGGAACTGCAGACAAAAGTAGAGACGTGGAATGCAGCAGGGACGATACCCAAGCTTCAAGAACTTCACTAATTACGTTATAGGTTGCACACATTGTATAATAGAAAATTGGATTTTCTACGAGACATGTGGACGGTCATTTTATTCTATAACCTGGACCTAGTCTGTTATTTAATTAAGTCCTTTGTGGCCACCATTCTGTTAAAAAAAAATGCAGTTTACTGGTAATCTCATAAACTGAGAATGTAAGATTTTTACCAAATTCATGCTCAGGTAGATCAGCTTCGACTGGTCTCCTGGTGTGCACCGGTTTTTAATAATTTACTTGTTATTTCAAACACCAACTCTGTGTGGCTTCTCAGTTTGCTCCTACAAACCCTAACCCATAGCTGAGGCTTTATAAAGCTTTGGTCAGACTGTATTTAGAGTATTGTGAACAGTGTTGGGTCCCTTACCTATGAAAAGATGTGCTTACATTGGAGGGAGTACAGAAGAGGTTCACCAGAATGAGCCCCAGAATGAAAAGATTAACGTTTGGGAGCATTTGATGTCTTTGGACCTGTACTCACTGGAGTTTAGAAGAATGAGAGGGGACCTCATTGAAACCTATTGAATATTGAAAGGCCTAGACAGTGTGGATATGGAGAGAAGGTTTCCTATAATAGGGGAGTCTAAGACCAGAAGGCACAACCTCAGAATGGAGTGCCATCCATTTAGAACGGAGATGAGGAGGAATTTCATTAGCCAAAGGATGGTAAATCTGTGGAATTTACTGCGACTGATAGCTGTAGAGCCCAAGTCATTGTGTATATTTAGAAGAGGTTGATAGGTTCTGGATTACTCAGGTCATCAAAGGTTACAGTGAGAAGGCAGGAGAATAGGATTGAGAGGAATAATAAATCAGCCATGACCAAGTGGTGGAACAGACCCGATGGGCTGAATGGTCTCATTCTGCCCCTGTTTTATGGTCTTGTGGACGTGGGAATTGAGCTACATAGTATCAGAAAAGTAACAATAATTGCCAGATTTGGGTGCCTGCCTTTTGAACTGACCTGAAATGTTGCATTTTTGTCTGGAAGGTGCAAACATTTTACGGGACTCTGCCGGCAATGTGAAGCTGGGAGATTTTGGTGCCAGTCGACGGTTACAGACAATCTGCTTGTCGGGAACAGGCATGAACTCAGTCACAGGCACCCCTTACTGGATGAGTCCAGAAGTGATCAGCGGAGAAGGTTATGGCCGAAAAGCCGATATCTGGTAAGTTGGATTGTGAATAAGATCCCTCTCACTAATAGAGGCTGAAGTGGCCCTGTGTTTAGTTCCAGGGCCCATCTGGATCAGCCAGTCTTACAGTACACAGTCTCCATCTTAAGGTTTGATGCCACTCTGAAGATTGGGTTGTTTTGACACTCATTGGGTCTCTACTTCTCATTGTTCCATGAGTTATTGAGCACTACAGCACAGAAATAGGCCTTTTGGATTATCTAGTCTGTGCCAAAATATTATTCTCCTTAATCCCATCAACCTGCACCAGGACCATACCCCTCCCATCCACGTACCTATCCATATTTCTCCCAGATGTTGAAACTGAACCCACAGTTACCACTTCTACTGGCAGCTCATTCCACCCTCTCAGTGAAGAAGTTCACTTTTATGTTTCCCTTAAACATTTCACCTTTCACTCTTAACCCATGACGTATAGGTGTAGTCCCCACCAACCTCAGTGGAAGAAGCTTGCTTGCATTTACCCTATCTATATCCCTCATAATTTTGCTTTCCATTTTTGTTTTGCTTTGTATTGTCTCTCTGTCATGGTTATAGTCATAGTCATACTTTATTGATCCCGGGGGAAATTGGTTTTCGTTACAGTTGCTTCATAAATAATTAAATAGTAATAAAACCATAAATAATTAATAGTAATTTGTAAATTATGCCAGTAAATTATGAAATAAGTCCAGGCAGCCTATTGGCTCAGGGTGTCTGACCCTCCAAGGGAGGAGTTGTAAAGTTTGATGGCCACAGGCGGGAATGACTTCCTATGACGCTCTGTGTTGCATCTGGGTGGAATGAGTCTCTGGCTGAATGTATCCTGTGTCCACCCAGTCCATTATGTAGTGGATGGGAGACATTGTCCAAGATGGCATGCAACTTAGACAGCATCCTCTTTTCAGACACCACTGTCACCGTCATGGTTAGCCATCCTGTAAAGGATTCTGACTGCAAGGATAAAAGTTGCTGTTGGATAAACTCAGTCATAGGAGGACACTGGACAGGCCTTTTGGTCCAGGATGTTAGAACATAAAACAGTAGGGGTCCTTCAGCCCATAATGTTGTGCTGACCTTTTAACCAACAACACAGTCATTCTAACCCTTCCTTCCTCGATAGTCCTCCATTTTTCTTTCATCCATGAGCCTACATAAATATGTTTTAAGTGTCCCTAATCTGTATGCCTCTACTGCCACATCCAGTGGTGTGCTCCAGGCACTTGCTAGTCTCTGACATCTACCCAGCTCCTCCACTCACCTTAGTGGGATGTTGTCCGGTACTAGCCACTGCCATCCTGTGAAAGCAAATCACTGGCTTCCACTTTATAGAGCAGGGGTAGGCAACCTTAAGCACAAATGATTTTCTAGCGTGTGTTATTCATTAATTTGAGGCAAAACATAACTAGATGTATTTAAATGGATAATTCCCATATTTCAAGCTTTTTATGGCATTTATCTGGCCCACCATCCATTCATTAATACGCGATCCGGCCCACAGAGGCAAAAAGGTTACCGACCCCTGTTATAGAGCATTAAACATTATAGCACAGTACAGGCCCTTTGACTCAAGGTGTTGTGCCAGCCTTTTAACCTACTCTATGATGAATCGAATTCCCTCCCACATAGTCCTCCATTTTCCTATCAATCATGAGCCTATCTCAAAATCTCGTAAATGTCCCTAATGTATCTGCCCCTACCACCGCCCCTGGCAGCGTGTTCCACACACCCACCACTCTCTGTGTTAAAAAAAGAGCAAGCCTACCTGACATTCCCCCCGGCCCCCCCATATACTTTCCTCCAATCACCTTAATATTGTGCCCTTTTTTATTTGCCATTTCTGCTCTGGGGAAAAGTCTTGGTGTCCACTTGATTTGCATTAAATGTTTGTATTGCAAAGTTTTAAATTTTGTATTCATCTGTCCAGCTCGTTCTAGCCTTTCTGAGTTGCTTCCTCCAGTTTGATTGCCCAACCGAACATAGTTTCGACACCAAGTTTTGTTTGTGTTGCACTCAGTTCTGAGGCCATTTCCTTTCGGGGAATCAGCTTGGCTGTAAAGTTCTCCTTTACAATTGGGACTAGCTGGGTTGGCACCGTGGTCTGTAATTACCCTATCTATACCCCTCATAATTTTGTATACCTCTAACAAATCTGCTGTCATCCTCTTACACTCCAGGAAATAAAATCCTAACCTATTCAACATTTCCCTATGATTCATGTCCTCAAGACCCAGCAAAATCCTTGTAAAATTTCTCTGTACTCTTTCAATCTTATTGACATCTTTCCTGTTGTTAGGTGACCAGAACTGCACACAGTACTTCAAATTAGACCTCACCAACATCTTATCCAACTTCAATATAATATCCCAATTCTTGAAGGCCCATGTGTTAAAAACCCTCTTTACGACTCTATCCACTTGGAGAATGCCTGGATTAGAGAGATGTCTTATGAGGATAGGCTGAGTGAGGTAGGGTTTTACTCTTTGGAGCAAAGGAGGGTGAGAGATGACTTGATAGAGATGTACAAGATGTTAAGAGACATGGATAGTGTGGACAGCCAGAGACTGTTCCCCAGAGTAGAAATGGCTAACATAAGGAGCATAATTTTAAAATATTGGAGCGAAGCATAGGGAGGATATCAGAGGTAGGTATTTTACACGGAGAGTGGAGTGTGCGTGGAACGCCCTACCATGAGTGGTGGTAGAGGTAAATACATCAGGGACATTTAATAAACTCTTAGATAGGCACATGGATGATAGAAAAATGGAGGGCTATGTGGAAGGAAAAGGGTTAGATTGATCTTGAGTAAGTTAAAAGGTTGGCACAACAGCATGGGCCTATGACATTTCTTTCTAGTCACACCCAACCACAGTGGAAAAGCCTGCTTGCATCTACCCTATCATACCTCCCCTCATTTTCCTATGATCCAGAGAAAAATATCCTGTAATGTGCTGTAATGTTTCTTTTCCATATATCTGCGATGCCACTTTCAATCTTATTGATATCTTTTTTGTGGGTAGGTGACCAAAATTGTACATGATACTCCAGGTTTATCCTCCCCAAACGTCTCATACAACTTCAACATAACATCCCATCTCCTTTGATTTATGAAGGCCAATGTGCCAAAAGCTCTCCTTATGACCCTATCTACCAGTTACACCACTTCCAATCTTAAAAAAGGATCTAGTGCTTTCCTGGCGTATATGATGAATAAACTTCCTCGGGCATTCAGCCAGATACAGGTATTGATTATATCCGACATCTCAATGACAAACTCTGCCGTCTTCATCAGGGATGATGCCAGGGCGTGTCTAGTCCGGTGGTATTTATACCCCTGTAGTCTATCCTTCTTGATTGGTTAGTCCTCACCCAATCAGGGTTTCACTCTCCCACCTTGTTTACAATTGAATTCCAGTTCTCAGTTAGAGCAAGACCTTCTTTGTTAACATTCTGTACCATGCCGCACCAATGGCATTTGGGACCGCCTGGTAAAGAAAGCTATTGAACTAAAACTAAAGAAAAAGAATTTTAACTAAGACAAAGGTCTCACTGTAAGTAAGAACTGGAATTTGATTTTAAATAAGGTAGAAAAGCAGAAACCTGATTGGATGAAGACTAACCAATCAGGAGGGACAGACTATCGGGGTAGAAATACCACTGGACTAAACATGCCCAGACATCATTCCTGATGGAGATGGTAGAGTTTATCATTGAAACATCAGTTATAATTAATACATGTACCCGGTTGGAAGCCTGAGAAGAGCTTATTCAACTTTGAATCTTATGGATATCTTTCCTGTAGGTAGGTGTCCAGAATTGCACACAATACTGCAAATGTGGTCTCACCCATTTCCATCAGTTTTGCTTAGATTTGCATGCTCTGGGAGCGCCGCAGCCAGTGCTTGTTTTCATTGGGTTTTGCCTGTTTGCTTCTGTAGGAGTGTTGGGTGCACGGTCGTGGAGATGCTTACCGAGAAACCACCCTGGGCTGAGTTCGAAGCTATGGCTGCAATCTTCAAGATCGCCACTCAGCCGACAAACCCCCAGCTGCCTCCTCACGTGTCAGACCACAGTCGGGACTTTTTGAAAAAGATATTTGTGGAGGTGAAGCAGAGGCCGTCAGCGGAAGAACTGTTACGCCACACCTTCGTGCACTATCACTAGCGACTAACCTCAGCCTCCAATACGTTTATTTTCTATCTGATTGCACTTTTTCAGCGTATAATTTTGGTGACTCTAGGTGTTTCCTAGGTTGTAATTTATACCTAAATTCGTATTTATAATGAGATTTTTTTGGCATTCTCAGAAAGGGAATGATCGGAAGGTTTTTTACAGTGTATTCACACAGTACTCTGATGTTCTTCAAGGTAAAGCACTTTATTACATAACTCATTCCTGGTTACAGATTGTCAGATGCCATGTAGCTGGCCCTAGTTCCCTCACTAATTATACAAATTCCGTCCATAGCAGAGACGGAGCCCTCTAAATGTATTCAACCGCCGCTCCTAATCCAAGAGACTGTTATGCAAACTATTCCTGCATTTCTAGTTTGCTGTGGATGATATGATCAGTCTCTGGAATTCCTGCAGGTTCCCTCATAGTCCAGTCCTGCACCCTAGAAACCAGAATTATCATATACAAGGCGCACTGTGTAACCATGATATCCATCGGCTCCTTCTTCAACATCCATCTGGAGCGGGGAGAAGATCTAATATTTCCTTATTGATCAGGAGCCGGCTTTGGGACCTGCCCAGGAAACATTTTCCTACAACTGATGCCACCGTCAGCACTCCAGACAAACCTATTATTTTATGTCTTAAACATGTAATTAAGTATATTTGTTGTTTGTCCTCCACGTCTTTGGATTCTATTGAGGTAACACCTGAGGTGATAAACACAAGAGATTCTGCAATCCGGGATAACAGACACAAAGCGCTGGAGGAACTCAGCAGGTCAGACAGCATCTGTGGGGTTGACATTTTGGACGAGTCCTTTCACCAATCTTGATGTAGGGTGTTGGCCCGAAACATTGACTGTTTATTCCTTTCCATAGATGCTGCTTAACCTGCTGAGTTACTCCAGCATTTTGTGTATGTTACCGTGGGAGAAGGGTTATCTGGCTAGCCCCGGCAAACTTCACACCAGCTTGCCTTTGTGCAGTGGCATTGAGTCCATCTCTGCCACACTGTTCTGAAACTTGGTGCCATTTCAGTTGCCAAACAGGTGCCGTTATACATAATATTACCACAAACTGAACTGATGCCTTTATCTTATTCCCAGCTGTGCCAAACGCGATTCTCCTGAACTTTGCAAGCCTCGGACTTAAATTGTAATCTGAGTTAAATTAATCTCAGGAATTTACAGTGCCGGAGTCATCAGCAATGAACCCGCACTCGGTGTCATTCAGTCCACCTTCATGGATCCTTGCGAGGATAAGTTCACGAGTTACTTCTGCTCTTGAGAATAAGTTGTGCCATTCTGAGCTACGATGACCTGTCTGGCCATTGCAATCTTCCTTCTGTGGCACTTCCTCTGCAGTCTTCCTCATTGCGCCTTCCATTATTGAGACAAGGACCACAAGTGGTTCAGGTAGAAAATGCTCAGGATAGACGCGTGGGTACAATTTATAAAAAACACAGCATCGACAAGCTCATAAGTCACCAGAAATAGCTAATCAGTACTGTACTTTGATCAAAACTGTGTCCTGGGCTAATATATGCAAGAGGTTTCGATTGGCACTATGCAAAGTGGCTCCAGATTAACTTGAGACGGTATTGTTCTTTATGGGCCTGGTATTTCAGTATCCTCTTCAGCTGTCCAACTTTCATTTTTCATTTTCACATAAAGACAAACTAGTTATGAAGTGTTTCTAAATATTCACTTTATTCCCAAACAGCACATTTTCTATGTCAAAGTTTCTAAAACTTAATCCTAACAAAAATTTTACTGCATATTTCCCCACCCCCCTGCTTTTCCACTCCTCCCCCATTCCTTCCCCACACCTCGTTTCTTTCCCTACCCCCACTCATTCTCCATCCACCCGCTTCTCTCCCACTACCTGCTCTCCCCTCACCCCTTCCCCACCCTCCCCCAGCTCTTTTGCTCACCCCTCCAGAGAGTGTCTGAGGAGAGGTCTCACAATATTATTTTTATCTAGCAACAGTCAAAGGTGCTCGTAATCATAACAAGTTTGTTGTGTATGTGATCTGTGTTGATGTAGCAGTTCTGGCATTAAGGTACACTGTACGTTTGCATTGCAGATATTCTACTGAATGGCAGTTCTGCTGTTAATGTACACTGTACGTTTACAGAACAGATGTCCCACTGAATGACAGTTCTGCCGTTAAGGTGCGCTGCAGATTTGCTACAGAACAGTAGTTCTGCCATTAAGGTACGCTATTTGTTGGTAGTACAGATGTTCTACAGAACAGCAGTTCTGTTGTGAAGGTATGCTGCACATTTGCAGCACAGATGCTCTACAGAACAACAGCTCTGCCATTAAGGTACGCTGTACATTTACAGTGCAGATACTCTACAGAATGGCAGCTCTGCCATTAAGGTACGCTGCATGTTTACAGCACAGATGCTCTACAGAACGGTAGTTCTGCCATTAAGGTACGCTATACGTTTACAGTGCAGATGCTGTACAGAACAGCAGCTCTGCCATTAAGGTACGCTGTATGTTTACAGTACAGATGTTCTGATTTTCTCCAGCTGATCATTCTGTTAGTCGTTGCTTTATATCATCACCTGTTCTCTGAAAACAATTTTGTCTCTCACTTCTCTCACCATTGGCCCATTAGACGTTATGTTTTTAATGTTCACGGTTGAGCATTTGCAGATAATAAAGAAGTCAGCGTGCATGTTGTTACCCAAGCAACACACATCAAAGTTGCTGGTGAACGCAGCATCTCTAGGAAGAGGTACAGTCGACGTTTCAGGCCGAGACCCTTTGTCAGAGTCCTGACGAAGGGTCTCAGCCTGAAACGTCGACTGTACCTCTTCCTAGAGATGCTTGGCCTGCTGCGTTCACCAGCAACTTTGATGTGTGTTGCCTGAATTTCCAGCATCTGCAGAATTCCTGTTGTTTATGTTGTTACCCAAGTAGGTTTACCTTCGTTTAGCATTGTGGTATGAATGAAACTGGGCGTGGGTACACTGAATCTACCACAGTCTTTGATCTCGCAGATTGTTCTCATTTTCTTTTCCAAAGAAGTTGGTGATTGTCTGAGACGGCAAAATTTGTACTTTCCATGGATCATAAAGCAATTAGAGATTAGTTTATGGCATAGAAGGCTACATGCCTAATGTGAGTAAATGGGATTTGTGTAAAGGGGTGCTGGGCTGAAGGGTTTCCTTGTCTCTTAAGTCTCTTTGTCAGGAAACACTGGGCATCTTAAATCTGATATTTTCAAAAGACCATGAGACATAGGAGCAGAATTTGGTCATTTGATCCATCAAGCCTACCCCACCATTCGATCAAGGCTGATTATTCTCCCTCTCAACCCGACTCGCCTGCATTTTTCCTGCAACCTTTGACACCCTGACTAATCAACAACCTATCAATCTCCATTTCTTTATGTTGGAGGCTGTGACAGTCCTCAGGACCATCCCATCTACCCACTCCCAACAATACTCTCCAGATTCTACCACACACCTGCATGCTAGGGGGCATTTTACAGTGGGCGGTTAACTTACATAGAACTTAGAAATTACACCTCTCCTCCAGTTTGAGCAATGTTAAATCTGCTCACTGAATCTGCCTCTTGCATTGTCTTAACTGTTAAGCACAGGTCCTTGTTCCAAACCAGGGGTTCCAAACCTTTTTTATGCCATGGACCAATACCATTAAGCAAGGAGTCCATGGACCCCATGTTGAGAACTGTTGTAAACACTGTAGTTGTCGATGGGAGTTCTGAACAAACATGAAGAGTTTTTCTGTAGCCGTGATCAATCTCTCTGGAAAAAGTCTCCTTTTTTACATGCCTAACTTGGTTTCAAAGACTAGATAGTTCAACATGTGGCAACGGATTGGATTAAAACCCAGTGTGAAGATAGTGCAAGAGATTCATTTATGTCTTTGTTGTTTGGTGAAATAAGGCTTCCTCCACATCCTTCCATCAAACTCTTCCAAGGCAGATACAATATGACTTGGGTACAGAATGAAGCAACCTCTACACTGTCGCATCAAACACTCCTAGGACATGGATAGCATGAGTTGGGTACATCTAGAGAAGCTCCTTCTACTCTTTTCCATCAAATACTACCAAGGCAGGGACAGAATAGCTTAAATTAAGAGTGAGGCCATCTCTACACTGTCCCATCAAACTCACCTAAAGCAGGGATAACGCAGATTAATTGCAGAATAAATCTCCCTCGATTCTGCCCTACCTCAGTCTCGATACCAACAGAGCACTTCCCAAGATATGGTGGGATATTTTTCCAGATCCCATACATAAGCCCTGAAACACCCTGTTAGACCATGAGACATATGACCTCAAGCCACCTCTCATCACAGCTTTCGCGGGTGTTAATTTTAGGTCATAAGATACAGGAGCAGAATTAGGCCATTCAGCCTATCGAGTCTGTTCTGCTATTCCAACATGGATGATTTATTATCCCTCTCAACCCCATTCTCCTGCCTTCTCCCTAGAACCCTTACTAAAACCTATCAGCCTCCACTTTAAATATATCCAATGACTTAGCTTCCATAACTGTCTGTGGCAATGAATTCCACAGAATCACTATCCTCTGGCTAAAGAAATTCCTCCTCATCTGTTTTACTCTGATCTTAAACTCCCCCACTATTGGAGACATCCTCTCCACATCCACTCTGTCTAGGCCTTTCAATATTTGATAGGTTTCAATGAGATCCCTCTCATTATTCTAAACTCCAGTGAGTACAGGCCCTGAGCCAATCAAATGCTCCTCATATATTAGTACATCAGCCTCTGGCCATTAAAATTATACAAATTCTTTCACATCAATACAAATAGATATCTGTGGGACTGAAGCATGTTATTTGTTTCTACCCCGCACTGCCCAACTCTTGATGTGTTGCAAATGAAGCCTTTCTTCACCTACAAACGTAGTTAGTAGTAGCTGATATTGAATGGTACTTATGGTGCAATTGTCCTATTGTATAGACAGACACAAATGTAATTTGAATTGCGAGAATTACATTGTTAAAGAACATCTTTAACAATAATTGATTTGGTAGTTTCAAACATGGTCTGCAAATGTGAACTTATCACTGGTCTTGGTCGATTATTCCTGACCGGTTGAACTCCTGATATCTTCTAAAATCAAAATCAGGTTTAATATTACTAATGTACATCATGAAATTTATTGTTTTGTGGCAGCAGTACATTGTAATACATAATAAAAAACTATAAATTACAAATTACAATAAGAAGTATATATGTAAAACAAAAATAAGTAGTGCGAAAAAGAGCAAAAATTGTGCGGTAGTTCATGGACTGTTGGCAGAGGGGTAGAAACTGTTCCCAGAAGAAGTTTGCACATCTTGGTTAGTGGGTAGTGATGAGTATTTCTTTATTTACCTGCAAATACCTGCAAGAAAATAAATCTCAAGGTAGTATATGGGGACATATACACTCTTTGATAATAATTTTACTTTACCAGATATACAGGGACCTTCCACAACCAGTACTATGATAATTTGAAACCAAATGGTCTTAGGCAGAAGCAGTTACAGGTCCAGATTTGAGCTTAGGCTGGGCTAAGGAACCAAGTGAAATTCACTGAGAGTGTACAGAGTGTTGTTCCTCGATTTGGACCTGTGAATATTGGACCTTCTTATGGTTTATTTTGCCGATTATTTTGTGCCAATTTCTAATTGAGTTCCTAGAGAAGGGGTTGCTAATATCTTGGGTGTTAGAGGAATGAGATAGAGAAGAGAGAGAGCTCCTTTGAGCTGGGAAAAGGTGTGTGTACAGCGGGAATCTCATTCATACTCACAACGTTGAATTCTCATCCACATTGCTGTTTGCCCCACCACTTAAAGTTAAGGTGGCACACTGTCTGTTTGAGAGATAGAGCACTCCAGCACAGAAACAGTCCCTTCAGCCCATCTGGTCCATGCCAAACTGTTATTCTGCCCAGTCCCATTGACCTGCACCTAGAATATAGTCCTCCACACCCCCATCCATGTAGCTTCAAAATTCTGTTCAATGTTGCAATCAAACCCACATCCACTACTTCTGCTGGCAGCTTGTTCCACACTTGCACCAGCTTCTGAGTGAAGATGTTCTCCCTCAGGTTCCCCTTAAACATTTCAGCTTTCACCCTTAACTCATGACTTCTAGTTTTAGTCAAACCCAATCTCAGTGGAAAAAGCTTGTTTAGATTTACCTCTCTCTGCCCCTCATAATTTTGTATACCTCTGTCAAATCTCCCCTCATTCTCCTGTGCTCCAAGGAGTAAAGTCCTAACCTGTTCAACCTTTCTCTATAACTCAGAGCCTCAAGTCCTGGCAACATCCTTATAAATTTTCTCTGCACTCTTTCAATCTTTCGGATCTCTTTCCTGTAGGTAAATGACCAGAACTGCACACAATACTCCAAATTACGCCTTACCAACATATTATACAATTTCAAAATAACATCCCAACCCCTGTACTCAATATTTTGATTTATGAAGGCCAATGTGCAAAAAGCTGTCTTTGCAACCCTATCTAACTGTGACACCACTTTCAAGGAATTATGGATCTGTATTCTCAGATCCCTCTGTACTTGTGCCTCTCATAATTTTGTATGCCTCTTTCAAATCTCCCCTCATTACTGGTGCATCTGTGGTATGTTTGACAATGCAGATTCATCTGATTACTCTTTTACTTTATGTGTTGACTGTTGAACAGCATCTTGTAGTGTTCCCTCATGCTGAGGAGTCAATATAATCTCCAAGAGTCTGTGCTGGTCCAAAGAGGTGACACTTTTCCTGGAGGAAATCTAAAGATCAAGCAGCATCTCTGGTGGAAGGAAATTGTCAGTGCTTCAGGTTGCAACCCAAGACTTCAACAGTTTCTCCCTCTGAAACCCAACTTCCTGCAGCTGCTTCTTGACCTGCTGAGTTCCTCAAGCAGACTGTGTGTGGCTCCAGATTCCAGTGCCTGGAGTATCTCATGGCTGTATTTCATGACAAGGTACTGACTTGTGGTTTTGTTTGCCTTCCCCTTGTTTGGGAATTGGTACCCTGATTTAGAACATAGAACTGTACAGCACAGCTCAGTGCATGTCATTCAGCCCATGATGTTGTGCTGACCTTGTAATCAACTCTAAGATCAATCAACCCTTTCCTCCCATATAGCCCTCCATTTTTCTATCACCCATGTGCCAATCTAAATGTCCCTAATCTATCTGCCTCTATCACCACTCGTGACACCCACCACTCTTTGTGTTAAAAACCTACCTCTGACAATCCCCTATACTTTTACTCCAATCGCCTTAAAATTATACCCTATGTATCAGCAATTCAGCCCTGGAAACTGGTCCCTGGCTGTCCACTTGATTTTTGCCTCTTATCTTGTACACCTCTGTTTCACCATCTCTCATCCTCATTTGCTCCAAAGAGAAAAGCCTTAGTTCTCTCAGTCTATCCTCATAAACCATGCTCTCCAATCTAGGCAGTATCCTGATAAATCTGTGCAACATCTTCTCTCAAGCTTCCACATCCTTCCTATGCTGAGGCAACCAGAACTGAACACAATACTCCAAGTGTGGTCTAACTAGGGTTTTATAGAGCGATAACATTACCTTGAGGCTCTCAAACTTATTCTTGTGACTATTGAAGGCCAAAACACCGTATGCCCTATCAACTTGTGCGGTAACATTGAGCTATTTATGTTCTTTTTGCCTCCTTTTCGTCCTAAAGATTGTGCAGTGGGAGTTCTGGAGGGTTATTGTCTATCTGGGAGGGTTTTGCAGATTGGAGTTGGGGCGATGAGGGTTGTATGTAGCAGTAGTTGGTTGTATTTCGGGTTAGTTGGGGTTTACATTCAATTTCAAGTTTGTCGCCTGACTGAACATATATACGACCAACTGAAACCGTGTTCCATAACAATGCTGCACCCACGAAACGTATATCACACAGCACAAAAGGCAAAATATTACCACAGATAAGTTAATAAAAATATAATTCAACAGGCATGTAGAATTATATTATCAGCTGTGACGTAATTGAGATGAATAGGGGGGGTAGGAGGATTGACCCTGTTGGGATCTTGCAATCATTAAGACAGCTGATTCCCTTCTCTTCCAAAACATTCCAGCTTAACTAGGTTTCCTTGAATTGTTTACTTCTCTGCACCCAACAACCCCCTGTCATACTCCCTCCACCCATGTTTAATTCAAACACTTAAATTTAATGCTATAAGAAAATAGCTTTTTTTTGTTGTTGGGAGGATAAAGTTTGCAATGAAGGCTGAGTGCATTTCTGGTATGGAAAGAGTTGCCCCTCCAAGGGAAGGACAGTTAATTGTGCCGTATCCTGGAGCCCAATTTGATTAGTGCACAGAAAAGTGTGTGTGTGTGTGTGTGTGTGTGTGTACACGTGTGTAACAGTACCGATGAAGACACTCAGCCCAAACCTTTGACTGTTTATTCATAGATGCTGCCTGACCTACTGAGTTCCTCCAGCATTTTGTGTGTGTTGCTCTAGATTTACAGCATCTGCAGAATCTCTTGTGTTTGTGTGTGTGTGAATGTGTATATGTGTGCGTGTTGTGTATGTCTGGAACTTACTGAGTGATCTCCATGTCTAATGACTAGAGTCCAAATGTCTCCATTCATTTAGTAGAGAGAGGATTCTTAGACAAGCCCTTGTTTAGCATGAGGGTGTGGCTCACAGTAATTCTTTTTGTTTTGTTCAGTATGGAGAGAAGTTTTGCCTCACGAGCCTGCGAATAAAACACAGGCTCAATCCAAATATTTCTTCTCTTGACAAGGTGTAGGACAGAAATGGATGGTCTGATACACGATGGCATTGAATGCTTCTTCGAGACCAGCTGTCAAACGCCACACATATACAGTGTCAGGCCAAAATCGTTGGCTGGTTGTACATTTTGACTGTATTACATTTAATTGTATAGGTGTATAAAATGTTTGGGATTTTTATTTGTAATTATTCCCGATTGTATTTACCCTCACTGCTATCTGGTTCTTTGTAAAAGAAAGCCATGTTTATATTCGGTTTGTTACCAATAATCCTGTTTCTATGAAATCTGTATATCGATGGTACGCGTTCTTGTTCCAGTCTGATTCTGCATGAGTTCAGTGGGACTAGTTCACAAGAGATTGCCTTTTATGTAGTCCGTGCTATTGGTTTGAAGTGCACAGATCGCTGCTCTGAACTGGATTCTTTCTAGGTCGGAGTCCATGGTATTCAGCACTTTGCAGATCGTTAATAAAACTATTTATTTCACAGCTTTCTGCATTTGTTTGCTTAATAAGACCATAAGACGTAGGAGCAGAATTAAGCTATTCAGCCCTTCGAGTCTGCTCTGCCATTCCATCATAGCTGATTTATTCTCCCTTTCAACCCAATTCTCCTGCCTTCTCCCTATAACCTTTGATGCCCTGACAATTCAAGAACCTATCAATTTGTGCTTTAAATATACCCAATGACTTGGCCTCCACAGCCGTCTGTGGCAATGAATTCCAAAGATTCCCCACATTCCGTCTTAATAGCTTTCCAGTTGTATGATCCTCTGGGTCGGTAAAGGATAACAGCAGGAGGCAGCAGCAACCACCAAGACTGCTGCATCTTTCATTTAGAACTGGTTCCATCCAAACTCCATCTGCTCTTGTTTCCCTAATCCGAACTCTTACAGAACATAGAACATCACAGCACAGCCCAGCCCAGGCCCTTGAGGCCGCGATGTGCCGACCTTTTAAACTACTCTAGTCAAGCAGCTAGAGTAGAGTAAATCTCTGCATCCTCTCTACAGCTTCCACATCCTCCCTATAATGTTAATACAGAACATAGAACATTACAGCATAGTACAGGCTCTTTGTCCATGATGTTATGTCAGTCTTTTAACCTACTCAAAGATAAATCCAACCCTTTCCTCCTCCATAACCCAACACTTTTCTATAATCCATGTGCCTATCTAAGAGTCTCTAAATGTCCCTAAGGTATGTGCCTCTACCTTCACCCCTGGCAATATGTTCCACACGCCCACCATTCTGTGTTTTAAAAAAAAGAACTACCTCTGACATCTCCCCAATACTTTACTCCCAACCTCCTTTAAATTATACCTCCTGGTATCAGCCATTTCTGCTCTGGGAAAAAGTCTCTGGCTATCCACTCGATCTATGCCTCTTATCATCTTATACAGCTCTATCAAATCACTTCTCATCCTCCTTTGCTCCAAAGAGAAGCCCTAGCTCATTCAACTTGTCCTCATAGGAAATGCCCTCTAATCCAGGCAACATCCTGGTAAATCTCCTCTGCACGCCCTCTAAAGATTCCACATCCTTCCTATAATGTTCTCAGTACTACTTATGTATTTATTTTCATGTGAAAAGTATGTCATCTTATGTACATTGGTTGTTTGTCAGTCATAGAACACAACAGCAAAGAAGCAGGCCCACCTAGTCGGTGCCAGACTATTTATCTGCCTAGTCCCATTGACCTGCACCCAGACCATAGTCCTCTATAACCCCTCCAATCCACTTACTTACCCAAACTTCTGTTAAATGTTGCAATTTAATCTGCGTCCACCACTTCCACTGGCAGCTCATTCCACACCCTCACCACCCTCCTCATTTTCCCTCTTAAACATTTCACCTTTTACCCTTAAACTATGATCTCTAGTTCTAGTTTTCACCTAACCTCTGGAAACAAACCCGCTTACATTTTCCCTGTCTATACCCCTTTATGTATACTTCTATCATTTCTCCCCTCATTCTCCTACACTGCTGCGAATAAAGTATTAACGTGTTCAATCTTCCACAGAAACTGCATTGTGGTGAACAGGAAGGCTCTTCAATGGGTAGTCAAAACTGCCCAACACATCACCGACACCATCTTACCTGCCGTCTGGGACATACATACAGAAAAGGGCCAGTAATGTTATGAAGGATCCCACCCACCCACCCTGCTGATGGACTGTTTGTCCCACTCCCACCAGGGAGGAGACCATGTAACATCCACGCCAGGACCACCAGACACAAAGACAGTTACTTTCCCCAAGATCAACCCCCCCCACCCACATCTCCATAACCCCAACCACCACTACTTCATCATATCCTGACAGAGTCGCCTTACGTACCGATACTCCTGTGCCTAGCATCAGTTTATTGACATACAATCAATGTATATAAGCTATCTTATGCATTTATATTTATCGTGTTTTTTTATTATTATGTTTTTGTGCTGCATTGGGTCCAGAGTAACAGTTATGTTGTTCTCCTTTACACTTGTGTACTGAAAATGACATTAAACAATCTTAACTCTTTCCCTATAACTCAGGTCCTCAAGTCCTGGCAACATCTTTGTCTTGTTTATGTATAGTTCTTCTTACTTCTATTGTATTTCTTTCTTTTCCTGTGAATGCCTGCAAGAAATTGAATCTCAGGGTAATATATTGTGTCATATACGTACTTCAATAATAAATTTACTTTGAATTTTGACTTCTAGTCCATTAGAAGTCCATGATCCCTGCTAGACTCCTAAGTAAAACCAGGCATCCTAGCTACTCTGCATTGACTTCCCGTGTCACCTAGAATTGATGTTGAAGTTCTCTTACTTGTTTTTAAAGCTCTCGGTGGTCTGGGGATCAGAGGACATCACGTTATCGTTTTCATTTTATAATCCTGCTCGAGCTCTCGGGTCTTCTTCTGCCGTACTCTTAAATTTAAATAATATCCCTCAATTTGTACCGCTGTACCGCTATTTGAACTATGTTCCTAATCTGTGGATTTTAATAGCTAAAACCAGGGGTCCCCAACCTTTTTTGCACTGCGGACTGGTTTAATATTAACAATATTCTTGCAGACCAGCCGACCGTTTTGGGGGGGTTAGGGTTGCTAACAGACAACAGTAGCTGTCAAATAAAACTATAAGGGATGCAGACTCAGTTGATACTTTTAAGCACTGGTTCAAAACCTATTTATTTAACCTTGCTTTTAACCAACATCGTTTTGCCTTTTATTTTCATGTTTGCACTTTATCCCATTATAAGGCACTACATCATTTATATGAAAAGTGCTCCATTAATGTTGTTGTTATTACTTTTTAACTGACCTCCAGCCTCAGCAGCACACAGGGGAGAACTCTGAATTCCCACTACTCTGTGAAGAGATGCTTCCTGGCAGTACTTCTGAATGGCCTGATGCTGACTTTAAGTCTACACTTTCTTGCTCTCAACTCCCTCCTCGAGTCATAGTCAGGTAGTACGGGAACAGGCCTTTTGGCTCAACTCGTCCATATTGACCAAGATGTCCATTAAAGCTGAAACCCATCTGACCATCTTTCGTCCAAATCCCTCTAAATCTTTCCTTAATGTGTACCTATCCATGTGCCTTTTAAGTGTTGTTAATGTACCTGCCTTAATGAGATTGGCAGCTCATTCTATATGTCTACTCCCCTGTGTGAAGAATTTGCCCCTCAGGTCTTGTTTAAATCTTTCCCCTTTCACCTTAAACTTATGCCATCTAGATTGTGATCCCCTTTCCCGGGGAAAAAGACTGTGTTCTTGCACCTTATCTATGCCCCTCGTGATTTTAAGTACCGCTATAAAGCTACTCCTCCAAGAAATGAAATCCAAGCTTGCCCCACCTCTTCCTAATAACTCAGGCCCACTTGTCCTGGCAACACTCTTGTAAACCCTCTTTGCACTCCTTCCAGCTTAATGACATCTTTATCTTTGTCACACGCACATCAAAAAACAGTGAAATACGACGTTTGCGTCAAACAATCATCACAGTCTAAGGATGTGTTGTGCCCCCAACTATCACCATGCTTCTGGCAGCAAGGTAGTACGTCCTCGACTTACTAACCCTAACCTGTACCCTTCTGCAAAGTGAAAGAAAACCAGAGCACCTGTTGGAAACTCGTACAGTCATGAAGAGAATATCCAAATTCCTTATGGACAGTGGCAGATATTGAACCCTGATTGCTGATACTGTAAACATTACACAAATCGCTATATTACTGTGCCATACCTTTCCTGCAACAAATTGAATAAATTTATATACAGTGTTCCTAACCATAAGAAATCCTCTCCCCCCTTTTAATTGTATTAGCCCCTTAAAACATCTTGGATACCTCAATAACTGCTGAATTCAGATATGGAATTCAAAGTTAACTTCAGCAACTGTTTTCTCCACAGGTGTAATTATTGCACCACTCCAATCTTTCCTGACTGACCTGTTGATTAATGTCCTACCTTTTATCATAAGTTCTCCCTGTGGCCAAGTGGTTTCATCCTGGTGCTCTGGACTCCTCCCACAGTCGAAAGACGCACAGGTTGGTAAATGAATTGGTCACTGTAAAGTGTCCTGTGATTATGGTAGGGTTAAATAGGTGGGTTGCTGGGTGGTGTAGCTCACTGGGTTGAAAGGTCTGTGCACTCCGTTTCGCAACATCAAATAAATAGAATTAGGCTATTCGGCCCATTGAGCCTTCTTCACCATTATGGCTGATTTATTTTCCCTCTCAACCCCATTCTTCTGCCTTTACCCCGTAACCATTGACACTCTTACTGATCAAGAACCTGTCAACCTCCGCTTTAAGTACACCCAACAAGTTGGCCTCCGCAGCCATCTGTGGCAATGAATTCCACAGATTCACAACCTTCTGGCTAAAGAAATTCTTTCTCATCTCCATTTTATTTCCCTGAGTGATCTCAACCAAGTCAACAGTGTACAAGTACAAAAGTATAACTGCAGTGTTGAATCATAGCAAGGAGGCAACTCTCACACACCTCAAGTATCTGCCTCACTTTCCCAGTTTCTGTTTACTGTAGTCACTGGGATATACTTTCTGCTTTGCATACAATCAAAAGTTACAGAGCATCAATTAGTTACATAGATACATAGCATCAGGTAAACAGCATTCACCAGATAAACAAATATAAATTATAAATTACAACATTTTACAAGAAAGTGACTGTGGGGCTAAGCACAGCTCCAAAGCGATATTCAAGTTTGCTGACAACACCACTGTTGTTCACTGAATCAAAGCTGGTGACAAATTGGCATTTAGGAGGGAGACCAAAAATCTGGTCTCGTTGTCCCGGCCACAACAAAAACTTCCCACTCAGTGTTAACGAAACCAAGTAGCTGATTATCGACTACAGGAGGAGGAAACCAGAGGTCCGTGAGCCAGTGCTCTTCAGGGGATCAGAGGTGGAGAGTGTCAGTAACTTTAAATTCCCCAACTGTACATAAATAATAGATATGAAAAACAAGACAAACTGTGCAAATACAAAATAAAATTAAATTTAGTCATAGGTAACAGTGAAAACAGATTTCTTGATTGTGAATCCATAACTTGTGGATTCAGTGTTGAGGCGAGTGAAGTTATCCACGCTGGTTTAGGAACCTGATAG
This sequence comes from Mobula birostris, assembly GCF_030028105.1. Lineage (NCBI taxonomy): Eukaryota > Metazoa > Chordata > Chondrichthyes > Myliobatiformes > Myliobatidae > Mobula > Mobula birostris. Next base: position 114,951,062 of record NC_092375.1, on the reverse strand, counting down.
TTGAAGGGAAGTAACTGTTCCTAACATGGTGGTGTGGGACTAAGGCTCGTGTACCTCCCTCCTGATGGCAGCAGTGAGAAGAGCGCCTAGCCTGGGTGGAGGGGGTCCCTGATGATGAATGCTAGTTTTTGTAGCAGCACTCCTTGTAGTTGTGTTCAATAGCAGGGAGTGCTTTTCCTGTGATGGACTGGGCTGTATCCACTAATATTTGTAAGCTTTTCTGTTCATGGACATTGGTGTTTCCATAACAGGCTGAAATCATTCCTAATCAAGAACATCTGCTTTAAAAATACTCAATGACTTGGCCTCCATAGCCATCTGTGACAATGAATTTCACAGATCCACCACCCTCTGGCTAAAGATATTCCTGCTCATCTCAGTTCGAGATGAACCTCCCTCTATTCTGAGACTGTGCCCACTAGCCCTAGACTCACTCATTATAGGAAACATTCTCTTTACATCCACTCTACTTCAATATTCAAAGCTTTCAATGCGATCTCTCCTCATTCTTCAAAACTGCAATGACTGCAGGACCAGAGCCATCACGTGCTCCTCATATGTTAATCCTTTCAATCACTGAAATCATTCTCGTGAACCTCCTCTGGACCCTCTCCAATGCCAGCACATCTTTTCTAAGATAAGGAGCCCAAAACTGCTCACAATACTCCAAGTGTGGTGTGACCAGTGCCTTATAAAGCCTTAGCATTACATACTTGTTCTTATATTCTAGTCCTCTAGAAATAAATGCTAATATTGCACTTGCCTTCCTTACCACTGAATCAACCTGCAGGTTAACCTTCAGGGAATCTTGCACAAGGACCCCAAGTTCCTCTGCACCTCTGATTTTTGAATGTTTTCCCTGTTTAGAAAAGTCTACACCTTTATTCTTCTGCCGAAGTGCGTACCGTACATTTCCCGACAGTATATTCCATCAGCCACTTCTTTGCCTATTCTCCTGATCTGTCTAAGTCCTCTGCAGACTCCCTCCTTCCTCAACACTATCTGTCCCTCCACTTACCTCTGTATCATCTGCAAACTTGGCCACAAAGCCATCAATTCTGAATAAACTTTTGGTTTCCATATTGATATTATTGGCTAGCTTCCCTTCATGTATTTTTTCTCTCCTTATGGCTTTTTTAGTTGCTTTCTGTTGGTTTTTAAAAGCTTCTCAGTCCCCTAACTTCCAACTAATTTTTGCTATATTTTATGCCCTCTCTTTTGCTTTAATGCTGTCTTTCATTTCCCTTGTAAGCAAGTTACCTCATCCTCCCTTTAGAATACCTCTTCATCTTTGGAATGTATCTATCCTGCATCTTCTGAATTGTTCCCAGAAGCTCCAACCGTTGCTGTTCTGCCGTCATCCCGCTAGTGTTCCCTTCCAATAAACTTTGGTCAGCTCCTCTTTCATGCCTCTGTAAATCCCTTTACTCCACTCTAATACTGATACTTCTGACTTTATCTTCTCTGTCTCTAACTGCAAAGGGTGTTCAATCATATTATGATTACTGATTCCCAAGGTTTCCTTTATCTTAAGCTCCCTAATCGAATCTAGTTCATTACACAACACCCAATCCAGAATAGATTTTCCCCTAGTGGACTCAACCCACACGGTGCTCTAAAAAGCCATCTCGTAGATATTCTACTAATTCCCTCTCTTGGGATCCAGCACCAACCTGATTTTCCCAATCTATGTGCATACTGAAACTCCCCATGACTATTGTAATATTGCTCTTTTTACATGCCTTTTGTCCTATTGTAATTTATAATCCACATCTTGGCTACTGTTTGAAGGCACATATCTAACTCACTTCAGGGTCTTTTTACCTTTGCAATTTTTAAATTCTATCCACAAGGATTCCACGTCTTCCAACCTTATGTCACCCTTAAGGATTTGATTTCATTTTTTTTAACCAACAGAGCCACCCCACTCCCTCTGCCTACCTGCCTATCCTTTTGATACAATGTGTATCCTTGGATGTTGAGTTCCCAACTATGATCATCTTTCAGCCACGACTCAGTGATGCCCACAATGTCATACCAGCCAATCTGAGACTGTGCTACAAGATCATCTACCTCATTCCATATTGTGTACATTCAAATATAACACCTTCAGTCCTGTATTCATCACCCATTTCAATTTTGCCTCATGTTACAATTTAACTCATTCCACTGACTGCAATTTTGCCCTATCATCTGCCTGTCTCAGCTTTCTCAGTCTCACTACAACAGCTTGTATACCAACTGCCCCATCCTCACCCCATCACTCCAGTTCCCATCCCTCTGCCAAATTAGTTTAAACTTTCCCCAACAGCTCATTGATTGATGCTGTTTTGTTTCTTTGTACCTACTGTGAATGCCCATCAGAAAATAAATCTTAGGGTAGGATATGACAATCTTGATAATAAATTTAATTTGAACTTTGAAATTTTGAAGAACACAATTAGAACAAAAACTCAAATACATTTTAGTGCAAGGTGATCAAAGTGGTCATAGCATTGTTGAAGTGTCATGCTTAGGGTTTTACCAGGTGGTTCAAGAATCAGATGGCTGAAGTAGCTGTTCTTAACACCACACACAAAAATGCTGGAGGACCTCAGCAGGCCAGGCAGCATCTATGGAAAAGAGTAAACAGTCGATGTTTCAGGCCGAGACCTTTCATCAGGACAGGAAAAAAAAGATGAGAAGTAGAGGAACAAGGTGGGGGAGGGGAGGAAGAAGTACAAGGTGATAGGTAAAACCAAGAGAGGGGAAGTTAGTTGGTGAAAGAAATAAAGGATGGAAAAAAGGGGGAATCCGAGACGAGAGGATAGAAGACCATGGAAGAAGGGGAAATAGAAGGAGCATCAGAGGGAGGTGATAGGGAGGGATGGAGATAAGGTGAGGGAGGGAAACTGGAATGGTGAAGAGGACAATTACCAGAACTTCGAGAAATCAATGTTCAACACATCTGAGTAGCCTCCAACCTGATGGTATGAACATCGATTTCTCAAAATTCCGATAATAGCCCCCCCCCACCTTTCATCATTCCCATTTCCCTCTCTCAGTTTACCTCCTTACCTGCCCTTCACCTCCCTCTGATGCTCTTCCCCCTTCCCTTTCCTCCATGGTATTCTACCCTCTCTCTGATCAGATGCCCCTTTTCATCAATCCTTTATCTCTGTCATCAACTAACTTCCCAGCTCTTTGCTTCACCCCTCTCCCGGTTTCACCTATCACCTACTACCTTGTAATTCTTCCTCTCCTCCCACCTTCTTACTCTGACTCCTCTTGTTTCTCCAGACCTGATGAAGGGTTTCGGTCCGATACGTCGACTGTTAACTCTTTTCTGTAGACGCTGCCTGGCCTGCTGAGTTCCTCCAGCATCTGCAGACTTTCTCATGTTTGCGTAGCTGTTCTTAGACCCGGCGATGAGGGACTTGAGGTTTTTGTAGCCCCTGCCCGATGGGAGCTGGGAAAAGATGCCATGAAATACGATTATAGGGAACGTGCTCCAGCGTCTTTACTTTCTAATGACGATAAGGGGGTTCGGCTTTCAATCTTTGACAGGTGAAGGCTCAACTCTGGAATGCTGCGTGAATCTGGAACATAACAGCCTTCGGGCCAGCTAGTCGTCCAGATCAACCACCACCCATTTACACTGATCCTATTTTATTCTCTGCACATTCTCATCAATCCCCTCCCCAGATTCTACCTATGCCCAAGGGACAATTTACAGCGGCCAAATAAACCACCAACAGGAGAGGGAGAAAGCTACTCATTCCACGCCGGAGTCCGGTACCGAACCTGCGGCATTGGCCTAGGATCCCTGCTACGCCATCTAGTATCGCGATGATATGCGCAGCCCACGGCCGAAGACAGTGGTGTTGTAGAGGCTACCGGCAACCGACGGCTTCGCACATGCTCAGAGACATAACAGCGGCTGCCGGCAGCAGAGGTTTGAGCATGCTCGATGGGTTTACCTCAACTACCGGCCGCTGAAGCGTCGCGCATGCGCGGTGGCTTTGCTGTGGTCGCCGGGCGCCATGGGCAAAAAAGACAAGGGGGAGCGAGGTGAGGTTCAGCGCCGTTTCCGCCGATAGCCCCCCATTGCCGTGTGCACAGCACCGAGCTCACAGACAGCCCCAGCCACGGTTCAGGGTCCGGGCCTCACCCCGGGTTTTTGCTCTGCGTACCCGGCCACAGGCTCCAGTCTCTGCCCAGCACCCGGCCTGTTCCCCACCCAACCCACGGTCTCAGTTGGGGTCTGGACCCGAAACCTCGACTGTCCGTTTCCCTTCATAGATCATAAACGCAAGAGATTCTGCAGGCGCTGGAAATCTTGAGCATCACACACAAAATGCTGGAGGAGCGCAGCAGGTCAGGCAGCATCTATGGATGAGAATAAACGTTGGACAATTCGGCCAAGCCCCCTTCGACCCCGGAGCCTCAAGCTGAAACGTCAACTACCCATTTCCTTCCGCGAGAGTTCCTCCAATGATTTGGGTGTTGGCCCGGGACTCATCCTGGTCCATGACCAACTCCATCCTCCTTCCCATTCCCCTGAAAGCCCCTTACTCCAACCTTTGTGGGCCTGACCCTAACCTCTCCGTTTCCCTGTCCTGATGTTGGTGTATTTGGAACAAGTAATGCCCCCTCATCCCTGAAGATTAATTTACAGGTTGAGGAAGGTAATGCAATGTTGCGTTCACTTCAAGAGGAGGAGGATATAAAAGCAAGGGTGTAAAGCTGAGGTTTTATAAGGCATTGGTCAGTCTACATTTGGAGTATTGTGAAGGGTTTTGAGCCCTTATCTAAGAAAGGATGTGCTGGCATTGGAGAGGGTCGGGAGGAGATTTACCAGAACGATCCTGGAATGAAAGGGTTAATGTTAGAGGTGCGTTTGTTGGTCACTGGAAGAAGAATGTGGGCAATCTCATTGATACCTACTGAATGGCGTGGATATTGATAGGATATTGCCTGCGGGGGGACAATCTAGGAACAGAGGGTGATGAATCTGGAATTTATTGGCATAGATGGCTGTAAGGCCATGTCATTGAGTATATTGAAAGCAGAGATGGATAGATTCTTAATTAATCATGGCGTCAATGATTGTGGGGAGAATGCAGCAAGCAGGGTTGAAAAGGAAAGTAAATCAGCCATGATGGAATGACAGCAGATTTGATGGGCTGAATGGCCCGATTCTAGTCCTATATCTTATGGTCTTCTAACTGATACCAGTGTTTTATTTAATCCATTGATGCAGTGTTTCGACCCAAAACGTTAACAATTTCTATCTTCCCACTGATACTGCTCAGCCCTCTGAGTCCCTCCAGCAGATTGTTTGTTACTCTAGGTTCCTATTCCAGATTTATTTAGTTGAACATAGAACAGTACAGGCCCTTCAACACATGATGTTATGCCGACCTCTTAACCTACACCAAGATCAATCTAACTCTTCCCTTACACATAACACTCCACTTTCTCTCATTCATGTGCCTATCGAAGAGTCTCTTAAATGCCCCTAATGTATCTGCCTCTATCATCACCCCTGGCAGGGTGTTCCACACACCCACCACACTGTGTAATGAAATTTACCTTTGACATCTCTCCTATACTTTCCTCCAATCACCTTAAAATTATGCCCCCTTGCATTAGCCATTTACCTCTCATCCTCCTTCACTCCAGAGAGAAAAACTCTAGCATACTCAACCTATCCTATTTAAATATCTCACCTACGATCCAGGTCTCTGAATCTCTCATTGTATAACACAATCACTGAGCCACAGTTCCTAGTGAAGTTGGATGATCTGTGGGTTAAAGTGGGCTTCCTGTCAGTCACCTTATGTACAGGCACTCTTGTACCTAGCATCACTTATACGTATGCAAGCTTATAGCGATTGTGTTTTTTAAAATTATTATTGTGTTATTTATTGTCTTTTTTGTGCTGCATCAGATCCAGAGTAACAATGATTTTGTTCTCCTTTACACCTGTGTACTGGAAATGACATTAAACAATCCTGATGAATCTTACTGAGTTAGCAGGGTAGGCATTTCGTGACAGTATGCACATGTTGTAAATCCATTACCGATTTTGTTCGATTATTTCCACAGACAAGAAGAAGTCGAAGAAGCGTCGTAATGACGATGAGGAGGAGGAGGACGAAGAGCTGGCTATGGGAGCAGACTCTGAGGAAGCAGTTCCCTCCGCTGCTGGCAAGCAAGTGGAACAGGCTGTGGTTAAGGAGGATGAGTATGGAGCCAAGGACTACAGGACCCAGATGACACTGAAGGATGATCACTCCTCTAGGCCTCTCTGGGTGGTAGGTCATGGCACAGGGTAAAGATTGACTGACTAATGTATCCAAGCTCAAGTGGTTATGGACTTAAGGGTAGCATGGTAATGTAACACCTTTTCGCATCTTGAAGGTTGCTCTCTCTTTGTGAACTCCTGGTGGAGTAGTGTGTTTGAAGGGATTAACAATTAAAGATTAGTTGTATTTGTAACATGTAGATTGAAACATCAAAACAATGAAATGCTTCCCTAAGACATAGGAGCAGAATGAGGCCATTCAGCCCATCGAATCTGCTCCACCTTTCTGTCATGGCTGATTTATTATGCCTCTCACCCCATTTTCCTGCCTTCTCCCTGTAACCTATGATGCCCTGACTAATGAAGAACCTATCAACCTTTGCTCTAAGTATACTCAATGACTTGGCCCTCACAGCCATCTTCCACAGATTTACCACCCTCTGGCTACATAAATTCCTTCTCATCTCTGTTCTAAAGGGACGTCCTTGTACCTTGAGGATGTGCCCTCTGCCTTCTGGGCCTAGACACCCTCACTATAAGAAACCTTGCCATGTCCAAGGATGTCTATCAAGTTACCTCTCATCCCTCTTTGCTCCAAAGGGAGAAGCCTGAGCTCGCTCAACCTTTCCTCATAAGACATACTCTAATACAGGCAGCATCCATGTAAATCTCCTTTGTACCCTCTCTAACACTTCCACATCCCCTACTGGACTAAATGCCTGCTTAGCCGTATCATTCCCCATCCATTTCTATGTTGATTTACATATTTTGCTTACCTTACTGCTTTACTGAACATTTTCTGCTTTTTTAAACTTTGAACTTACTGAAATGTTTTATTTCATGTCTACAGGCTCCTGATGGACACATTTTCCTTGAAGCCTTCTCTCCGATATATAAGTACGCACAGGACTTCCTGGTGGCCATTGCTGAGCCTGTTTGCAGACCAACGCACACCCATGAGTACAAACTGACTGCCTACTCTCTGTACGCGGCCGTAAGTGTCGGGCTACAGACGACTGACATCATCGAGTATCTGCAGAAATTGAGCAAGACGTCCATTCCCGATGGCATCTTGCAGTTCATTAAGGTAATGTTTTTCAAGACTTGTCCTTGTGGTGTAAGGGAACTTAAAGATTAAACAATTAACTTTGCTTGTCACACGTATATCGAAACATACAGGGAAATGTGTAATTTGCATCAACGGCTATCAGGGTCTGAGGATGTGCTGGCAGGTCGCCATGCTTCCAGAGCCAACATAGCATGCCCACAACTGACTAACCCTAGCCTTAACCATACATCTCTAGAATATGGGAGGGCACCAGAGCACCCACGCGGTCATGGGGAGAACGTACAAATTGCTGAGAGACAGTGGTGGGAATTGAACCCCTGATCACTGGCATTGTAAAGCGTTTCGCTAATTTCTGTGCTACTGTGCCGCTCATAAAGTTGTGCATTCGATAAAGTAATTAAGTTATTAAAAGGCAGAGCATTGAAATTGGCACTTCAACCCGTGAAGTCCACGTCAACCATCAAGCACCCATTTTCACACCAATCCCACTCCTTCCTATTTTATTCTCCCCTCATCAGCTCTTCTTCCCCCTCCCCCCTGCATTGTTGCTGTACTCGTTGTACCACCTCAATGCACTATATAATGATTTGATTTGTATTAACAGTGTGCAAGATAAGCTTTTCACTGTATCATGGTACATTTGACAATACAGACATTTAAGAGACTTTCAGATGGGCATATGGATGAAAGAAAATTAGAGGGTTCTGTGGGAGGGAGGAGTTTGTTTGATTTTAGGGCAGGTTAAAAGGTTGGCATAACATGGGAGCTGAAGGGCCTATACTGTGTAATCCTATTGTTATAAGACTATTGAATGGCCCTTAGTGCCATAAAATGTACTCTTAACCTCACAATCTACCTCACTATGATCTAGCACCATATTGTCTGCCCTTTCTCCATAACTAACACTTTATTCTGCATTGTTCTACCTCAATGCACTGTGTAATGATTTGATCTGTGTAAACAATATAGAAGACCAGCTTTTCACCATACCTCAGTGCATGTGATAACAATAAACCAATTCCACTTCCAGTCAACCCAGTTCCACCACTCTCAATGGCCAATTAACTGACCAACCCACTTGCCCTGGGTAAAAACACAAGTTTTCCACAAAGCCACACAAATAGAACAGAAATGTTCATTTTGTTTCAATATGTTCATAGTCTTGCTAAACCATAGCAATTAATGTTATGCAGGAAGGTTCAGGAATGGAATGGTTGAAGGGATGTAGCTGTTCTTGAACCTGGTGGTGTGGAATTTCAAGCATCTGTGATGGTATGGCTTGGGTGGTGGGGATCTTTGAAGGATGTTGCCTTCTTGAATGGAAAATAATTAAATTATCTTCAACTTAAAGTGAAATGTGTTTGAATATCGTCTTTGTTTCTGCAGCTCTGCACTGTTAGTTATGGGAAGTTGAAGTTGGTCCTTAAGCATAACAGGTAGGGAAACTGATCTTTGTGTTCTCTTTGATTGTTTAGTCAATGTGATCTTAATTTTTGAAGAAGTCAGAAGACACTCGGGGTTGGGATCTTGGGTCATTCCAAAGCACTTAACAAAGCAATTCAAGTTCCTCATAAATTTTCCCTCTCACCTTAAACCTTCTCATTCTTGATTGGCCAGTCCTTGGGGAAAAGGCTGACTCCATTCGCTGCATCTGTGCCCCTCATGATTTTATACACCTCTATAAGACATTACCCTTCTACATTCCAAGGAATAAAGTCCACCTTCTCAATTTCTCCCTACTCCTCTATCCCTGATGGCCCTGGTTGCGAGGGGTCCTTCAACCAGCAGGCACCTGAACCAGTGTGAGTAATCTCAACTCTGAACTGATTTCACAGCCTATGGACTCACTTTCAAAGACTCTGTGATTCTTTGAATATGACCCTGTTACATTGTATTTGTCCTACTGTGCATGCCTATTAAGAAAATGACTCTCAAAGTAGTATTTGGTGACATATACATAGTTTGATAATAAATTTACTTTGAACTTTGACTTAGATGAACGGCTGAGTTGGTGCTGTACGCAGCAGTGACATTCTGTGTTTTGACTGCTGTCCTGCAAGTACTTTGTGGAGAGCACTGCCAGGCGACGTCCCATTACTTGTCCTTTGTGGAAGAATTATTCCAAGCAAACACCTGCTCACCCCTATTAGAGTACTTCCCTTTTAGACTCCCAAGGAATAAAGTCCAAGGCTGCCCAGTGTCTTCCTGCTCCAACCTCTTATGTTCATGGTGACATAAGACCTAAGAGCAGTATTGGATCATTTGGCCCATTGAGTCTGCTCTGCCATTCCACATGGCTAATTCATTATCTCTATCAACTTCATTCTCCTGCCTTGTCCCTGTAACCTTTGATGCCCTTACTAATCAAGAACATTTCAACCTGCACTTTAAATATACCCAGTGATTTGACCTCCGCAACCGTCTGTGGCAATGAATTCCACAGCTCCACCATCCTCTGGCTATAGAAATTCCTCCTCATCTCTATTCTAAAGGGATATCCCTCTGTGCTCTCTTGGCATAGACTGTCTCACTATAGGAAACATCCTTTCCCCTCTATCTGGACTCTTCAGTATTCAATAGGATTCATTGAGAGTCCACCATTATTCCAAACTTCAGTAAGTACAGGCCCAGAGCCTTCAAATGCTCCTCGTGTGTTAATCCTTTCATCCTGGGATCTCTCCAAAGCCATCACAAGCTTTCAGACTGGGGGGCAGCTGGTCTGTTGCTCTACACTGTGGTGATGTTCTGTGATTTGAGTGCACTCCCGTTTCTGCAGGTACTTTGTGGAGAGCACGCACCCTGATGTGATTCAGAAGCTGCTGCAAGACAAGGTCATAAAGCAGTGCCGTCTGCGGACAACTGAAGGGGATGACACCGAGCTCATCATGGGCACCATCTCCAGTAAATCTGCCATGTTGGTAAGTCAGTGTCCTTAGCTTGGAGATGGAAATACAGCCCAGTCCATCATGCAAACGAGCCTCTGAAGGAGCTTTAAATTCCTTGGCATTAGAATATCAAAGGATCTGTCTTGGGGTCAGTGCAAAAGTGCCATCACAAAGAAGGCACACCAGCACCCCTACTTTTTCAGATGTTTGCATAGATTTGCTTGTCACCTAAAACCTTGACAGACTTCTACAGATAAGCAGTGGTGAGTATCCTGACTGATTGCGTCTCAGACTAGTATGGAAGCACTAATGTCCAGGAACGGAAATGGCTACAGAAAGTGATGGATAAAGCTGAGTCCATCAGAGGCAAAGCCCTCTCCAACATGGTGCACATTTACAAGGGCCGCTGCCACAAGAAAGCAGCATCCATCATCAAGGACCCCCCAAGCTCTTGTCTCGCTACCATCGGGCTAGAGGTATAGAAACCGTAGGTCCCAGGCAACCAGCTTCAGGAACAGTCATTACTCTGCAATTCGGGCTTCTGAACCAGTGTGGACATCTTCACTCACCACAGCTCTGGACTGATTCCACAACTCATGTTCTCAGTATTAATTTGTTTTTTGTACATTTGTTGTTTGTCTTTATTTTTTCTGTCATTACCTTGTACTACCTCAATGCACTGTGTAATGATTGGATCTGGATGAACAATATGCAAGACAAGCTTTTCACTGTATCTCGGTGCAGGTGACAATAATAAACCAACTCCAATTTCATATCCCACCGTAACAGGCTCTTTCTTGAATGGACCTGTTGTACACTGAAGATGGGCTCTTGATCTCCCAGTCAATTCCCCTCCATAGATGCTGCCTGACCTGCTAAATTCAAGTTTATTGTCATCTGACTGTGAATGCCACCAAATGAAACAATCTTCCTTCGGACCACAGTGCACCCACAGAACACGTATCACCCACAGCATATAAAACAAATTATTACCACAAATAAGTCAATAGAATTCAAATATGTCTGTAGTGCACAGCACAAATAAACAGTATAGTGAACAGTAAACAGCTCGCTGTCCTAATGATGAGATTTAAGCAGTGGCAGGGTATTCATTAGTCTCACAGTCTGAAGGAAGAGCTGGCAGGACTAGCCTTGAAGACTCTACCTCCTTCCTGCTGGTAGTGGGTCAAAGAGGTTGTGGGATGGGTGGTAGGGATCCTCAACAATGCTTTGGGTCCTTTGTCTACAGTGCTCCTGGTAAATATCACAAGTGGTAGGGGGAAGATCCTGGTGATCTTCTCGACTGTTTTTCCTCCGGCAATTTGTGTGTATTGGTCACGATTCAGTGTTCTGGAGTTTATTCCCTGGCTAGGTCACAAATGGTCGTCTTTCCACAGATGCCCAAATCCTCACAGAGTAATGGAGCGGCATCAACATCGCGGGGTGGAGAGCCTGTGCCCCTTAAGGCGGATGTCCCCACGGACCTGTTTGATTTCTACCAGCAGATGGACAAGGAGGAGGAAGAGGAGGAGGAGCTTCACACTGTCTCCTTTGAAGTCAAGCAGGTGACCATTTCCACTCATAAACCCAGCGGTTTGGGAGACACTTCGGAGCTCAGAGTGCTGAGAGTTTCACCACCATGTTTCACAATTACAGTTTGTGACTTAAAATTTAACTGAGAACTTTAGAAGCTGAGAGGTCTACAAACTTAGAATAGTACAGATCCTTTGATCCATGATGTAATCTACTCTATGATCAATCCAACTCTTTCCTCCCACATAGCCCTACATTTTTCTGTCATCCATGTGCCTAAAAGTCTGTTAAATATCCCTATCATTTCTGGCGCTCCACTTGATCGATGCTTCTTGTCATTTTGTACACCTTTATCAAGTCACCTCTCATCTTCCTTCTCTCCAAAGAGAAAAGCCCTAGTTTGCTCAGCCTGTCCATATAAAACATGCTGTCTAATCCAGAGATTACGCAGTGCCTATCAAAAATATTCAACTTCTTGGATGTTTTCATGTTTTTTTGTTTTACAACATTGAATCACAGTGGATTTAATTTGACGTTTTTGACACTGATCAGAAGTGATAAAGTGAAAACAAATCGCTACAGAGTGATCTAAATTAATTACAAATATAAAACACAAAATAATTGATTGCATAAATATTCACCTCCTTCAAGTCAGTATTTAGTAGATGCACCATTGGCAGCAATCACAGCTTTGAGTCTGTGTGGATAGGTCTCTATCGGTTTTGTATATCTGGACACTGCAATTTTTCCCCATTCTTTATAAAACTGCTCAAGCTCTGTCAGGTTGCATAGAGATTGTGAGTGAACAGCCCTTTTCAAGTCCAGCCACAAATTCTCAATTGGATTGAAATCTGGATTCTAACTTGGCCACTCCAGACATTAAGTTTGTTGTTTTTAAGCCATTCCTGTGTAGCTTTGGCTTTATGCTTGGGATCATTGTCTTGCTGGAAAACAAATCTTCTCCCAAGTCACAGTTCTCTTGCAGACTGCATCAGGTTTTCCTCCAGGATCTCCCTGTATTTTGCTGCATTCATTTTACCCTCTACCTTCAGAAGCCTTTCAGGGTCTGCTGTAGTGAACCATCCCTCACAGCATGATCCAGCCACTACCATGCTTCACGGTAGGGATGTTGTGTTTTTGATGATGTGCGGTGTTTGGCTTATGTTAAACATAGCATTTAGTTTGATGGCCAAAAAGCTCAATTTCATCAGACCATAGAACCTTCTTTCAGCTGACTTTAGAGTCTCCCACATGCCTTCTGGCAAACTCTAGCTGAGACTTCATGTGTGTTTTATTTCAACAGTGGCTTTCTCTTTGCCACTCTCCCATAAAGCTGTGACTGGTGAAGCACCCGGGCAACAGTTGTATGTGCAGTCTCTCCCATCTCAGCCACTGAAGCTTGTAACTCCTTCAGAGTTGTCATAGGTCTCTTCGCGGCCTCCCTCACCAGTCCCCTTTGTGCACAGTCACTCAGTTTTTGAGGACGGCTTGCTCTAGGCAGATATACAGTTGTACCATCTTCTTTCCATTTCTTGCTGATTGACTTAACTGTACTCCAAGGGACATTCAGTGACTTGGAACTTTTCTTGTATCCATCTCCTGACTTGTGCTATTCAATAACCTTTTTTGCAGAGTTGCTTGGAGTGTTCTTTTGTTTGCATGGTGAAGTTTTTGCCAGGATACTGACTCACCAGCAGTTGGACCTTCCAGCTACCTGTGTATTTTTGCTACAATCAATTGAAACACTTTGATTACACACAGGTCTGCAAAGTCAAATCTCCATTATGTGACTTCTGAAACCAGTGATGATTTGGTGTGTCATATCAAGGAGGGGGTATGAATACTTATGCAATCAATTCTTTTGTATTTTATATTTGTAATTAATTTAGATTACTTTGTAGAGATCTGTTTTCACTTTGACACGAAAGAGTCTTTTTCTGTGGATCAGTGTCAAAAAAGCCAAATTAAATCCACTGTGATTCAATGTTGTAAAACAATAAAACATGGAAACTTTTTATAGGCACTGTATGTCTATATGTCGTGAAATTTGTTGTTTTGTGGCAGCAGTACAGTACAAGACATAAGAATATCCTGATGAAGTCCAAAAAAGTCAGCTGTTTTTCCTTCGCTATAGATGCTGCCTAACCTGCTGAGTTCCTCCAGCATTTTGTGTGTGTTGCTCTGGATTTCCAGCATTTGCTGAATCTCTTCCTGTCACAGAAACAGGCCATTCGGCCCATCTAGTGTGTGCCAAACTATTAAACTGCCTAGTCCCATCGACTTGCACCCAGACCATAGCCCTTCATGCCCCCCCATTCCTGTACTTATCCAAACTTCTCTTATATGTTGAAGAATTTCTCTTAAATATTCCACTACCAGTTCATTCCACACTCTCACCACCCTTTGAGTGAGAATTCCCCCTCAAGTTCCCTTAAAACAGTTCACCTTTCACCCATGATCTGTAGTTTTAGTCTCACCCAACCTCAGCGGAAAAAGCCTGTTTGCACTTATCCTATCTATACCCCTCATAGTGTTTACGAAAATAGACAGATACTTTATTGATCCCAAAGGAAATAACTATAAATTACAATATAAATATTATTAAAGAGGAACAGTGCGGTGGTGTTGATGGATTGCCTCCCGCAGGAAATGATCGAGGAGCTGCAGAAGCGTTGCATTCAGATGGAGTACCCTTTGCTGGCGGAGTATGATTTCAGGAATGATACAGTCAACCCTGATGTTAACATTGACCTGAAGCCCACTGCTGTGCTGCGGCCCTACCAGGAAAAGAGCCTCCGGAAGATGTTTGGGAATGGCCGGGCCAGGTCGGGAGTTATTGTCCTTCCCTGCGGTAGGTGTCTGCAGTTAGATGTGATGAGAATTCCATACTTTAATGCTCAATCTTATGTGCGTTACAAGACTGCAGTCAGGAGTCCACTGTAGAGCACTTATCTGGAATGCCCCACCCTCAGTTCCTCTGCCACAGTATTACTCTCCCACTATACCACCGTTCCCACAGTGTGAAACTCCCTCTTACCTGTCCCTCCACAATGTAAACCTCCAGTGCTGACCTCCTCAGTACTGCCCTTTTTTTAAAAACAATATACAAATCTTTTTTTCAAATACAGAAGAAATACAAAAGTTAGGTATTACTAAACACAGTGATTTCAAATAAAAATAGTTATTACCTTCTATAATACTACTAAACACTTAGTGATTTCAAATTAAAATAGTTATTACTATCTATAATACTCTCAATTCCTGGGAGAGGGGCACTGTTCACAGAAATACCCTACTGTACCCATAATGATCACATGTTCCCTCTTCAAAGACACCCGGGCACAAATGTAGCCCTGGAAGAGGGGCAGATAGTCGGCTTGGGCAGAGCACTCGACAGCCCACTGCCTGGACCCTCGAATGGCCATCTTGACCTGAGAGACCTGCACCCCCACCCCCCTTACTGGGTGCTCATAAACCAGAAAGCAAGTGGCATTCCACAGTCAACCCGTCCAACCCTGGGGACTTGCTTTCTCAAAGCTGGTTGAGGGCATCCTCCCTCAACAGGGGAGAGTTCAGCTGCAGGACAGCCAGGGACATTTAGGAGGTTTAGATATGCACGTGGATAATGGAAGCTTTCTCCTTGTTGTTGGGTTTGGTTTCTCCAGGTGCTGGCAAGTCCTTGGTGGGTGTGACAGCTGCCTGCACTGTGCGGAAGCGATGTCTGGTGTTGTGTACGTCGGCCGTGTCTGTCGAGCAGTGGAAGTCGCAGTTCAAGATGTGGTCAACCATCGATGATAGCCAGATCTGCCGATTCACTTCGGACGCCAAAGATAAACCAATAGGCTGCTCCATCGCCATCAGCACCTACTCAATGCTGGGGCACACGACCAAGCGTTCATGGGAGGCCGAGAGGGTGATGGAATGGCTAAAGAGCCAGGAATGGGGGCTGATGCTGCTCGATGAGGTGCACACCATTCCCGGTAATGCTCACTGCTATGCCTGACAGACCAGCCCCTGCCGAAGTCAAGCTGATGATACTCAAATACTGAAAAGCCTAAATAGAGTGGACATGGAGAGATGTTTCCTGTAGTGGGGGAGAGGGCACAGCCTTGGAATAGAAGGACATTCCTTTAGAACAGAGATGAGAAATTTCCTTAGCCAGAGGATATTGAATCTATGGAACTGATTGCCAGAGATGGCTGTGGAGGCCAAGTCATTATGTATATTTAAAGCAGAGGTTGATAGGTTCTTGATTAGCAAGGAGGTCAAAACTTACAGGGAGAAGGCTGCTGAATGGTGTTGAGAGGGGTAATAAATCAGCCATGGTAGAATGATGGAGCAGACTTGATGGGCTGAGTGGCCTAATTCTCCTATGTCTTGAAATCAAATGGCACTGAATCAGAATCAGGTTTATCAGCACTGATGTATCTCCTGAAATTTGTTGCATTCGAACCTACATTCATCACTTCCGCTGGCATCTTGTTCCACATTCGCACATTCACTCCTTAAATATTTCACCTTTCTCCCTTAAACTATGACCTTCAGTTCTAGTTTCACCCAACCTCAGTGGAAAAAGCCTGCTTGCATGTACCCTATCCATACCCCTCATAATTTTTGTATACTTCTATCCAATCTCCTTCATTCTACGCTCCAGGCCATAAAGTCCTGACCTGTTCAACCTTTCCCTGTAGCTGAGGTCCTCAAGTTCTGGTAAATTTTCTCTGTACTGTTTTCACTGGTATTGATATTGTTCCTGTAGGTAGGTGACCAGAACTGCTGACAATATTCCACGTTTTGCCTCACCAAAGCAAATTACAATGTATTAAAAAATCAGTAAGGCAAAAATGGTTAACGTTCACAGGTTCATAGACTGTTGATAAATCTGATGGTGGAGGGGAAGAAGCTGTTCCTTTAAATGTTGTGTGCGTCTGCAGGCTCCTGTACCTCCTCCCTAATAATAGTATTAATGAGAAGAGGGCATGTCCTGGCTGGTGTGGGGCCTTAATGATGGCATCATCGTTTGAAGATGACCTCAATGATGAGAAGGCAGTGCCCATGACTGAGTTTACAATCCTCTACAGCTTTATCCAATCCTGTGCAATGGCGTCTCCATACCAGGTGGTGATGCAACCATTCCGAATCCTCTCCATGGTACATCTGTAAAAATTTGCTAGAGTCTTTGGTCACTTACCAATTCGCCTCAAACTCATGATGAATTGCAGCCGCTGGCATGCAATCTTGGTAACTGCATTAACATGTTGAGCCCATGATAGATGTTCAGAGATGTTGACATCCAGGAACTTGGAAGCTGCTCACCCTTTCCACTGCTGATTCCTTCAGGTGTGTATTCTCCCAACTTTCCCTTCCTGAAGTCCACAATAAGTTCTCTGGTCTTACTGACGCTGAGTGCAAGGTCGTTGTTGCGACACCACTCAACCAGCTGATCTGTCTCACTCCTGTATGCCTCCTGCTCACCATCTCAGATTTTGGGAACAGTTGTGTTATCACTGATGGCATATGACTCCACACAGTCATGGGCATTGTATGTCAATGTTAGACACTCAGTTGAGTAACAGAGAAAGACTTGATTGCCATGGGCATTACAGCTTGGGGCGATGGAGTTCAGAGTTCAGTCATCATGTCCTCTGTAAGGAGTTTGTAAGTCTTCCCCATGGAACTCGTGAGTTTTCTCTGGGTGCTCTGGTTTCCTTCCTCAGTCCAAAGACATACTGGTTACTAGGTTAATTGGTTATTGTAAATTGCACTGTGATTAGGCTAAGGTTTCATAGGTGGGTTGCTGGCAGCACAGTCAAAGGGAGGAAGGGCCTATTCCCTGCTGTATCTCTAAATAAAGTAAAATAATGCATGACAGTGTAGAATTGGTATTGGTTTATTACTGTCACTTGTATGAAGCTACAGTGAAATACTTGGCATTTATACTCTTCATACAGATCAGATCATTACACAGTCCATTGGGGGGTATAAGAAGGTAAAACAGTAATAATGCAGAATAGTGTTACAGTTACAGAGAAAGTGCTGTGCAGGCAAAAGTGGGGTAGTTGATGAGGTCTAGAGTCTACCTTATGTATAAGGGACCTTTCAATAGTGGGGAGAAAGTATTCCTGAACTTGGTGGCGGGTACTTTCAAGCGGAGACTCTCATCACTTAAGAATTGCCTCCATAAGCATTTGATGGAGTCACTGTGAATCAGGTTTGCTGGTACAGCTGAGTGTTTGGGAGTGCTGTATTACTAGATGCCCTGTAAGTTGATCTGTATCTAAGCAGGAAGAACCTGATGGTGTTTGGTCAGACAGTGTAGGGCGGGAAGGTAGTGTAGCGGCTAGCATGACACTGTTACAGTGCCAGCAACCTGTGTCCAATTCCTGCCACTATCTGTAAGGAGTTTGTATGTTCTCCCTGTGACTGCATGGGTTTCCTCCCATATTTCAAAGATGTACAGGTTAGTTTGTTTAGTTTGTTAATTGATCATGTGGGTGTAAATGGGCCGAGTGGTCTTATTGGCCTGAAAGGACCTGTTGCTGTTCTGTGTCTTCTGTTTGAATAGGCAAGACACAGTTGCCTGTGGACCAGGTGTTGGTAAAGGGGATTAATACAGATGCAGGCTTAATAGTGCCTGTGAAGATTTGCTCTGCATCTAACCAGGAAGCTTCTGATGGTGTTTGGTCACAGTGTAGAGGCAACTGTATTCTGTACCTAAAATATGGTGTCACCAACACAATGCTCCTTGTCGACTCTGTGTGGTCCGATTCTTTAGCATTGTGAAACATGTACTTGGTTGTGTCAGTGGCAGTGACCCAGTCCTGTGTTCTGTCCAGCGAAGATGTTCCGCCGTGTCCTCACCATCGTCCAGGCACATTGCAAGCTGGGGCTGACAGCCACCCTGGTCCGGGAAGATGACAAGATTGTGGACCTCAACTTCCTCATTGGGCCCAAGCTATTTGAGGCGAATTGGATGGAGCTTCAGAATAGTGGATACATCGCCAAGGTGCAGTGTGCCGAGGTGAGTCTTACACGGGGGATATCTGCACAGCCTTCCATTTCTCTTCCATCCACGTCCCTGTCTAAGAGTCTCTTGAATGTCCCTAATGTATCTGCCTCTCTCAGCACCATCCTTGGCAGTGCATTGCACACACCCACCACCCTCTATGTTATACTTTCCTCTGATCACCTTAAAATAATGCCCTCTCATATTTGCTGTTTACACACTGAGTAAAAGTCTCTGGCTATCCACTCTCTCTATGCCTGTTATACACCTCTGTCACGTCACCTCTTATCCTCCTTAGTTTCAAAGAGGAAGCTCCAACTTGCTCAACCGATCCTCTTAAGACATGGTTTCTCATCCAGGCAGCATCCTGGCAGATCTCCTCTGCACTCTCACTAAACCTTCCACATCTTTCCAATTTTAAGATTTTAAATAATGTTTAAGAATGACGTGATCAAAACTGAACACTATACTCTGAGTGTGGTCTCACCAGGGTTTTCTGAGCTGCAACATTGTGCTGTGGCTCTTAAGCTCAATCCCTGGCTAATGCCTTGGTAAGGTTCTCTCCCAGCACCAGTAAACGCCACATTTGCTTACTCTCTATGACATGCTGCTTGCCTTCAATGCATCTTGCTTCCAGGGAGAGATGCTCAAATGCCTTGGTAATCCCTGGTTTGTCATGCAGGTCTGGTGCCCGATGTCGCCAGAATTTTACCGAGAGTACGTTGCCATCAAGACGAAAAAGCGGATGCTGCTGTATGTGATGAATCCCAACAAGTTCAGAGCTTGTCAGTTCCTGATTCGCTTCCACGAGCGGAGGAGCGATAAGATCATCGTGTTTGCTGACAATGTGTTCGCACTGAAGGAGTACGCGATCAGGCTCAACAAGTAAGGCACAGAGATTCTCCAGATGCCGGAAATCCAGAGTAATACACACTGGGGGAACTCAGCAGGTCAAGCAGTGTCCATGGAGGGGAATAAAACATCAGTGTTTCAGACTGGAAAGGAAGGGGGCAGATCCAAAATAAGGTGGAGAGAGGGGGAGGAGGACTAGCTAGCAAGGTGTGACCGGGGAGGGGCAAAGAGGTGAAAAGGTGGGTGGTGATAGGTGGAATAGGGAAAAGGACTAAGGAAGAAGGAATCTGAAAGGAAAGTGGAGCATGGGTGAAAGGGAAGGAGGAAGGGAACCAGAGGGAAGTGATGGGCAGATGAGAAAAAGAGAAGGTGTGAGGGAGGAACCAGAATGGGGAATGATAAATGAGAGAAGGGGGAGGGGGAGAAATTGCCAAAATTAGAGAAATTGATGTCCATGCCATCAGGTTAGAGATGGAATATGAGGTGTTGCTCCTCCAACCTGAGCGTGGCCTCATTGTGGCAGTAGAAGTGGCCATGAACCAACATGTCGGAATGGGAATGGGAAGTAGAATTAAAATGGGTGCCCACCACAACAGCCCAGATGGAGTGAAGGTGTCCAATGAAGCGGTCCCCCAATCTATGTTGGGTCTCACTGATATTGCAGAGGTTGTACTGGTAGTAGATGACCCTGACAGACTTGCAGGAAAAGTACTGTGTAATGAGTAGGGCGTTTGCTGTCCCTTGTACACACCAGGGCTTTAGTGAAGCTGAGACTGATGACAGTGGGGTTGGTTACAGTAGGTGTTCGGATTTGACCGGTGCTTTTGGTGATGGTGAGGGCAGGGCGAGGTGCTGGGAAGGAAGGAAACTGTCTGAATGTATGAATATATACAGCAGCTCATAGAAAAAATACAGCACAGTTCAGACCCTTTGACTCACAATGTTGTGCTGACTTTTTTACCTAGGGGTAGATGTATTATGTTCATAAATTTTCAGTTGGGCACAAGGATGATAGAGAAATGGAATACTATGTAGGAGGGAAGGGTAAGATTGATCTTAGAGTAGGTTATAAAGTCACCATAACATTGTGGATTGAGGGCCTTTACTGTGCTGTAATGTTGTATGTTGAGAAATACTGCAAATGCTGGTTTACTTCAGCAACAAACAAAGTACTGAAGGGACTCAGTAAGTCAGGTGGCATCTGTGGAAATTCCTCCAGTATTTTGTGTGTGTTACCTTTTGAATTGGGCTGTTGTGTATAGTGGCTGGACTCCAGGATTATTGGAGTTAGGTTGAGTTTTTATGTAACACCGTTCATTGAGGGTTTCCTTCATTTCAGGCCATATATTTATGGTCCCACGTCCCAGGGAGAGAGGATGCAGATTCTCCAAAACTTTACTCACAACCCTAAGATCAACACCATTTTCATATCCAAGGTAAATGGAAATTGCTTTATTACCGTTACATGTACTAAAAAGCTTTTGTTTACATGCCATCCAGACAATCCATACATAAGAAAGCAGGCCATTGTCTATAACTCATGAGGAGACTTGGTCTGTCAGCAAAGACACTAGCAAGTTTCTGTAGATTTCGGTGCGGAACACTCTATCTGGTTGCATCACTGTCTGGTATGGAGGCACCAATGCACAGGATTGGAAAGAACTGCGGAGTGCTCACAGGCACTAGCCTCCCCTCACATCTTCAAATAGTGATGCCTCAGGGAGGCAGCGTCTATCATGAAAGACCCTCATCACCTAGCGTATGTCCTCTCCTCGTTGCTGCCATCAGGGAGGAGGTGCAGGAGCCTGAAGGTCCACAGTCAGCATTTTAGGACCAGCTTCTTCCCCTCTGCCATCAGATTTGGGAATGTTCCGTGAACACTACTTTGCTATTTGTGTTATATTTGGACTAATTTTTACTGGAAAAGCAATAACAGAGTGCAGAATAATGTGTTACAATTATAGAGAAAGTGCAGTGCGGGTGTCAAATATGGTATAAGGGCTACAGCAAGGTAGTTTGAGTTCTTCCACTCTACCTGCAGTCTGGATGAACAGAAGGATCTTGAGGTCCACAGCTATTAATCTCTCAAAGTTGCAATCCAAGTTGATAAGGGTGGTTAAGAAAGCGTATGGTGTGTGGTCTTTGCTAATCGACGGATTGAGTTTAAGAGGAGCTGGTAGTATTGCAGTATTGATAGGGCTATACAAAATTAAGAATGTGTGGGGTAGATGTGTGCAGCTTTTTTCCACTGAGGTTGGATGAGACTAGAGCTAGAGGTCATAGGTTTAGGGTGAAAGGTAAAATATTTAGGGGGAACTTCACTCAAAGGGTGGTGTGAGTGTGGAATGAGCTGCCAACAGAAGTGGTGGATCCAGGTTTGATTGCAGCATCTAAGAGAAGTTTTGTATAAGTACATGGATGGGAGGGTCATGGGGCATGTGGTTCAGGTGCGAGTCAATGGGACTAGGCAGACTAACACTTCGGCATGGACTTAGATGGGCTGAAGGGTCTGATTCAGTAGCGTCTATAAAACCCTGGTTAGACACACTTGGAAAATTGTATTCAGTTCTGGTCACCTTATTATAGGATGGATGTGGAGACTTTAGAGAGGGTGCGGAAGAGATTTTAGCGGCGTTCTGCCTGGATTAGAGAGCATGTCTTATGAGGATAGGCTGAGTGAGCTAAGGCTTTTCTCTTTAGAGTGAAGGAGGATAAGAGATGACTTAATAGAAGTGTATGAGAAGCATAGATTGAGTGGCTAGTCAGTCTTTTTCCCAGGGTGGCAATGGGAGAGGGCATAATTTTAAGGTGATTGGAAGAAAGTATGGGGGGGGTGGAATGTCAGAGGTAGTTTTTTTCTACACAGAGTGGAATGTGCTGCCAGAGGTGGTGGTAGAGGCAAATACATTAGGGAAGATACATAGGCACATGAATGAATGAAAAAAGGAGGGTTCTGCGAGGGAAGGGTTAGATTGATCTTTGATTAGGCTCAGAGGCTGACACAACATCGTGAAGGGCCCATATTGTGCTGTTCTGTTCTGTTCCAAGCATTCACTGTTATCAACCGTTAAAAAGGCGTATAGAAGCTGACTTGGTCGTACATATTCTCAAGCTTTTTATATCTTCTGCCTGATTGGAAAGATGGTGCGGCGAGAAGAGAGAATGACTGAGGTGAGAGGGGTTCTTGATAATATTGAGGGAGGGGAAGTTGGTGTTCGTTATGGAGAACTAGGAGGTTCAATAAAATGAGCTGTGTCAGTCTCAGGTGTGTTGTAAGTGGTGAAGTGAAGACACTCTAGAATCGAATTTAATATCACTGGCCTGTGCCATGAAATATGTTGTTTAGCGGCAGTAGTACATTGCAATACAGAATGATAGAAAAACACTGTACATTACAACAAGTATATCAAAAAAAATAGTGCAAAAAGAGGAAAAAGTAGTGAGCTGGTGTTCATAGGGTTATTGTCCGTTCAGAAATCTGATGGCAGAGGGAAGAAGCTGATCCTGAAATGTGTGTGTGACTTTGGGCTCCTGTACCACCACCTCGATGGTGGCAATGAGGAGGGCAGGTCCTTGCTGATGGACGTCTTTAATGATGGGTGCTGCATTTTTGAGGTATCGCCTTTTGAAGATGTCCTCAATGCTGAGGAAGCTAGTACTTGGGGAGGGGTGTGCAGGATGCAGTGTATGTATGTTGGCTGTGTGTGAGAGTGGGGCTGTTGTGTAGTGGTTGGAGCCAGGTCAACTGTTCTTTCACCTGGCTTGGGCTGCGGTCGGAGGGGCTGGGGAGAGAGGGTGGCAGAGCTGACACTCTGATTTCTGGCAGGTGGGTGACACCTCGTTCGATCTCCCCGAGGCCAACGTCTTGATCCAGATCTCCTCACATGGCGGTTCCCGAAGGCAGGAAGCCCAGCGACTGGGCAGGGTGCTGCGGGCAAAGAAAGGTGGGCGAGGGAGGCTGTGTGGTCGGGGAAATGGGGTTGGTGAGAGCGCTGGGGTGAGTGTGGTGGGTTAAAGACTGTGATGTGCTGAGACGGGAGGTTTTGTGTGGGGGTGGGTGAAGTGGAAATGGTGACGTGTGGGGAGACAGAGTGGAGTGAGGCATGGTGGTGGTAGAGTATGTGGGATGTGGAGAGGATGGTGCATATGTGGGTGGTTGGATGTGAAGAGGGTAATGTGTGGGGTTGAGTAGTTTGGTGTGGGAGGGGGCAGTATGTGGGGAGGACGGTGGCAAGTTGGGAAGGAGAATGGGTTGTAATGAGGGTTGGGTACATGAGAGTGGGGAGAGTGGGTTGTGGCGTTGGGGATGCAGAGTAGGGGTGAGGTTTAGAGAGGCTGTTGGGAGGGTGATGTGAGGTGTGAGGAAGTAGGATGTGTGGATGTTGGAGTATTTGAGTGTGGAGAGGGTGGTGTGTGGGGTATGTGCCGAGTCAGTTGTGGGGAAGGCGCACTCTTTCACAACTCTCCTCAATGGATTACTTCGATACCTTTCACCACTGGCCTCGAGTGGGATCATGTTGGAATCTGTTTCCGTGCTCTGATCCCAAAGCCTGAATGGGTTCTATCTCCCTCAACACAGACTCCAACTCTCAAATGTTTGGTCATTGCCTCTTTCACAGGAATGGTGGCTGAGGAGTACAATGCCTTCTTCTACTCACTGGTATCCCAGGATACCCAGGAGATGGCTTACTCTGCTAAAAGGCAAAGGTTCCTGGTGGACCAGGGCTACAGCTTTAAGGTAAGCTGCTCTGAGAGATGGGCAGTCACATTTAGAGTTTAGGAAGGGTTGTGGGGTTGGAATCTACTTTCCTCTTTCTTTTAATCGTTATGTATCTGAAAAAAGACTTGTGGTATCCGACTGGATAGCTTACCTCCATATTTCTTCTTTTCTCTCCTTACTGCTTTTTGTTGCCTTCTGTTGGTTTTTAAGAGCTTCCTAATGCTCTATCTTACAAATATTTTGCTATATTACATGCCCTCTCTTTTGCTTTTATGCTGTCTTTGATTTCCCTTGTCAGCTACAATTGCTTCATCCTCTCTTTAGAATACTTACTTCTTCATCTTTGGGATATATCTATCCTGCATATTCTGAATTGCCTTCAGAAACTCCAGATATGCTGTTTTGCTGTTTTGCTATCATCCCTGCTCGTGTCCCCTTCCAATCAACTTTGGCCAGCTCCTTTCTCATGCCTCTGTAAATCCCTTTCCTGATACATCCAATTTTAACTTCTACCCCTCAAACTGCATATTATGATCACTGCTTCCTTAAAGTTCCTTTACCTTAAGCTCCCTAATGGAATCTGGTTGATTACACAACATCCAATACAGAATTGCTTTTTCCCTAGTGTGCTCAACCTATTTATGGTAACGTATACATGTTTCAATAATAAATTTTACTTTGACTTTATTGTCTACCTGCATTGCACTTCCTCTGTTATTGTAACACTTTATTTTGCATTCTGCTGTTGTATTCCCGCGTACAATTTCAATGCACTGTTGTGATGAATTGATCTGAATGAATGGTATGCACACGGCCCTCTGCTGTATCTCTGGAACACAAGGGGCTTTATGCTTGTCCTTTGCCTGTCACCAATGGCCTAAGGCTGAACGAGAACCGTGTCTGTGCAGGTGATCACGAAGCTGGCCGGAATGGATGAGGAAGATCTGTCCTTTGGTACCAAGGAGGAGCAGCAACAACTACTGCAGAAGGTCCTTGCTGCCTCTGACCTAGACGCAGAGGAGGAGGTGGTGCTTGGGGAGTTCGGCTCCAAGGGGCAGGTAAGGAGTTCTGTTCCAAGCCCTGGGCTACTAAAGGGGATTGTGAAGCTACAGGAACAGCACAGAGGCACAGCGGGTGGTTGTGCTGCCTCGCCACACCAGAGAGTGAATTTTATTTCCCATTCTCGTTCCGACATGTTGGTATATGGCCACTACTGTCACAATGAGGCCACTCTCAGGTTGGAGGAGCAACACCTCATATTCGTCTGGGTAGCCTCCAGTCTGACACATGAACATTGATTTCTCAAACTTACGGTAATTTCTCCACTCCTCCCTCTTCTCTCTTTTTCCATTTCCATTCTGGCCCCCGTCTTATCCCTTCTCTTCTCCTCACCTGCCCATTACCTTTCTCTAGTGTCTCTCCTCCTTCCTTTTCTCCTATGGTCCACTCTCCTATCAGATTCCTCCTTCGGCCCTTTTTTTTTTCCACTTATTCCCTCCCTGCTTCTTATTTCATCCACCTTCCCCCTCACCTGTTACCTGCCAGCTTGTACTCTTTCCCTTCCCTCCATCTTTTAATTCTGGCTTCTGCTCCCTTTCTTTTCAGTCTTGATAAGACGGTAAGACATGGGAGCCATTTGGTCCAATGAGTCTGCTCTGCCATTTCATCATGGCTGATCCATTTCCCTATCAACCTCCACCGTAAATACACCCAATGACCTCCACAGCCTCCTGTGGCAATGAATTCCACAGATTCCACCCTCTGGCTAAAGAAATTCCTCAGTTCCTTACTAAATGGATATTTCTTTATTCTGAGGCTGTGCCCTCTGGTTCTAGTCTCCCCACCATAGAAAATATCTTCTCCACATCCACTCTATTGAGTGGTTTCACGTTCGATAGGTTTTATTGAGATCTCCCCTCATCTTCTAAATTCCAGCAATTACAGGCCCAGAGCCATCAAATGCTCTTTATATGATAATCCTTTTATTCCTGGAATCATTCTCGTGAACCTCCTCTGAATCCTCTGCAGTATCAGCACATCCTTTCTTAAATGAGAGACCCAAAACTGCTCACAGTACTTCAAGGCCTCATCAGCATTACATCCTTGCTTTTATATCCTAGTCCTTTCAAAATGAATGCTAACATTGCATTTGCCTTCCTCATCACCAATTCAACTTGCAAATTAGGGAATCCTGCACGAGGACTCCCAAGTTCCTTTGCACCTGGATTTTCGAATTTTCTCCCCATTTAGAAAATAGTCTACACTTTTATTCCTTCTATCAAAGTGCATGACCATCACTTCCTGATACTGTATTCCATCTGCTGCTTCTTTGCTCATTCTCCCAATCTGTCTTTTTGCAGCCTCCCTGCTTCCTCAACACTACCTGTCCCTTCATCTATCTTTGTTTCAACCGCAAACTTGGCTACAACTCCGTCAATTCCCTCATCCAAGTCATTAAAATACAATGTAAAAAGAAGCAGTCCCACCACCGACTCCTGTGGAACGCCACTAGTCAGTGGCAGCCAATCTTTGCCTCCTGCAATTCAGCCAATGCCCTATCCATTCTGTAATATCTTGGGTTCTTACCTTGTTTAAGCAGCTTCACATGCAGCATCTTGTCCAAGACCTTCTGAAAATCCAAGTACACAAAATTCACCAATTCTCCTTTGTCTCTCTTGCTCATTGCTTCCTTACAGAATTTCGACAGATTTATCAGGCAAGATTTTCCCTTGAGGAAATCATGCTGACTTTCGCGTATTTTATCATGTGCCTCCACATACCCCAAAATCACATCCTTAACAATCGACTCCAACATTTTCCCAACCACTGAGGTCAAGGCTAACTGGGCTTTAATTTCCTTTCTGCTGCGTCCCTTCCTTGTTGAAGGGTGGAGTGAAATGCTCAATTTTCCAATCCTCCTGAACCAGGATGCTTCCTACTGCTGCCTGTAAGGAGTTTGTATGTTCTCCCCATGATCATGTGGGTTTCCTCCGAGTGCTCCCATTTCCTTCCACTTTCCAGTGATATACGGGTTAGTAAGGTTTAGCAGGGTGTGGGCATGCTTTGTTGGAGCTGGGAGTGTGGCAACATGTGCGGGCTGCCCCCAGCACATCCTTGGACTGTGTTGGTTGTTGATGTGGACAATGTATTTTATTGTATGTTTTGATATTCATATAGTTATTGAGCACAGAAACAAGCCCTTTGGTCCACCTAGTTTGCCGAACTATTAATTTGCCTGGTCGCATTGACCTTCACCTGGACCATAGCCCTCTATACCCATCCATTACTTATCAGAACTTCTCTTGAACGTTGAGATTGAACCCACATCCACTGCTTCCACTGGCAGCTCATTCCACACATTCATTACCTCCTGAATGAAGAAGTTCCCCTTCAGATTCCCCTTAAACATTTCACCTTTCATCCTTTTAACCTCTAGTTCTAGTCTTAGTGTAGGCACGTGGCCAAGTGGTTAAGACTTTTGTCTAGTGATTTGAAAGTTGCCAGTTCGAGCCTTAGCTGAGGCAGCGTGTTGTGTCCTTGAGCAAGGCACTTAACCACACATTGCTCTATGTCTGTGTGAGGAGTGGCGTCCCACAGTCTTTCGTTCCGCACCTTGTAAGCCAAGAAAATGCCCAACGCTGGCCTCTTAGGCCTGAGTCAACGATCCCTCTCCTCCCTCTAGTCTCATCCAACCTCAGTGGGAAAATGCCTGCTTGCATTTTTCCACAGACGTGTCAAGTAAAGGTAACCTTTAAGATATTTAATCTTTAAATCTAAACTTGAGCCTGGGTTATTTCTATATATTTTAGTAAATAGCCAATGATGCCAACTGCTTGGGCATCATGGTAACGTAGTGGTTAGCGCTTCAATATTGCAGCCTGGGGCAACGGATTTCAGGGTTCAATTTGGACATTGTCTGTATGTCCTCCCCATGAACGTGTGGAGGGTGCTGTGGTTTCCTCCCACAGTCCAAAGTCATGCCAGTTAGTAGGTTAATTGGTCATTGTAAATTTTCTTGTGATTTGGCTGGGGTTAAATAGGTGGTTTCCTGGTGGCGTGGCTCAAAAGGCCAGAAGGGCCTGTTCCACACTGTATCTGTAAAAAAAATAAATAAAGTGAAAGGTAACAAGTTGGACTCAGGAGCAACAGCACACACAAAATGCTGGAGGACCTCAGCAGGCCAAGCAGCAGTTGTGATGAAGGGGCTTAGCACAAAATGTCGATGGTTTACTCTTTTACATAGATACTGCCTGGCCTGTTGAGTTCCTCCATTTTGTGTGTGTTGCTTTGGGTTTCAAATCAGCATCAGCAAATTTTTCTCTTGTTTAAGCTGGCTCTCACCCTGCTGTGTTGCCCCTGCAGGTGATGCGACGCGCTGGCACGATGAGCTCCATGTCAGGAGCGGACGACACCGTTTACCTGGAATACCAGCGGAGCAAGAGCCTGGGAAAGAACATCCATCCTCTCTTCAAACGCTTCAGGAAGTGAGCGCCGTGGGCCCACACTGCTGCTCGGGACTGTGGTTTTCACATTGAAAATACGCGGACAATGTTTGGGATATTTATTATCTTTGCTCTCAGTTGGAGAGATGTTGGAATAAATAATTATTTTCTTTTAAATGTCTATATAACCATATAACAATTACAGCACAGAAACAGGCCATCTCAGCCCTTCTAATCCATGCCAAACGTTTACTCTCACCTAGGCCCACTAACCTGCACTCAGCCCATAACCCTCCATTCCTTTCCTGTCCATATAGCTATCCAATTTTACTTTAAATGACAATATTGAACCAGCCTCAACCACTTATGCTGGAAGCTCGTTCCATGCAGCTACCACTCTCCGAGTAAAGAAGTTCCCCCTCATGTTGCCCCTAAACCTTTGCCCTTTAACTCTCAACTCATGTCCTCTTGTTTGAATCTCCCCCACTCTCAGTAGAAAAAGCCTATCCATGTTAACTCCATCTATCCCCCTCAAAATTTTAAATACCTCTATCAAGTCCCCCCTCAACCTTCTACGCTCCAAAGAATAAAGACCCAACTTGTTCAACCTTTCTCTGTAACTTTGGTGATGAAACCCAGGTAACATTCTAGTAAATCTTCTCCGTACTCTCTCTATTTTGTTGACATCTTTCCTATAATTTGGTGACCAAAACTGTACACAATACTCCAAATTTGGCCTCACCAATGTCTTGTACAATTTTAACATTACATCCCAACTCCTATACTCAATGCTCTGATTTATAAAGGCCAGCATACCAAAAGCTTTCTTCACCACCCTATCCATGTGAGATTCCACCTTCAGGAAACTATGCACCATTATTCCTAGCTCCCTCTGTTCTACTGCAATCTTCAATGCTCTACCACTTACCATGTATGCCCTATTTTGATTAGTCCTACCAAAATGTAGCACCTCATGTTTATCAGCATTAAACTCCATCTGCCATCTTTCAGCCCACTCTTCTAACTGTCCTAAATCTCTCCGCAACCTTTGAAAACCTACTTCATTATCCACAACTCCACCTATCTTAGTATCATCTGCATACTTACTTATCCAATTTACCACCCCATCATCCAGATCATTAATGTATATGACAAACAACATTGGACCCAGTACAGATCCCTGAGGCATACCACTAGTCACCGGCCTCCAACCTGACGAACAGTTATCTACCACTACTCTCTGGTGTCTCCCATCCAGCCACTGCTGAATCCATTTTACTACTTCAATATTAATACCTAACGGTTAAACCTTCCATGTGGAACCTTGTCAAAGGCCTTACTGAAGTCCATATAGACAACATCCACCACTTTACCCTCGTCAACTTTCCTAGTAACCTCTTCAAAAAATTAAATAAGATTTGTCGAGCATGACCTTCCACGCACAAATCCATGTTGACTGTTCCTAATCAGACCCTGTCTATCCAGATAATTATATATGCCATCTCTAAGAATACTTTCCATCAAATTACCCACCACTGACGTCAAACTCGCAGGCTGATAATTACTAGGTTTACTCTTAGAACCCTTTCTAAACAATGGAACAACATGAGCAATACGCCAATCCTCCGGCACCATCCCCGTTTCTAATGACATTTGAAATATTTCTGTCAGAGCCCCTGCTATTTCCCCACTAACTTCAAGGTCCCAGGGAATATCCTGTCAGGACCCTGAGACTTATTCACTTTTATATTCCTTAAAAGCACCAGTACTTTCTCTTCTTTAATCATCATAGTTTCCATAATTTCCCTACCTGTTTCCCTTACACAATTCAATATCCTTCTCCTTGGTGAATACCGAAGAAAAGAAATTGTTCAAAATCTCCCCCATCTCTTTTGGCTGCACACACAGCTGTCCACTCTGATTCCCTAAGGGACCAATTTTATCCCTCACTATCCTTTTGCTATCAATATAACTATGGAAACCCTTTGGATTTAGTTTCACCTTACTTGCCAAAGCAACCTTGTATCTTCTTTTAGCTTTTCTAATTTCTTTCTTAAGATTCTTTTTACATTCTTTATATTCCTCAAGCACCTCATTTACTCCATGTTGCCTATATTTATTGTAGATATCTCTCTTTTTCCAAACCAATATCTCTTGAAGACCATGGCTCTCTCTCAAACTTTTAACCTTTCCTTTCAACCTAACAGGAACATAAAGATTCTGTACCCTCAAAATTTCACCTTCAAATTACCTCCATTTCTCTACTACATCGTTCCCATAAAACAAATTGTCCAAATCCACTCCTTTTAAATCCTTTCGCATCTCCTTAAAGTTAGCCATTCTCCAATCAAAAATCTCAACCTGGGTCCAGACCTATCCTTCTCCATAATTATATTGAAACTAATGGCATTGTGATCACTGGACCTGAAGTGCTCCCCAACACAAACCTCTGTCACCTGATCTATCTCATTCCCTAACAGGAGATCCAACACTGCCCCTTCTCCAGTTGGTACCTCTATGTATTGCTGCAAAAAACTATCCTGCACACATTTTACAAACTCCAAACCATCCAGCCCTTTTACAGTATGGGCTTCCCAGTCTGTGTGTGGAAAATTAAAATCTCCCACAATCACAACCTTGTGCTTACTACAAATATCTGCTATCTCCTTATAAATTTGCTCCTCCAATTCTCGCTCCCCATTTGGTGGTCTATAATACATCCCCATAAGTGTTACTACACCTTTTCCATTCCTCAATTCCACCCAAATAGCCTCCCTAGACGAGCCTTCTAATCTATCCTGCCAGAGCACGGCTTTAATATTTTCTCTGACACGCAATGAAATCCAGGAATATTTAGTTGCCAATCACACCCGTCCTGTAACCATGTTTCACTAAGAGCTACCACATCATACTTCCATGTATCAATCCATGCTTTAAGCTCATCCACCTTTCTTATAATGCTCCTAGCATTAAAATAAATGCATTTAAGAAATTTTCCACTTACTGTCTGTTTATCACTAACGGTGCAAACAACTTTACTATTTTCTTTTTCTTCCTTCTCCCCTACATCTGTTCCTACACTGGTTACCCTCCCCCCTTGTATCTAGTTTAAATCCACTGGAGCCTCTCTAGCAAACCTACCTGCAAGAATATTTGTCCCCCTCCAGTTCAGATGTAAACCGTCCCACTGGAACAGGTCCCACCTTCCCTGGAAAACTGCCCAATTACCTATAAATCTGAAGCCCTCCCTCCTGCACCATGTCTTCAGCCACGTGTTGATCTGCGCTATCTTACTATTTCTAAACCCGCCTGCACGTGGCACTGGTAGCAATCCTGAGATTGCTATCCTGGAGGTCCTGTCCTTTAACTTGGCGCCTAACTTCCTAAACTCGCCTTTCAGGCCTTCCTCACTCTTCCTACCCACGTCATTGGTCCCTACATGGACCATGACATCCGGCTGCTCATCCTCCCTCTTGAGAAAACTGAGAACTCGATTCGAGATATCGCGGACCTTGGCACCAGGGAGGCAACGGACCATCCAGGATTCTCTATCTCTTCCACAGAACCTCTTACCTGTCCCCCTATCGAATCCCCTATCACTACTGCTCTCCTCTTCTCCCTCCTTCTTGGTGCCAGAGACGCGACCACTGCAACTTGTCCCTTTGTCCCTGGTATGTCGTACCCATCAACAGTATCCAAAATGATATACTTATTATTGGTGGGAATGGCCATGGGGTGCTCTGCTCATTCTGTGTATTCCCCTTCCCTCTCCTGACAGTCACCCAGCTACCTGTCTCCTGACTCCTAGGGGTGACTATCTCCCGAATGATCTGAAGTTCTTCCAGCTCCAGCTCCAGACAATGTCTGTCTATTACATTCAGAACAGTGAACAATACAGCACAGGGCAGGCCATTTGGCCCACAATGTTATGCCATTCCAGATGCTGATTTGCACTAAATATCCCCTCCTGCGTCGGGCAGATGGGGCTCTTCAGCCACGGTTGGCAGCTCATCTGGGAGAAGCTAATTGAACCTCTGCTGCCTTGCAGTTATACACTCATGGGGAAAGCTTTTGGAGTAAACCCTGAGGAAAAAAATCTGGAGCTGGAGGCCCTAAGGCAGTCCTACTTTGAGTTCAACACTGACTGACAATTGTTGTGACATTGCTGGTGCCAAACTGTTTTGATCTCCGAGGTTCCTTTGAATTCATCAGCTGTGTGGGGCGGTGGGGGCTGCCCAATGGGCAACAGCTAAGATTCAACATCCATGGTTGATGCTATCAGGGTCTCAGTACGCCTCCTATCATCTATATCCCTCCATTCCCTCCGTATTCACGTTATCTATCTAAGCCTCCTAACCTCCACCAGACCTCTACCCTTGATATCCCATTCCAGGTACCTACCAGTCTGTTTAAAAAAGAAATTCCCTTTACATCATCTTCAAACTCCCCACTTCTAACCTTAAAAATATGTCCTCTTGTAAGCATTTGACATTTCTACCCTGGGGAAAGATTCTGCCAGTCTGCTCTATATATGCCTCTCAGAACTTTAGAAACTTCTCCGGTCTCCCCTTTGGCCTCGAGTGCTCTAGAACAACCCAAGCTTGTCCAACCTCTTCCCCCTTCCTTCTGGAGGTGGATGGCTGACATGATCCGTCATACAGATGCAGAGACTCAGGTTCTTGAGAACCAATTCAATTATAAAATTTTCAGCTATCTGGGATCCATTTCTTGACTACCTGGACGAGGCCGGGGGCAGATGAACAATTTCCCCCCAGCTGATCTCTCACAGTCCGCATTCGAGACTTAATTTTGAGCACTCTGTACAACAGGCATCCCTCTAATGTTATGTCCCCTTTTTTTGGCTTATTTTATTTTTACACACGTCTGAGCTTACATGTTCCTGTTGATTTTGTTCTTTGAAAATAAAATATTTTTTAAAAAACCCACACCAATGAAAGCAAACATGCCATATGCCTTGCCCTCTTGTCTAGCCATTTGTCACTGGACTGTTCTTCCTGCCCTGTGACCATTTGGTGGGAATGTAGTCCACATTCAGAATCCAGGACAGGGTAAAGGGAACTTTGTTAAAGAGTCATCAACTGACTGGGCATTCATTTATTGGAAATAATTATCTTCAATCCATTCTCCAACCCCCAATCAATGCAATTACTGCAAAGTGATCACACTAAGAGTGTCGTCTGCCCTGTGGAAATTCCTTGCACTGCTACAGTTTTGAGGATGGTTTTCCAGAGAGGAAAGCAGCCATAAGTTCAGAATTCCTGCTTTCTGGAGCTGACGGCCAGCGGTCATGGTCTGAGGAAATGTAAACACAAAAATGAGAGCAGTTATAGAGTTGTACAGCAGGAAAACACCATTCAGCCCACCTCATCCATACTGATCAGTGGGCATCATCTGTGTTACTCCCACCTCCCAGCACTGGTATGTTCCATCCCTGGACGATTCCTTTACTTCTGTAGACATGTCATAGGGTCATACACACAGATACAGGCACTTCAGCTCAAGCCAATTTCCTGCAATCAGGTAATATCCCTCCATGTACCGATTCAAATGTTTTGTAACCACTTTCTCTGGTAACTCACTCCATATACACCCTCTGTATAAAAGTTACCTCTGAAATACGTATTAAGTCTTACCCCTTTCAACATAAAACAATGCCCCCTAGTTTTGGACTGTCCTACCCTGGGGAAAAGATTATTACTGTCAACCTTATCTATGCCTCTCAAATTTTTAAACATTTCTGTAAGGTCACCCTGCCTGCCAATCTCTCCCTATGAACTCAGGTCCTCTAGCCTGGCAACACCCTCAAAATCTTCTCTGCACTCTTTCCAGTTTAACCATGTTGTTCCTGTACAGAGTCACAAAAACTTGTACAAGGTACTCCAAGTGTGACCGCACCAATGACAACATAGGGTCTGGGCCCAAAATGTGGACTGTATTCCTCTCCATAGATGCTGCCTGCCTTGCTGAGTTCCTCCAGCATTTTGTGGGTTGCTCAAGACTTCCAGCACCTGCAGGATCTTTTGAATTTATAATGTCCCAACTCTCATAATGTCCTGAAACACCATCAGCAACTCTGCTTCCATCGTTCTCTCTGGCACCATGCTCCAGGCACTCACTCCTCTCTGGGTAAAGAAGGCTCAGATCTGCTCTATAACTCATTACCCCTTTCCTTAAATCTTCCCTAAATTGTTAAATTGGTGAAGAACTTCCACACCCAGTCCAAAGCCTCCACATCCTTTAATGTGGTGACCAGAACTGCATACATTACTCCATTTGTGACTGAACCAACACTTCCTGCAGCTGTGACACGCCTTCCCCACTATTATAGAACATTGCAGTATAGCGCAAGTCCTTCAGTTCATGGTGTGCTGACCTTTTAACCTACTCCAAGATCAATCTAACCCTCCTCTCCTCCATTTTTCTATCATCCACCTGCCTATCTAAGAGTCCTTAAATGTCCCTAATATATCTGCTTCTACTACCAAGCCCTGGCAGCAGGTTCCACCACCCACACTCTCTGTGTAAAAAAAACTTGCCTCTGACATCTCTCCTATATTTCTGTCAATCACATTATGCCTCATGTATTAACCAGTTGTGGCCTTGGAAAAAGTCTCTGCTGTCTGCTCGTTCTATGTCTATCATCTTGTACACCTCTATCACGTCACCTCTCATCCTCCTGCACACCAAAGAGAAAAGACCTAGCTTGCTCAGCCAATCCTGATGAGACAATCTAGACAGCATCCTGGTAAATCTCTGCACCCTCTGAAACTTCCACATCCTTCCTAAAATGAGGTGACCAGAACCAAACACAAGGTTCCAAGTGTAGTTTAAGCAGGGTTTTACATGGTTCTTGAACTCAATCCCCCCAACTATTGAAAGCCAACACCTCACATGCTGCCTTAAGGATGCTATCAACTTGCATGGCAACTTTGGAGGGATCCATGGACATGGGCCCCAAGATCCCTCTGTTCCTCACTAGTTGTCAACACTACTAAGAGCTCTGCCATTAACTCTGTATCTACCTTCAAGTTTGACCTTCCAAAGTGAATCACTACATACTTTTTGGCCCAACTCTGCATCCTGTCAATGTCCCACTGTAACCTACAATAATCTTCACTGCCCCCACCACCAACCTTTGTGTCATCTGCAAACTTACTAAGACACCCTTCCACTTTTTTCATGCAAGTGATTTATTAAAAATCACAAAGAGCAGGCGCCCCAGAACAGATCCGTGTGGTCACCAAGCTCCAGTCAGAAAAGGCTCCGTCTACTATCACTCTCTGCCCTCCGTGGACAAGCCAATTCTGTACTCACACAGCCACGTCTTCTGACTTCATGAATAAGCCAAACAAGGCAGATCTTGTTACCTCAGTAAAATCCATATACACCATGCCCACTGCTTGGCCTTCATTAACTTGTTTTGTCACATTTTCTCATAGAATTCAATCAGGCTCATGAGGCACAACCTGCCCCTCACAAAGCCATGTTGACTATCTCAAATCAGACTATGACCCGTAAACAATACTTCATTAGTGATGTAACTGATGCAATTATGGCATCATAACTAATACAGTCGTGATATGATTTTCCTATTTTTACACTGGAGAGCCTTCTGCTCTCCTGGTTGATGTACATGACTCAGGAGGGATGGGAGTCTCTGAAGAGGGTGAGAAAGCCGAATCCTTACCAGGAATCTCCCAGGGGCTCTGGTAGAGACTTTGTCCTGCATCAACCTTCACAGTCTCACCAGTGATGAAGGAGGCAGCCGGTGAAAGCAGGAAGCAAACAACAGGAGCGACCTGAAGTTGAGGAGAAGAGGTGGTCAGGGTTGTTGGTCAGCTGAAGGGTAGAGGATCAACTTTATTCACCACATAGGGTTACATGTATTCAGAATTTGCTGTAGTGTGCTGGTAAGAGCACAGTATGCAACAAAAAAACAGCAATTACAAAGAATTACATAAAACATAAACTTAAGAGGTTAAAGTATGGATAAAGTGTACTAAATTCACAAATACCAGCATGTATTTACAATGAAGACAGCGTGATAAAAAGTGGTTGAAAGTGTTTACAGTGCAGTGCAGTGATGGTAATAGAGGGGGTGGGGTGGCTAACTAAAATGGTTAACTAGATTAACTGCCTGGAGAAAGAAACTTTTAAAATACTGTGTAATTTTTGTTCCAACAGCCCAATAGCACTTTCTTTCAGGTTGTCACAGCTGGGGGGTTGGGAGTGGGGGTGGGGTAGCGGGGATGAGCTTCCATTACCTATTAAGTGTTCCCAATAGTGTGTCTCAGATAGCCTCTAACCACCAAGACCAGCTCACAGCCTTCACATGTGGCTAAGCCCAGTGGAACTCTTCCTACTGACAGGAGAAGAGGCAAAGGCAGGTTACTGGTGTCTTAAAACCAGTCACTCCAGCAAACAGGGCTCATCAGCCGTGGCTGGCAGCTCATCTAGAAGGAAAACTCTTGATCTCAAAACTCAGCTGCCTTGTGGCTCTGCCCACTCATGAGGAAGGCATCAGGAGTAAACCCTGAGGAAAAATCTAGAGCTGGAGTCACTAAGACAATCCTAGGTTGAGTTCAATGCTGACTGGCAACTCCCTTGATACCACTGGTGCCAAACAGTATCAGTCTCTGCCATTCTTTTGGATTCATCAGCTGTGTGGAGAGGGGGAGCCTGTTGTAGGGACAACACCTTGCTCTCCATATTGCACACTGGCTGATGGCACTGCAACTATAACGTAGACAGCTAGGACACAACATCCATGGCCGACCCTGACCAACGGAGGGATTTGTAGCATGCTCTGGAAGGGAGCTTTTGGAAAAGGCAGTTCGTAAGGTGGGTACTGAACCAGGCATGGGTTGACGTGAAAACCATCTGACAACCTGAAATCAGGACCCCTACACGTCTGCACAGTGTGATGCTTTATTATTTATTTATTCACTGGGTAGTGCCAACAGTTTATTGTAAAATTCTTCATTAAAAATGTTTTGTGATATCTGCCAGTGATATTAAACCTGGTACTGATTCTGATTCCAGGATCTGTCGGAACTGGGAAAGAGAGAAAGAATGATTCAAAAAATTAGCTTTATTTGTTAAATAAAGATAGTTAAAAAGATTAAAACATAGAGTGAAATGTGTAATTTGCATCAATTACCAATACCGTCCGGGAATTGTGCTGGGGACAGCCTGTAAGTGCTGCTACACTTCCAGCATGACCACAACTTATGAAGCTGTACACCTTTGGGATGAGGGAGGAATGTGGAGTACCCGAAGGAAACCCATCCGGTCACGGGGAGAAGTCTCCTCACAGTGTTGGAATTGAATCTGGATTGCTGGCACAACCGCTACACTACGGTTAAGGAGATGAAAAGGAGGGTATTAAGCAGATAATATTAGTTGTCTTTAAGAAGATCCAAAACATTGTACAGGTTAGGGTTAGTAAATTGTGAGCATGTTACATTGGCACTGGAAATGTGCTGACACTGGTGGGCAGCCACACACAGACTGCTTTGGTCACTGATGAAAACAACGCACATCACTATGTTTCAATGTAAGTGTAACAAATAAAGCTAACCTTTAATCTTTGCTTTTTTTTCAAACATACTGCTCCACCAAAAGTTTATGGTCAAAAACTGACCTTCAAGATGTGAAAAGGTGGATGTTGGCATTGAGGTTGAATCCCACCGGGACAGGCAGGATGGACTATGAGAGGGTGCAGAGGAGATTTACCAGGACGCTGCTTGGATTAGTGAGCATTTCTTATGAGGTTAGATTGAGTGAGCTAGGGCTTTTACCTTTGGAGTGAAGGAGGATTAGTGGTCTGCAAGATGATAAAGGGCATAGATTGAGTGGACAGCTATTGAATTTTTTCCCAGGGCAGAAATGGCAAATACCAGGGAGCATAATTTTAAGGTGGTTAGAGGGAAGTACAGGGGGATGTCACAGGTAGGTTTTTTAATACAGAGAGTGGTGGGTGCATGGAACTCACTGCCAGCAGTGGTGGTAGAAGCAGATACATTAGGGACATTTAAGTTCAAATTAATTATCGAAGTACATATGTAACTGTATACAACCCTGAGATTCATTTTCTTGCAGGCATTCACAGTAAATTCAAGAAACATGATAGATTCAGTGAAAGACCATACCCAACAGGACGGACAAAGAACCAATGTGCAAAAGATATCTGTGCAAATACAAAGGAAACAAAGAAATAATAGTAAGTAACCAAGCAATAAATATCGAGAACGAGATTAAAAGTCCTTGAAAGTGAGTCCATAGTTTGTGCAAACAGTTCAGTGATGTGAAAAGTTATCCCCAATGGTTCAAGAGTCCGATGGTTGAGGGGAAATAACTGTTCCTGGGACTGATGGTATGGGTCCTGAGGCTCCTGTCCCTTCTTCCTGATGGCAGCAGTGAGAAGAGATCATGGCCTTGATGGTGGATGCTGTTTTCCTGCTGTGCCTTCTTAATAATTGCACTTCCATGCTGGCCCCAGGACAGATCCTCTGAAATGTTAACACCAAGGAATTTAAAGTTGCTGACCCTCTCCACCTCTGATCCCCTATGAGGACTGGCTCATGGACCTCTGATTTCCTCCTCCTGTGGTCAATAATCAGCTCCTTGGTTTTGCTGACACTGAGTGAGAGGTTGTTATTGTGGCAACACTCAGCCAGGTTTTTGTCACCACCTTTGATTCGGCCAAACACAGTGATGTTGTCAGCAAATTTAAATATGGCACTGGAGCTGTACTTAGCCTCATAGTCATAAGTACTGTTGGCCAGAAACAATGACAGTCAATGAACAGGCTATTTTGTAAACTGTTCGATGAACTGATTTTTGCTCTGGGATAACTTAATCAGAGCAATTGAATGTGGACACAAGGAGTTTCAGCTAATGACCTGTTAAACCCGAGACCGTTCTCAGACAAGTATTTGTAAGAACCAATGAGGTGTCCCAGGTGGGTCAGGCAACCTTGAGCCAGAAGGATGAAAATGCATCATTTGAATTGATGAGGAACACTATAAGAGTTAGAAGCTTCAAATGCAAAGTGTTGACAACTCTCCAGAGAACAACCATTGTGGATGTGGATAACCTCACGGACCCTTAAGAGAATGAGTGGGACCATGAGGAATGCCTAGCCAGCGTAGACTCCTTTTCCCGGATAATACTTATTTTCTACATTGACAGTTCATGGAAGGCCAAGGTATCCCAGTACGTGTGCACACAGGTAGTTAATTTGTGAACCGAGATGCTTAGTAGGTGAGATAATAAAGGATACTTGTCAGAAATACAGATTCTCTCTGTGCCTCTCCGATCATTATTACTAAGGGGTAAATCCTTATAACAGTACAAAGTGAGTAGAGCATGGGGCTAAGCACACAGCCTTGTGATACGCCTGTGCTGATGGAGATCGTGGAGATGTTGTTGCCAATTTGAATTGACTTGGCCTGCAAGTGAGGAAACTGAGGATCCAATTGCACA
Organism: Mobula birostris; assembly: GCF_030028105.1. Classification (NCBI taxonomy): domain Eukaryota; kingdom Metazoa; phylum Chordata; class Chondrichthyes; order Myliobatiformes; family Myliobatidae; genus Mobula; species Mobula birostris. The sequence continues at coordinate 114,910,758 of NC_092375.1, read as the reverse complement.
AGAAGGTATTGAGAACAAGGTCTTGAAGCTCATTGATTAGTTTTGAAGGGATGATGATACTGAATGCTGAGCAGTAGTCAGTGAAGACCATTTGGACCTATTATTCTGGTAGGCAAATTGAAGTAGATTCAAGTCGCTTCTCAGGCAGGAGTTGATATATTTCATCACCAACCTCTCAAAGCACTTCATCACAGTGGATGTAGGTGCTACTGGACGATAGTTATTGAGGCAGGGTACCATGTTCTTCTGAGGCACCAGTAAAATTGAGGCCAGCTTGAAGCAGGTGGGTAGCTCAGAATGCTGAAGCATTCCAATCAGTTGATCAGCACAGGTCTTTAGTACTCCGGCAGGTACACTGTCTAGCCCAGATGCTTTCCATCGGCTCACCCTCTTAAAGGATGCTCTCAGACTGGCCTCAGAAACAGAAATCACAAGGTCATTGGGGGTTGTGGCAGTTTGTGCTTTCACATTTTGATGGTCAAAGCGAGCATAAACTGCATTGAACTCATCTGGGAGTGAAACCTTGTAACCAAAGTCACTTGGTTTCACTTTGAAGTAGGTGACGGCATTCAAAATATGCCTGAGCTGTTGAGTATCGTTCTGTGGTTCAAGTTTGGTCTGGAATGGCCACTTCACATGTGTGATGGCTTTCTGGAGATCATACCTGGACCTCTTGTATTTTACATGATCACCAGACCTGAAAGCCACGTATCTGGCCTTCAACAGATTGCGGATCTCATGGTTCATCCACAGCTCCTGGGTTAGGAAGACTCTGAATGATTTTGTGGGACATACTCACCTACGACTGTTTTTATAAAGTCTGTGACAACCATGCACGTCATATCCTCTGGGGACTTGAACAGAGCTCAGTCCACCAACTTGAAACAATCCCATAGCAGGTTCTTTGCCTCCAGCTGTCCTTATCCCTGGAGCCTTGCCCTTTAGTCTCTACCTATGTGCAGGTGGTAAGAGGAGGACTGTCAAATGATCAGATTTCCCAAAATGCGGTCTAGGGATTAAATGGTAGGCATTCCATATGGTAGCGTTGCAGCGGTCAAGTGTGTTAAGACAGGTGACACGGGTGATATTTAAGACACTTAGATGATAGAGAAAAGGAGGGCCATGTAGAGGAGAAGGGTTAGATTGACCTTGGAGAAGGTTAAAAGCTCAGCATAGCATCATGGGCCAACGGGATGTATTGTGTTGAAATGGTCACTCTGGCAACAGTACAGTCCAAATGGTGGGAGCTCACCTCCTCTGGAACACCCAGTCTCTTGGCAGGAATTCTTGGGACATAACTTCTGAACATTTGGGGTCCATGCTCCTTGTAGTTGGCCACAGCTGATTCTGAAAAAATCGTTCCCTGTGTAGCACAAAAAATGTTAAATATTCAGATGCTGAATTTAATTTAATAATTTAAAGGTTGGAATGAGGTGGTGGTGGAAGGGGAACTGAACTAACTCAATCGGGGTGACAGTAGCGTTACACTATTAGAGTGCCAGTGACCATTTCAATTCCCACCACTGTCTGTAAGGAGCTTGTACCATCTCCTCATGACCACCTGGGTTTCCACCGGATGCTAACAGAGATGGTGTGCAGGCATACTGCATACATCCAGGCTGAACACAACCCCTGAAAGCCTAACTCTCCTTTGTATAGACTTTCTCTCAACCAAGGTTACCAAAAATACCAACACGATGCAAACGAACTCCAGGGCAATACTTACAATCGTACACTTATTTTACAAATTGTCACATGTTGTTGGCCTTTACTCGTAGATTATGATTTGTACTTAAGTGATGGGATTGAGAAGTACACAAAGTTTCCAATAGTTCAATATTTTCTTCAGATACATAAAATGTAAAAGAGATGCGAGAGTGGATATTGGACTGCAGGAAAATGATGCTGGAGAGGTAGCAATGGGGAAAGAAGGAAATGATGGATGAACTAAATAAGTATTTTGCATCAGGCTTCATTGTGGAAGACATGAGCAGTAAGATGGAAGTCCAAAAGTGTCAGGGGCAGAAGTGTGTGAAGTGTGAAGTTGTCATTGCTAGGGAGAAGATTATTGGGAAACTGAAAGGTCTGAATGCGATCTGGACCAGATGGGATACACCCTGGGGTTCTGAGAATGGTAGCTGAAGAGATTGTGGAAGTATTAGTAATGATCTTTCATGAGTCACTGAATTCTGGAAAGGCTCTGGAGGACTGGAAAATTGCAAATGTCACTCCACTCTTTGACGGGAACATGCTGGAGTCGAACTTTAAGGATGTGATTTTGGTGTAGAGGAACATGATAAAATAGGCCATAGTCAGCATAGTTTCCTCTTGCCTGACAAATCTATTGGAATTATTTGGAGAAACGACAAGCAGAATAGACTAAGAAGAATTGGTGGGTGTTGTGTACTTGGATTTTCAGAAGGCCTTTGACAAGGTGCCACACATGAGGCTGTTTAAGAAGTTAAGAGCCCATGGTATTACAGGAAAGATACTAGCATGGCTAAAGCAGTGACTGATTGGCAGGAGGCAAAGAGTGGGAAGAAAGGGAGCCTATTCTGGTTGCTGCTGGTGACTAGTGGTGTTCCACAGGGGTCTGTGTAGGGAGCGCTTTTTATGTTATATGTCAATGACTTGGAATGTGGAATTGATGGCTTTGTTGTAAACTTTGGAGATGATACAGAGATAGGTGGAGGGGCAGGTAGCTTTAAAGAAGTAGAAAGGCTACAGAAAGACAAGAGAGATTAGGAGAATGAGCTAAAGTGACAGATGAAATACAAGTGTCAGGAAGTAGATGGTCATGCACTTTGGGAGAAAAAAATAAAAGGGTAAAAATCTGAGGTGCAAAGGCACTTGAGAATTTTTTGTGCAGGATTCCTTAAAGGCGAATTTGCAGGTTGAGTTGATGGTGATATTAACATTCATTTCAAGAGGACCAGAATATAAGAGTAAGGATGTAACACTGACACTTCATAAAGCACTGGTGAGGCCTCACTTGGACATTGGAGAGGGTTCAAAGGAGGTTTACGAAATTCTTGTCATATGAAGAGTGTTTAATGACTCCTGGCCTGTATTCATTGGAAATCAGAGGAATCAGGGGTGACCTAATTGAAACGTATCGAATGTTGAAAGGCCTTGTGAAAGTGAATGTGGAGACGATGTTTCCTATGCTGGGAGAGCCTAAGGCCAGAGGACACAGCCTCAGAATAGAGGGGCATCTTTTTAGAACAGAGGTGCGGAGGAATTTCTTTAGCCAGAGAAAGGTGAATTTGTGGAATTCATTGTCACGGGTGGCTGTGGAGGCCAAGTCTTCATGAATATTTAAGGCATAGGTTGATAGGTTCTTGATTAGTCAGGGCAGGAAGGGATTTGGGGAGAACGCAGAGACTGGGGTTGAGAGGGAAAATGGATCAGCCATGATGAAATGGAAAAAATAACCTAATTCTGCTCCTATATCCTATGGTTTTATTATGTACACAAATGGCATTTCTTTGTTTGAACTTCAGAGCAGTGTGGTGATAGGGACTGAGCTGTTCTCCTTGTGCCCAAGTAAAGTGTGATTGAGACATGAGTGCAAGTTGTCAGAGTCCAATTAACCAGCAATGACAACAGTTGTTCAAATAATCGTGAATTATTAAAACAAGCTCCTCAAAGGAAGTAGACATTGAAAACATAAGATGGGATGAAGAAACACAAAACACTCATTTGGTCAGTCACCGAGTACAAACTATTGAGGGTGACCTGCCAACAGAGAGCTGCCGGTGAATCTAAAGTTCAAAATTCAAAAGTATGTTTCTGTCACTATGTACTACTCTGAGATTCACTTTCTTGCAGGCATTCACAGTAGAACAAAGAAATACAATAGAATCAATGAAAAATTACACACAATCAAAGATTGACAAACAACCAATGAGCAAAGGATGAACTGCATATATAAGAAAACAGATAATAATAATCAAAAATAAATAATACTCAGAACATGAGTTGTCGAGTCCTTAAGTTGTGGAATCAGTGCAGTGTTGAGGAGAGTGAAGTTATCCATGCTGGTTCAGAAGCCTGGTGGCTGTAGGGCAATAACTGTTGTTGGGCCTGGTGATGAGGGACCCAAGGTCCCTGTATTTCCTGCCCAGTGGCAGTAGCTAGAAGTGATCATGCTGGGGGTCCTTGAAGATGGATGCTGCTTTCTTGTGGTTGTGCTGCTTGGAGACGTGCTCAGTAGTGGCGAGGGCTTTGCCTATGATGTGCTGGGATGTATCCACCACTTCTTGCTGGCTTTTCCATTCTTGGCCATCGGTATCTACCTGATCACCTGTATCCATCTGAGGAGATCAGACTTGCAGCTTGTCTCTGACCTACGCACTGCAGGTTGGGGATGATCCAGCTCATCAGCTGAATTTCTGCAGGGATGGAAAAGCCACCGACAACCTCAGAGCACAGTAGCATAGCAGTTTGTGTAACGATTGACAGCCCCAACAACACAAGTTCAATTCCTCCACTGACTGCATGCTCCTTGTGGCGTATCTGGTAGGGCTCTGAAAACCTGTGCCAATCAACTAGTGGCTGTGTTCGGAGACATTTTCAATCTCTCACTGCTGAAGTCAGAAGCTCCCACCTGCTTCAAAAAGGCAGCAACCATACCAGTGCCCAAGAGGAGCAGGGTGAACCGCCTTAATGACAATCGTCCAACAGCATTCACTACTACGGTACTTTGAGAGGTTGGTTATGGCTAAAATCAGCTGTCTAAGCAAGGACTTGGAACCACTGCAATTTGCCTTTTGCCACAGGAGGTCTCTGCATGTAGCCTTGAGTCACCTGGACAATGGTAATACCTAAATCGGGCGCTTTTTACTGATTACAGCTCAGCGTTCAATACACTCATTTCCTACAGTCTTGATCAAAAAGCTCCAAAACCTGGGCCTCTGTACTTTCCTCTGCAACTGGATCTTCACCTTCCTCATTGGAAGACCAGTCTGTGCAGATTGGAAATAACATCTCCACCTCACTGATAATCAGCACTGGTGCACGTCAAGGGTGTGTGCTTGGCCCACTGCTCTACTCGCTCTACTCCCACGACTGTGTGGCTGGGAGCAGCTCAAACGCCATCTATAAATTTGCTGATGAACACGTCTATCGTTGGCAGAATTCCAAGTGCTGACAGAAGGGCGTACAGGAACAAGACAGATCAGCTGGTAGAGTGGTGTCGCAGCAACACCCTTGCACTCAACATCAGTAAGACCAAAGAATTGACTGTGGACTTCAGAAAGGATAAGACAAAGGAACACATTTCAGTCCTCAACAAGAGATCAGAAGTGGAAAGGGTGAGCAGTTTCAAGTTCCTGGGCCCAACAGATCAATGCAGTTACAAAGAAGGCCTGACAGTGGCTATATTTCATGAGGAGTTTGAGGAGATTTGACATGTCACCAAAGAGACTCACAAATTTCTATCAATGTACTGTGGAGATCACTCTAACTGGCTGTATCACCGTCTGGTATGGGTGAGGGTGAAACTGCACAGAATTGAAATAAGTTGCAGAAATTTGTAAGCTCAGTCAGCTCCATCATGGGCACTAGCCTCCCCAATATCTAGGACATCTTCAAGGAGCAATGCCTCAGAAAGATGGCATCCATCATTAAGGACCCCCATCACCCAGGATTTCTCATTGCTATCATCAGGGAGGAGATACAGAAGCCCAAAGACACGGAGTCAACGATTCAGGAACAGCTTCTTCCCCTCTGCCATCAGATTTCTGAATGGACATTGAGCCCCTGAACACTACCTCACTACCTTTTTTCTCCCTTTTTGCACAACTTATTTAACTTTTATATATTCTTCTTACAGTAGTTCACAGTTTTTATTATAATGTATTGTAATGTACTGCTGCTGCATAACAAATTTTATGACCTATGCCAGTAATAATAAACCTGATTCTGATTGTGTGGGTTTCCTCCGGGTGTTCTGTTTTCCTGTCACATTTCAAAGACGTACAGATTCGGGCCAGTAACATGCTGTGTTGGTGCTGGAAGCACGGCATCACTTGCGTTCTGCTCCCAGCACATCCTCGAACTGTGTTGGTCACTGACGCAAATGACACATTTCACTATATGTTTCAATGCACGTGTAAAATAAAGATAAACTTATCTTAATGACAGCTTCTACCCTGCTGTTATAAAAGGAAGGGTGAGACTAGAACTGCAGGTCATAGGTTTAGGGTGAAAGGTGAAATATTTAAGGGAAACGTGAGCATGGTGAAAGTGTGAAACAAGCTGCCAGCGGAAGTCGTGGATGCAGGATTGATTTCAACACTTAAGAGAAGTTTGGATAAGTACGAGGATGGGAAGGAGATGGAGGGCTGCCTTGATGGGACCAGGCAGAATAATGGTTCGGCATAGACTAGAGGCCTGCTGTAGTGCTCTGTGTCTCCAGTGAATGGCCCCTGTTATGCTCTGTAACTCCAAAACATAAAACTAATCAAAAAAAAACACAATGCCAAGAATGTGTATACTCTAGTTTAGTCATTGTTACTTTTACAGAGGCACTCACACACGATGTGGTGATGTAATGACGTATGCCATTCATGTACTTTTACATATAACTCATAATGAATTATGTACACAACAAAGAATGCTGAATCAAACAATATATTTACAATATTATTCAAGTATTTATAGGCATCTGTTAGTCTCGTGAGACCATGGATTTGCGCCTTGGAAGGTTTCCAGAGCACAGACCTGGGCAAGGTTGTATGGAAGACTGGCAGTTGCCCACGCTGCAAGTCTCCCCTCTCCACGACACTGGTGTTGTAAAAGCTGTCTCATCAATTTGAAAGCTGTTGTAGGTGTCCAAAGCATCTTCACCAATTACGTGCAGAAAACTAGAACTTTCAATCTTTCATCAGCCCCTCCTGCTCTGCTGGCAGCCAAATATACACTGAATCACTGTTTGAAGTATTTCCAGTTATCCATTAGATTGCCGGTAAACTGCATAGGTGCCGAAGGACTTAGCTTATTCATGTCGGGAACTCTTGGCCTCTCTCCTGAATTTCTTGGTGAATCTGATGAACTTCAGGACAGAACGTGCTCTCTCGCCTCATTTGATTGCAGATTGCAAGGATGTACGGTTTTGTAGGTTAATTGGCCACATGGATATAATTGGGCAGCGTGGGCTTGTCGCGCTGGAAGGACCTGTTACTGTACTGATATTGACTGTCTGTTCAAGATTCCAGATTGTTTAATGTCATTTCTAGCACACAAGTGTAAAGGAGAACGAAATAATTATTACTCTGGATCCGGTAAAGCACAAATGCAAACACAGTTAGAAAAAGAATACAATAAGTAAAAAAAAAATCAATATAAATATGTAAATAGATTGATTCTATGTCCATAAAGTGATGCGAGGTACAGGAGTGTCTGGACATAAGGTGGCTCTGAGGTGTTGATCAGCTTTACTGCTTGGGGGAAGTAACTGTTTTTGAGTCTGGTGGACCTGGCATGGATGCTACGTGGATGGGAGTGGGACAAACAGTCCATGAGCAAGGCAGGGTGGGATTATCGCTCAGTAAATAAATAAATAAACACTCACAGGAGCCACTGAGTTCACCCGTACCCCACTGTCGGCCCACTCGATGGCCAGACTCTTGGTGAGGTTGTCCACAGCTGCTCTCGCTGCTCCTGTGTGTCTTGGGAAGAAAAAACAATAGTTAATATCAGCATCATGAAGGACAATCAACACCAGCACGGCCCGGCTTGAGGGGCGATCAACACCAGCACAGACCAGCACGAGGGACAATCAACTCCAGCACAGACCAGCACGAGTGGCGATCAACACCAGCACAGACCAGCTCGAGGGACGACCAACACCAGCACAGACCAGCACGAGGGACAATCAACACCAGCACAGACCAGCACGAGGGATGATCAACACCAGCACAGACCAGCACAAGGGATGGTCAACACCAGCACAGCCCAGCACAAGGGACGATCAACACCAGCACAGACCAGCACGAGGGACAATCAACACCAGCACACACCAGCACGAGGGGCGATCAACACCAGCACAGACCAGCACGAGGGATGGTCAACACCAGCACAGACCAGCACGAGTGGCGATCAACACCAGCACAGACTAGCATGAGGGACGATCAACTCCAGCACAGACCAGCACGAGTGGCGATCAACACCAGCACAGACCAGCACGAGGGATGGTCAAGACCAGCACGAGGGATGGTCAACACCAGCACAGACCAGCTCGAGGGATGATCAACACCAGCACAGACCAGCACGAGGGATGGTCGCTGTGAGCATTGGTTTCTCGGCTGTCCATGACTCACACCCTGGTCCTGATTCCACAGATGCATAGCTTCATAAATTGCATCCAGTTCAATATGCTTGTTAATAGAGGCTTCTGTTCAGAGACAATGAACAATGATGAAATAATGGTCACATTTGGTGTCACTGTATTCTTCAGGTCAATCGATCATAAACTGGCAAAAGAAATGATGTGACTTGCTGAACTTGTGCTTAACAATATACTTCAGATATAATGGACAACTCTTATGAACAGCTGAAAGGAACACTAATGGGATCTCCTATATCTGGTCTCATCACAGAAGCTGTTCTGCAAAATCTGGAGAGGACAGTATTACCAAAATTAGACCTCACCTATGGGTGCACTCTGTCAATGACACATTGGTCATATTCAAATGAAATCAAACAAAAGAGGTGCAAAACCCAATCAACAATGCATTCAACGGTATTAACTTCACCATGGCAGTCGGAGCAAACAGCCAACTCCCATTTCTAGACGTGCTGATCAGGAGGCATGCAGACAGAAGTTTCGAAACATCATTTTAGAGGAAGAAATGAATATGGACTAAATTGTCAATTGTCACAGCAATTGTCCCAATGGCCACAAACAAAATTGCATCCAAATGCTTTTCAACCGAGTGGAGCTCAAGAAGAAAGAAAAAAATCACCATTTCAAAGTACTCACATGCAATGGCTACCCAAAAAACTTCATCAGAAGGGGTCTCATCCAGAGAAACAAACTTTAACTCCAATTGAATAGACAAGAGAGAGGTTAACCCTACCCATGTATCAGGAATATTTCCAAAATGACGACAAGACTCCAACCACACAGAACAATGGTGGCACACAAGCCCAGCACAACCATCAGAACGCTCATCTCGAGATCCAAAGATCCAACAGTCCATGTTTTGAGAGCAAACGTAATATACCAAATCCAATGCGGAGACAGCCCCAAACACAGGGAGAAAACTACCCACAAGACTACATGAACATCAGCTAGCCGTAAAAAGACACGACCCTCTGTAGCTCATCTGAGTACATGTAGACCAAGAAGAACACAAGTTCATCTGGGAAACTACAAAAGTCTTGGCAGAAATAAAAAACAAGAAATCAAGAGAATTCATAGAAGACTGACTCTCAGTGTAAGACTCTATTAACAAGCGTATTGAACTGGTTGGAATTTACGAATCTATGCACCTGCTGGATCAGGGCTGAGGGGCGAGTCTTGGACACTCGAGGAACCAATGCTCACAACAACCGATAACCAGTGGCATGGGCCAGCAGAGTGGCTGGGACAGAACAGAGACGAGTGGCCAGTGTGACAACTAACCAAAGAGAACAACGAGTCGGACCAATATAAACACGAGCATTCAGCAGAAACAACACTCAACTGGGCACTGATGATGTCACCTCTACAGGTGATGAAACGTCTGCAACCCTAGCCAGGCTTGGTGCACAACCCCACAGACAAGCAGCCAAACCGAGCTACCAATCTTCTCTTATCAGGGTCTTGCCATTACTTGTGTCCTTCCCCTTTACATTAGATACCCCAGGCGCAATATTTCACATTTGGCCAGATTAAACCCCATGTCTGGAAGGAGGTAGAGTGAACCTACAGGTCGGAGACAGAGTTCCAAGTACACGGGGCACTGGGAGACATTGGTCCACATGCACAAGGAGCCGGGATGTAATCATCTCTCCCTGAACCACAGACCTTGGGAAGAAATGGACACTCACGATACTCCCGGGAATCCTTTCCACATGTCTGCCACAATGTTGACGATGGCCCCGCCATTCTCTTTCATCCAGGAGCAATATGCTGAAAGAGGAAAGGTGAGGGAGGGAGTGAGCATGGTGGGGGGATGAGGAAAGGAAGGAGGGGGAAACTGTTCCTGATCCAAAATTCCGACTTTAGTAGCTTGAGCTCTACCTGAGATAACACAGAGTTGTGGACACAGCTCAGCACATCACATAAACCAGCCTTCCTCCATGGAGTCTGTCTGCACTTCTCACTGCCTCAGTAAAGCAGCCAACATAATCTAAAACCCCACTGGCTCTGGACATTCTCACTTGTCTTGTCCCATCGGGCAGAATTTTTTTTCACGGTAAAAAGACTGTGTTTTCAGTGAGTAATGCACAAAATCAGATTCCAATCTAACAAATGACTTTTTTCTTACTGACGTATTGTTTCCTGTCCTTCTTCTTCACTCTCCTCACTCCTCTTGTTTTATCTTGGACTAGAAGCTCGCTCTGTCTTTTGATTTCCTCTCTTGTGAGAACACCATCGTTGCCGGTTATTATGTAGTCAAAGTCATCTTGCATATCATAACAGATGATACAAAAGCACATACCACCAGGCTTAAGGACAGCTTCCACCTCACTGTTATAAGACCACTGAATGATTCCCCAGTATGATGGGATGGACTCTGACCTCACAATCTACCTCATTATGACCTTGCACATTATCTGTCTGTACTGCATTGTTTCTGTAGCTGTTACGCTTTATTCTGCATTCTGTTACATCTCACACAAAGTGCTAGAGGAACTCAGCAGGTCAGGCAGCATCAGTGGAGATAAGGAATAAATAGTTTCCATCAGAGCTGCACTGAACATCAGTGAGACCAAACAACCAATTGTAGGCTTCAGAAAGGGCAAGATGAGGAAACACATACCGGTCCTCACCGAGGGATCAGAAGTGGAAAGGGTGAGCAATTTTAAGTTCCAGGGTGTCAACCTCTCTGAGGCTCAACATATCGATGCAGTTACAAAGAAGACCTCACAGCGGCTATATTTCATTTGGAGTTTCAGGGGGCTCGGCATGTCAGCAAAGACAGTTGCAAATTTCTACAGATGTACAGTGGAGAACATTCTAACTGGCCACATCTCCATCTGGTATGTGGGGAAGCACTGCACAGGATTGAAATAAGCTGCAGAAAGTTGTAAACTCAGTCAGACCCATCATGGGCGTGAGCCTTCCCAGCATCAAAGATACCTTCAAGGAGCAACGCCTCATAAAGGTGGCATCCATTATTAATGATCCCACCATCCAGACATGCCCTCTTCTCGTCACTACCATCAGAGAGGAGATACAAGAGCCTGAAGACCCACACTCAGCCTTTTCGGAACAGCTTCTACCCCTCTGCCATCAGATTTCTGATTGGTCCATGAACACTACCTCACCATTTTGTTCCCTTTTTACACTGTTTTTAAAATATGTTTTATTGTAACATATTAATTTTTTATGCATCACACTGTACTGCTGCCACAAAATAAGTTTCACATCACACGTCAGTGATAATAAATGTGATTCTAATTCTCCCCTCCTCCCTACCACTGAACTGACCACCCCCCGCTCCCCCTCCATACCCCTGTCCTCTTCCTGTTGTCTGTACCTTCTCGGCAGCAGAGGAACGTTCCCGTCAAGTTGGTGTCGATCACAGCGTTCCAGCCTTTGGTGGAGATGTGTTCAGCTGGACTGATGAACTGACCCCCTCCATTATTGACCAGGTAATCAATGCGACCATGGAACTCCAAGACCTTCTGCATCAAGTTCCTCACCTACCAAGAACAGGACACCAGGACAAGTGACTGCGGGCAGAGAATGGCTCAGTTAGACTACCACTGAGTATATTTACATGTTACCAAAAACTCTGATGAAATTCTACAGATGCACGGTGGAGAGTATCCTAACTTGTTGCATCACGACCTGGTATTGAAACACCAATGCCCAGGAATGGAAAGGGCTACAGTAAGTGGAGGACACAGCCCAATCCATCTCAGGCAGAACCCTCACAACACGAAGCACAATTACATGGAATGCTGCCACAAGAACGTAGCATCCATCATCAAAAACATCGACCATCCAGTCCATGCTCTCTTCTCACTGCTACCATTGGGCAGGAGGTACAGGAGTCTCAGATCACACATCACCGGGTTCAAGAACAACCATTACTCTATAACTATTAATCTCCTGTATGGAGAGCTTTACTCATAACCCTGAACTGCTTCTACAACCAAGGATTCACTTACAAGGACTCTACGACTGGTGTTCTCAGTATTATTGTTTCTTTTTATTTACACAACTTGTCTAATTTCCCAGGCTACAGCCTGGATTAGAGCATGTCTTATGAGGAAAGGTTGAGCAAGTTAGGAGTCTTCACTTTGGTACAAAGGAGGATGAGAGATGACTTAATAGAGGTGAAAATAATAAGAAGCGTAGATAGAGTGGACAGTCAGAGACTTTTTCCCAGGGCGGAAATGTATATGGGAAGGCATAATTTTAATGCAATTGAAGGAAAATATTGGGGATATGTCAGAGATAAGTTTCTTACACAGATAGAATGCTGGGTACATGGAACAGCCTGCCAGGGGTGGTGGTAGAGGCAGATACATTACGAGCATTTAAAAAACTCTTAGATGGGCACATGTATGATGGGAAAATGGAGGGCTATGTAAGACAGAAGGATGACGTTATTCTTAGATTAGCTTAAAAGGTTGGTACAACATCGTTGGCCAAAGGACCTGTACTGTGCTGTGCTGTAATGTTTGAAGTTTTATTTTGTCTTATTCTGCACCCTGGTTGCTTGTCAGTCTTTTTATGTATCATTTTTTTCATAAATTCCATTCTATTTCTTTCTTTTCCTATAAATGTCGACAAGGAAATGAATCTCAGTGGTGACATATACAGACTTTGATAATAAATTTACTTTGATCCAGCCATGTTTATGTCATGGCCAAAACAGCTCGCCAGTGCATCTATGTACATGTCAATGAACTGAATATCTGCACTGAGCATGATGCCAGTCCAGCTAATCCTGGTCCATATCCCTCCATTCCCTGCCTATCGATCATTGAGAACTGGAAACAATTGCAGTCCTTACGTCATCCTCCTTACGAATGTTACACTGAATCGGCGTCACTTTTGCAGGATTGGAGTCCACCAGTGCCGCTGAAAGTTGTTCTGCAGCTTCACGCAGTCGCTCGATTTTACGGGACGCAATCACAACATTACATTCTGGTCAATTTAAAAGGCAACAATTTACACCAGGACAGCCCAACAGGCAACATCACACTGGGCAACAGTTAAACTGAAGGAGGGGTGGTACTGAGGGAGGGGTAGTACTTCCCCTCAAGAGGGTATCTATCATTAAGGACCCTCACCATCCATGCCCTTTTCTCATTAGTATTATCAGGAAGATGGCAAAGGAGTCTGAAGACACACCCTGTACGTTTTAGAAACAGCTTCTTCTGTTATCAGATTTCTGAATGGTCCATAAGCACATCTGTTCCTCTTCTGCACTACAGTAAAATGTTACGCTAGTGATAGTAAAGCTGATTCTGACTGCCACACTGTGGGAGGGGCGGACCTAAGGGAGTGCCTCACCGCGAAGGGGGCAACAGTGAGGGAGCGCTGCACCGTGGGAAGGAGCTGAGGCCATGCCGCACCAAGAGGGGCGGTACTTAGGGAGTGTCACACACCATGGTAAGGGGCGGATATGAAGGACATCGCAACGTGGGAAAGGCGGTCATTAATTTCAGAGGTTAATAGGCACAGTTCAGGTGCTCCGACTCCAAGCCTCCCGCCTCCGGATTTGGGCCCTGGCTTCCCCAGGCTCTAGGGTTCGCACCTAGCGCCAACAGTTCGGCAGCCACGGCGGCGCCAATGCCGCTCCCTCCGCCGGTCACAACCGCCACCCGGTCCCGGAAAAGGGCCGCGCGGAACAGGCTTCGCGTCGCCATCTTGTACATCACGTGACGCTGTCATCTGACCGAGTCACGTGTGTTACCCAGACTTGGGCCATGACCTTCGACGGCGTTACGTATTGTTGGGGGATCTATTTCCTTTTTCTCGTCACAGGTCACTTCATAATTACGGATTCCCTCCGATGAGGTTCCAGGTCACCCTATAATTAGGGATTTATTCAAACATACATGATCATTCGTGAATACAGCTAAACGAAACAGCATAACTCCGGGGTCAGGACTTAAAAACACCAAAAGTCACAGTATCAAAAGCTTATGATCCCACTCCTGTTTATTGTCATAGTTCACTCTATACTTAGATTCCCTCCGATAAAGTCACAGGTCATTTTGGTTCCCTCTGGATAGGTTGACTAAGATGTGGCAAACTATACATGGAGACACGATACTGCAGTTGATGGAAACCAGCGCAAATTGCTGGAGGTGCTCAGAGGGTCAGGTAGCATCTGTGAAGGCACATGGACACAATGTTTCAATTTGAGACCTTTCATCTGGACTGAAAGATAGAGGGGAGATGGTCAGTATAAAGAGGTGAGGCAAGAGCTGGATCTGATAGATGGATCCAGGTGAGGAGGAGTGATACGTGGAAATGTAGAGGGTGGAAACAGTGACAGGGACTCGGAGGTGATAGTAGAGGCGACGAAGGTTCGCAGCTGATATAATCTGATAATAGGAAGTTCACTGGATTGATTTCTGTAAGAGACTGAATTTTGAACATTGAGAATGCCTCATATTGATACAATTCCGGGGGGGGGGGGTAATAGGGCAGATGCTGAAATGGCAGTGCAACACACAAAAAATGTTCCAGTCATTGTACCTGCATACAATGCTCCTTTGGTCAACATCTTCTGGATAGATCATTTCCTTTATGTCATTTATATTTGTTTCTTGTATTGAATGGGATTCTGGAACCTTTGGTGCCTGTGGTTTGCTGTTTAGAGATCGTTTGGGTGTTCTCCCACTCTGAACAGGAGGGGGGATTTGGGGGGTTCATTATCGTGCTGCCTTTCATTTCTTTCTTGGTTTCATGGTTACCCAGTGAACTGAAGAATTTCAGAGTTGTGTACATTGATAATAAATGAACTTGTGAAATTCCAGAGGAACAAAACATGCCAGGCAGCATTTATGTAAGGGAATAAAACAGTCGATGTTTCTGGCTGATACCCTTCATCAGGACTGGAAAGTAAGAGGGAAGAAGCCAGAATAAAAAGGTTGGGGAGGGGAAGGAGCACAAGGTAGAAGGTGACAGGTACAGCTGGATGGATGTGGGTGGGGGGATGAATTAAGAAGCTGGGAATTGCTGGGTGGAAAAGCTAAAGTGCTGGAGAAGGACGAATCTGATAGGAGAGAAGAGGAGATTGGTAGAAAGCAAAGGAAGTGTACCAGGGAGAGGTGAGAGGCAGGTGAGGAGAAGAGATAAGAGGCCAGGTGGGGCATAGAAGTGGGGGGGGGGGGAGAAATTACCTGAAGGAGAAATCGATGTTCATGCCATCAGGTTGGAGGCTACCTAGACGGAATAAGAGGTGTAGCTCCACCACCGAGGGTGGCCTCATTGTGGCAGAGGAGGCAGCCATGGACCGACATGTCAGAATGAGAACGGGGTAGGAATTACAATGGTTGGCACTCAGGAAATTCCACTTCTTGCAGATTGAGCGGAGGTGTTCGACAAAGCAGTTCCCCAATTTGTTTGATCTCAAGGTTGCATCGGGAATACTGGATACAGGAGATGATCCCAATTTGTAGATGAAGTGTTGCATCAACTGGGATAGCAGGACATTGTCTTGGCACAAAGGGGCACTCATTGACTGATGAGGAATTTCTTTTCTCAGAGGCACACAAACTTTGGAAATATTCTACCCTGGTGAGTTGTGGAGCAGTATTATTTAATAGATTCAGAAGCAAGGGAAGTACATTATAGATAGGTCAAAGGTCCAATCAGGTTTAAGGAGCATTGCAGTCCAATGAATGTTTCTCTATGGTCTACAGCATAAATTATGGGCATTTATTGAATTAAGAATCTGCTTTACCATTACCTGACATTTGTCGGAGTTTCATAGTCATAGAGCCCTAAGGCACAAGGTGGGGTAAAGGGTGGAAACACCAGTATTCAGCATACTCCAAACACGTGGCAATATTTGCCACCAGAAAGTCTGGAAGTTAAATTTTTGCTCAACTGCATCAAGTCAACTTTTGAAAATGTGTAAACAACATGAATGTATTGCTAGTAAGCACAAACAATAAAGCTCTTACATTAAATTTTATTTCCCAGATAATCCACGTGTGAAACAAGCAGAATTAGTGAACCTTCATACACGTTTACTAAAATAATGTAAATTGCAACATGTCATTTTTTTGGTGATGTGTTTAAGGCTTCGATCTCTTCTTATAGGTGAGAATGTTGAGTAGATGGGACTCCGATCTGCAGCCATTTTGTTTTCAACAGACCAGCTTTAGTCTTGATCCAGAGCACACAGATCTTCATTGTCCTACAGAAAATATTTTGATTGAATATACTATTAATAATCCAGTGATTCCCAAACATTTCTGGGTTATTGCCCCCTTAGCTCCCAAGACCACATTCCCAGCACCCTTCTCCTTTTCTAGCCATATATAAAAAATAAGACATTTTGATTTGCGCTGCAGTGAAAGACAAAAGGAACAATAATGTTCAATAAATCAAAGACTTTGATTCATAAAGACTCTGGAGCACACTGGCTGTTAACTTTCCTGACATGAGTATAGCTCAAAAACTGGATGCATCTTTGCAGGCAGATCTGTAGCCACACTAGAATTTACTAATCCCTTTCTTTAATAAATAAAATTTCTATCCCAGATTTTAAAATTCATGTATTATTAATCTTACCTCAGATTCCCTGTCTTCATCAGATGAAGATATTAGACATGTGTCATTTGTATCTCTTGCCTCTTCTAAAAGAAAAGCAATCCTTACTTTTTGGCTCAAATAAAACTTAATTACTTTTATAGAAATATGCATCTGGTTTCTGGATATAGATTTCAGACAGCCATCTTTGCCAAGAGTCATGCTATATGCTTTATGGATTTAAAAGTACTTCCAAGTTAAAATATTTGTTACTTTGTGACAATTCAATGGGGTGGAAATTCTTTCACACAGTGCAATGCTATATACAGTGGATTCTGGTTAATTGGGCCATTGGTTAATCAGAGCAGCTGCTTATTTGGGACAACCCTTACAGAACAAAAACAAATTGAGAAAATAGCTGGGATTTCCTTTTTTAAATTTGTGACACTATGCTACATAATTAAGACCGGAGGCTGTTGTCGAACAGTTCTAACTAGCATCTGTCATGTGCATTTGCATCCTGATACACTACACTGCTAAGAGTGAGCAGTTTATCATAGCATCAGATGTGCCTCTGTTTAAAGAGCAGTGATTTTTGTCACTGCTATTTGGCAAGAAATAAACAGTAAAACAATTCAGAACTGTTTTGCTCACTGCGATTTCAAGCATTCAGGCTTGGAGATGCCAGAAAAGGCTGGGAGTGAAAATTAAGTGAATTCACCAAGTTAGGAACTACAAAGAATTGAGGCATTGACAATCATCTTCAATGTTACAATGAAAATGAAGATTTGGAGGATACAGTTTTTGAAAGGGTTGTATGAAGGCAGTCCTGTATCTACATTAGGTGACTGCACTTTTTGTTCATTTACAGTCAAAAGAACATGGCAGTGTACACTGGATAAACTCATGTCAATAAACATTAAGAACTAATAGTTTTATAGAACTGTATTAGTACAGATAGTGTTCTAATTCATTCTGAACTTCATTTAAATACATATTTTGTTACTGTTAAATCGCAGTTTTGATTTTTATATACCTTTTTAAACTATTTCCATGAAACTTCAGCTAATTGGGGCAGCCGCTCAATTAGCCAAACTTTACAGGTCCTGATGTGTCCCAATTAACCAGAATCCACAGTATTGTAATGTGAATGTTGGAAGTATGACAGGTAAATTGCTGATGATGTAATCCATGTGGAAGGTTATCTAACATTGCAGCAGGATACAGATGAGATGGAAAGGTGGGCACTTCAATAAGCAAAGTACAGAACCTAACATAGGCAAATGGGATTAGTGTAGATAGATACATGGGTGTTGTGGGTTGAAGGGCCTGTTTCTGTACTGGTTACCTCTATGTTTTGTAGTGGGGAGAAAGGCTAAACATAATTTGAGTTCATGGGCAATGCAGCAAGGAAAAAGTTATGTGCGCATTACTCCTTATTCTGGATGTCACCATCATCTGTGCCATGCTGCTGCTTTCATCATCACAACTAGAATCTAGGTGAATCTCAGAAACATCTATCGCAAACAGAGAATACAAAGTTAGCACTGTCCATAATATTAACAACATCAAATGGACTAATAGTATACACACCTTTTTTAGTTATTGCTGGCTGAGACGAGTAGTCCCTGGAAAGCAATAATATAGTAATTTTTATTTACTTGTTTTATTTGATAAAATATCACTGATTTCTAAGTTTTGCTTTACTCCTTCAAATTGTTGCTTCATTACACCACAAGCAACTCTAACGATGTATCAGGTCTCTAGCTACCTAATTCCTCATCGGGGATAAACTATTAGGCCAATTTCTATTTTCACCACATACCCAGCAATATTAAGATTTTAAAAAAAAGAGTAAAGATTAGCTTTATTTGTCACATATACATCAATACATACAATGAAATGTATCATTTTGACCATTAGACATAGGAGCAGAAGTAGGCTATTTGGCTCATCAGTAATCTGCTCCACCATTTAATCATGGCTGATCCTTTCTTTACCCCTTCCTCAACCCCACTCCCCGTAATCTTTGATGCCACGGCCAATCAAGAACTTATCAATCTCCACCTTAAGTGCACCCAAC
Source organism: Mobula birostris (assembly GCF_030028105.1). Taxonomy (NCBI): domain Eukaryota; kingdom Metazoa; phylum Chordata; class Chondrichthyes; order Myliobatiformes; family Myliobatidae; genus Mobula; species Mobula birostris. Next base: position 114,891,793 of record NC_092375.1, on the reverse strand, counting down.
GACCTGGCCTCCACAGCAGCCTGTGGTAACAAATTCACCACCCTCTGGCTAAAGAAATTTCTCAGCATCTGTTTTAAATGTGTGCCCCTCTATCCTGAGGTAGTGCCCTCTTGTCCTAGACTCCCCCACCATGGGAAACATCCTTTTCACATCTACTGTCTAGACCTTTCAACATTCCAAAGGTTTTAATGAGATTCCACCTCATCCTTCTAAATTCCAGTAAGTACATGCCCAGAGCTAAATGTTCCTTATTGGGATAACCCTTTCACCCCTGTGAACCACTTTTGAATCGTATCCAATGTCAGCATATCTTTTCTTTGATGAGGAGCCCAAAACTATTCACAATACTAAAGGTGAACCTTCACCTGTGCCTTATAAAGCCTCAGCATCACATTCCTGCTCTTTTATTCTGGACTTCTTGAAATGAACACTAACATGGCATTTGCCTTCCTCACCACTGACTAATCTTTAGAATGATCTGCACAAGGACTCCCAAGTCCCTTTGCATCTCAGATCTTTTGGGTTACTTGTATACCTTTTGGTCTTTCAGCTTTTTGAGCACCTTCTCCCTTGTAATAGTAACTGCACTCACTTCTCTTCCCTCATGGCCTTCAACACTTGGCACACTGCTAGTGTCTTCCACAGTGAAGACTGATTGCCTCATTTAGTTCATCTGCCATTTCCTTGTCCCCGTCATTACTTCTCCAGCCAACAGTTAGCAACTGTTTGCATCAGCAACCAGCGGTCTGAGGATTGCTGGGGCCAGCCTGCAAATGCTGCCATGCTTCCAGCACCAAAATCATATGCCCACAACTAATTAATCCTCACTGGTATATCTTTGGAATGTGGAAGGAAACCAGAGCACCCAGAGGAAACCCACATAGTCATGGAGAGAATATACAAATGCCTTACAGACAGTGGTGGGAACTGAACACTGATCACTCGTACTGTAATAGTGTTACGTTAACCACTACACTGCTATAGAGCACTGCAACTGGAATTTACTTGCATCTTTAAAGGTCCACAGCTTTCAACAAAAATATTAACCAATAAATTACATTTGATTAATTTTAATAAGTTCCAGTGTAGCTTCAGTTTCCACACATCACAAATAACCAGTCACTGGAGGTTTTCTGTAAACCCTCAGGGCTTCTTCGAAGGAAACTTTTGTCTCGTCTATTGGAGTAGGAAAAGGCCATATTGCCCTTGAGCCTGCCTCACTGTTCAGTGAGATCACCACTGACTTAATTTTGGCCTTTAACTCCACTTTCCTACCTGTTCCCATTAACCAGGGATTCCCTGTACTCCAAAATCCATCTGTCTCTGTCATGAATTTAGCTGCAGGGCAGTCAATCTATTGAATTCATTGCCACAGATGGCTGTGGAGGCCAGGTCATTGGGTATATTTAAAGTGGAGGTTGACAGGTTTTGATTAGTAAGGCTATCAAAGTTTATGGGGAGATGGCTGGAGAATCGGCCATGATGCAACAGCAGAGGAGACTCGATGAGCTGAATGGCTTCATTCTGCTCCTAAGCCTTATATACTCATTGGTTCGGTCTGAACAAGTCTCTAGGATTAAGAAATTGAAAATATCACGAGCTGGGCTGTTCAGCAGTTTCTGATGTGTCCCGTATGTTTGTTTCAGATTACAGAGACTACTTTCACCGCTTCAAAGTAATGAAATAAATTGCAAATAATGCAGTTTCCTAGATCTGCTATGGATAGTACTGACCTTGCTTTCCGTTCCACTTGACCCAGTAAATTTTTGTAAGTGACAATCTCTTGCTCTAGCTGTGTCTTTATATTTAACAGTTCCTGATATTCATTTGTGTGACGGACAATCCTTTTCTCCAGAACCTTACTGCATTCTCTCTGTCTGAATATATCTTTGTCCTTTTCTAACAGCGAGTTCTTCATTAGTTCATCCTTTCAAGAAAATAACTTCATATTTAACAGCTGTAAACATGTTACACAGGTTAAAAGCTATGCTACATCTTATTAATCTCTGCAGAAAAAGAATAATTGAATACTACTGACAGAAAGAAACCAACATAGATGACTGGTTGAGTAGAACTTTGACAAAATGGAGACCTTGACAACAAGAATGCCTTATATTTATACATTGTCCATTTGAAATAGCCAAGGAGAATATCCAGGATTCTTTAGAGGGGCAGTATGAAACAAAATTTGCATTACATAAAGTTCATCAGTGCCTCCTCTTTCTGAGGCTGAAGAGAGTTGGACTACGCACATCTCTGTTGATGTCATTCTACAGGCATGCAGTACAGTATCCTAACAAACTGCATCACAGCTTGGTATGGAAACTGCACTGTGGCATACAGGAAGGCTCTACAACAGGTCGTCAAAACTGCCCAATGCAAGACCAGCCTACCCATCAACAAGGACGTGTATACAGTGAGATGACAGAAAAGGGCCAGTAACATCATGAAGGATCCCACCCACCCTGCTCATGGACTGTTTGTCCACTCCCACTAAGGAGGAGGATACGTAGCATCCACACCAGGACCACCAGATCAAACACAGTTAGTTTCCCCAAACAACAAGGCTGATCAACACCTCCACCCACTAACTCCCCTACCACTTCATTTCCTGTCAGTGATCTCATGTGTAACCTAGTGTCACTTTATAGACATTCAATCATTGTATACAAGCTGTCTGATGCATTTTTATTTATTGTGTTCTTTATTTTTGTGAATTTTGAGCTGCATTGGATCTGGAGTAACAAGTTTCATTCTCCTTTATGTTTGTACAGGAAATGACATAAGCAATCTTGAAAATATTATGGCAGATAACCAAAACTTCCGTCAACAAAAAACCTCCCACTCAATATCTGCAAGACCAAGGAACTGAATGTGACTTCATACTGGCAGAGTGCAGATAAACGTGAAGTTTTGGACTTTGGTAGGACCAACCAGGGTAGGTTTTACACAATGAATGGTAGGGCACTGACGACTATGGTAGAACAGAGAGATCTCGGAATACAGGTACATAGCTCATTGAAAGTAGCATCACAGGAAGATAGGGTCATAAAGAAAACTTTTGGCACATTGGCCTTCATAAATTAATGCACTGAGTTCAGAAGATGAGAGGTGATGTTGAAGTTGTACAGGACATTGGTGAGGCCTAATTTGGAATCTTGTGTGCAATTTTGGTCACCTATCTACAGGAAAGATATAAACAAGTTTGAAAGAGTCAGAGAAAATTTACAAGGATGTTGCCGGGACTGGAGGACCTGAATTATGAGGAAAGATTGAACAGGTTAAGACTGTATTCTTCAGAACGTAGAAGATTGAGAGGAGATTTGCTAAAGGTATACAAAATCATGTGGGGTATAGGTCGAGTAAATGCAAGGAGGCTTTTTCCATTGAAGTTGGGTGGGACTACAATCAGAAGTCATGACTTAAGGGTGAAAGGTGAGAAGTTTAAGACGAACATGAGGGGAAACTTCTTCATTCAGAGGGTTGTGAGAATGTCGAATGAGCTGCCAGTACAAGTGGTCCATATGAGCTCAATTTCAACATTTAAGAGAAGTTTGGATAGGTACATGGATAGTAGGGATATGGAGGGTGATGGCCCCAGTGCAGGTCATTGGGAATAAGCAGTATAAATGGTTTTGGAATGGACTTGATGGGCCAAAGGGTCTGTTTCTGTGCTGTACTTCTCTATGACTGTCTTCATCGAAAAGTCAGCAGTGGAAAGGGAGAGCAACTTTAAATTCCTAGGTTTCAACATCCCTGATGAGGAAATTTTGTGTGATCTACGGCTTTTCTCTTTGGAATGCAGAAGGACAAGAGCAGATTTAGACCATAAGACACAGAAGCAAAATTAGGCCATTCATCCCATGGAGTCAACTCCGCCATTTCATCACGGCTGCTCCTGGATCTCATTCAACCCTGTACGCCTGCTCTCTCATCATATCCCTTTTAATAGGGGTTGCGAACCTGTCAATCGCGATCGACCAGTTGATCTTTCAGACTTTCCCAGTAGATCCCGAAGAAAAATCAAAAATAAATACACAAATAGTGCTGTAATGTGAGCATTATAAAAGTAAGTAATACTAATTAGGATAATGGTAATATAGCAATATTTTCGCTAAAAAGCTGTTTTTAAAGAGAGATTGTTTCCGGGTTGCGGGGGTTTAGTTCCATTCTTTCTGCCCAGTGCACATGTGTGCAGTTCCCCCCGCCATGCACCGCATTTTCAGCGTAGCCTGTGCTGCAAAGTGACCAAACAGATTAGATAAGAGTACTGACTGTCGCAAACATCAATATACGGCAGTGTCCCCACCCTCCGGGCCGCGAAGCATGCAGTGGTGCAGCGGTAGTCGGAATGCACACAGCACATTTTTAAGAAAAAAAGCTGAAATAAACAAGCTAATTAATTAGGTGCTGCCCAGCACATAAATGCCGGCTCAGATCAGAGGCGACGTAATCGGCAATCGCTCGTGAGATCCTGATAGCATAGCGGAAGCTCTACGAAAGAAGGTGAAAACACAAATTTCATCCAGAATGGGAAGAGGAATTTTTATTTACCTTGGTGAAAGACAAGCATGTATGTATGTTGTGCCATCAAACACAAGCACTGACTAAAAGATGGAATCTGGAGCGGCACCGCAACACCAACCACCAGGAATTTAAAGACACCTACTCCCCAAAGAGCACAATTTGTGCCTGGAAAGTTTGAGCTGAAATTGGGGTTGAGGGCCCAGCAATCGTTTTTCACAAAACATGCTGCTTAAAATAAGGTTGCTATTGAAGCATCGTTTTGTGTAAGTCACCTTTTGGCTAAACACAAGAAGCCTTTTACAGATGGTGATTTATTCAAGGAAGCAATGGTCATTACCGCAGAGACTGTTTTTAATGACTTTAAAAACAAAAATGGCATCACAACCGCAATATGTAATATACTGCTTGGCCCTGCAACAGTGACAAGGAGGGTAGAGTCACCATCAGAGGACGTGAATATTTTTCACTACAGTTCGATGAATCCCTGGATGTAATGCAAACAGCTCAGCTTGTTGTATTTGTCAGAATGGCTTTCCAGAATTTTACAACAAAGGAGGGCTTCCTCACTCTTTTGCAATTAAAGGAAAGAACGAGAGGTGAGGATATTTACAATGAGTTTAAAAAAAAGTCCGTGAAAATGACATCCCCATTCATAAACTGGTGGCAATTACTACTGACGGGGCTGAGCAATGCGCAGTGTCGCGTTGGTTTTATACCACCAGAAGTCCGTGCCTACTTCGGGTCAACTTATCTATGTGAAATTGCATTTTCACATATGAAAATTATTAAATCTAAGTACAGGTGCTGATTTACTAACAGACACCTCAGTAGGGTTACCAACTTTCTCACTCCCAAATAACGGACAAAAGTAGCAGTCAAATCCCGGGACGATTGTGTCTACCCCGAGAAAGACTACCATGACCATGAAGCCTTGCGCAGGCACCTGTGTGCGCATGCGCGTACGTGCCGATTTCTTTTCTTTACCCCACCAAATCGGTTTTGGCTTAATTTTTACTATTTCTACTTTATATAGGCTGTGTATTTATCATATAATTCCTGCTTTTACTATAAGTTAGTGTTATTTTAGGTTTTATGTGTTATTTGGTATGATTTGGTAGGTTATTTTTTTGGGTCTGGGAGCACTCAATTTTTTTCCATATAAATTAATGGTAATTGCTTCTTTGGCGTAAAGCATTTCGGCACAAAAGGTTTTATAGGAATGTTCTACCTTAGCGGGGGGAATACGGGACAGTCAGCAAACCTACACCTCACAGACTGTCTCAGACTGGCTGGCTGTAGTTATGAGCCAAATTTCAGGGAACTAGCAGAAAGTATTCAGCCCCAGTCATCACACTGAGTACAACAGTCAATTTTTATTCATTTATTTTTTGTTGAAATAAAATTAAATAATGAAACTTAGAATTAAAGGTGTGAAGTATTGTAATATCCTTAAAGAAAGACAGCTATGGCCTGTTTGATATGCTAGTTACAGTGTTTTCTTGTTTGAATTAATTTGAAAGTTTGCCAAAGGTATTTTGTGCAATTCAAATACAATTCGCCCAAATAAAAGGCCTCAAATTGGAAGTACAAACTGAGCTGCCTTTTCTCTAAACGATTTAGTAGGTAGATTTTGTCTTTCACTGAGGTCGAGGTAGGGGATCTTCTGCTTAAAAAGGTTGGTGACCACTACCTTTTAATATGCCCATGCACTTGGCCTCCACCGCAGTCTGTGGTACAGCATTCCACAGATTCACCACTCTGACCAAAAAATTCCTCCTTACTTGTGTTCTAAAAGGTCACCCCTCAATTTTGAGGCTGTGCCCTTTAGTCCTGGATACCCCCACCAGAGGAAACATCCTCCTCACATCCACTTTATCTATCCCTTTCATTATTCGGTAGGTTTCAGTGAGATCACCGCATTCTTCTAAATTCCAGTGAGTACAAGCCCAAATCTGCCAAATGGTCCTCATATGTTAACCCTTTCATTCCTGGAATCCTTGTGAACCTCCTCTTGACTCTCTCCAATGACAATGCACATTATCTCCTTGCTTTTATAATTCTATTCCCCTTAAAATAAATGCCAACATTTCATTTGCCTTCTTTACCAAACTCAACCTGTGAACTAACCTTCCTGGAATCTTGCATGAGGACTCCCAAGTCCTTTTGCACCTATGCCGTTTGAATTTTCTCCCCATTTCGATAATAGTCTGCACTATTGTCCCTTTTACCAAAATGCATTATCATACATTTCCGAACACTGTATTCCATCTGCCACTTTTGCCATTCTTCCAATTTGTCTTGGTCCTAATGGAATCGCATTGCTTCCTCAGCACTACTTACCCATCCCCCTATCTTCATATCATCTGCAAACTTTGCCACAAAGCCATCAATTCCACTGTCTCAATCATTGACAAACAACGTGAAAAGAAGTGGTCCCAATACTGACCCCTAAGGAACACCACTCTTCACTGGCAGCCAACCAGAAAAGGCCCCCTTTATTCCCACTTGCTGCCTACTCTATCAGCCATTCCTCTATCCATGCCACTATATTTCCCGTAACGCCACAGGATTTTATCTTATTAAGCAGCCTCATGTGACGCACCTTATCAAATGCCTTCTGAAAATTGAAGTAAATGATATCCACTGTCTCTCCTTTATCTACCCTGCTTGTTACTTCCTTGAATAATTCTAACAGATTTGTCAAGCAAGTTTTCCCTTCACAGAAACCACGCTGACTTTGACTTATCTGATCATTAGTCTCCAAGTACCCCAAAAGCTCACCCTTAATAATGGAATCCAACACTTTCCGAACCACTGAGGTTAGGCCAACTGGCGTATAATTTCCGTTCCTTTTGTTTTCCTCGCTTCTAAAGAGTTGAATGACGTGCAATTTTCCAGTCCTCTGAGACCATGGCAGAATCAGGTGATTCTTGAAAGATCATGCCCAATGCATCTGTTATCTCTTCAGGAATCTCCTTCAGAACTCTGGGATGTGGTCCAGTTGGGCCAGCTGACTCACCCACCTTAAGACCTTTGAGTTTGCCCCGCCATATTCCTTTGTAATAGCAATGGCACTCACTCTTACTCCCTGACGCTTACGGGCCTCTAGAATACAGCTAGTATCTTTCACAAAGTACTTAAAGTTCATCTGCCATTTCTTTGTCCCCCATTACTACCCCACCAGCATCATTTTCAGTGGTCCAACATCAACTCTCACCTCCCTTTGATTCGTTATATAACTGAAAAGACGTTTAGTAAACTGCTTTATATTATCACCTAGTTTGCCCTCATTTCATCTTTTCCCTTCTTGTAGCTTTTTAGTTGCCTTTTGTTGGATTTAGAAGCTACCCAATCATCCAACTTCCAACTCACTTTTGCTACCTTATATGCCTTTTCCTTGGCTTTCACACAGTCCTTAACTTCCCTTGTCAGCCATGGTTGCATACCCCTGCCATTTGAAAACTTTTCTGTGGGATATATCTGTCCTGCACCTTGTGAACTATTCCCAGAAACTTCAGCCACCTGTGTTCTGCTGTCATCCCCACCAGTATCCCCCTCTAATCAACCTGGGCAAGCTCCTCTCATGCTTCTATAATTCCCTTCATTCCATTGCGATACCGATAGACGTGACTTATGCTTCTCCCTCTCAAATTGCAGTATAATTTCAATCATGCATGCTATGATCACTGCCTAAGGCTTCCTTTACGTTAAGCTGACTAATAAAATCTGGGTTATCACACAACACCCAATCTAAGATGCCTTTCTCCTAATAGGCTCGGGCACAAGCTGCTCCAAAAAGCTATTTCGTGGCCATTCAACAAATTCCCTCTTCCCATCTGACACCAACCTGATTTTCCCAATCTCCTTGCATATTGAAATCCCCATTACAATTACCCTAGTACATGCCTTTTCCAGCTCCCTTTGCAATCTCAACTCCACATCCTGGCTACTATTTGGAAGCCTACATATGATTCCCATAATTTTTTTTTTTTTTTATATAAAAAACTTTGCAGTTTCTTAGCTCCACAAACAATGATTCAACATTCTCTGACCCTATGTCACCTCCTTCTAAAAATGCAATTCCACCTCTTACCAACAGAGCCACCCTACTGCCTATGTCTTCCTACCTGTCCTTTTGATACAAAGTATATCCTTTGATGTTAAACTCCCAATTATGACATTATTTCAGCCATGACTCAGTGATGCGCACAACTTCATACTGACCAATCTTTAATTGTGCCACGAGTTCATCCACCTTATTCTGAATTTGATAGATAAGATGATTGAGAGGCATATATAGAGTGGACAGCCAGAGACTTTTTCCACAGGCTGGCAATGCCTAATACAAGAGGGCATACTTTCAAGTGATTGGAGGAAAGTATGGGGGAGATGCAAGAGTAAGTACATGGAAGTAATAAAACACATTAATGAAGGTAGAGCTGTGGATATAGTGTATATGGATTTCAGTAAGGCATTTGATAAGGTTGCCCATGCAAGTCTCCTTCAGAAAGTAAGGGGGCATTGGATCCAAGGAGACCTTTCAGTAAATGGAACCACCATGCTGTGCCTCCTGCATACAAACAGATCCTGAAACAGTAGGATCCAGTACAGAAAGTCCTACAATACTGGTCTGAAGAAGTAGATGAGCTTCTATATATAGGCTGAGTCAGTAGACCGGTCTATGTTCAAAAATTCAACTACTGGCCGAGATGAGTACATCTCCACCATCACAGATGCATCAGCAAGTGTACTGAGGCACGTATACCAAAAAGTCCTTACTGTTCTAGGTCTGCAGCATTCAAATTAGGTGACCAACCTTTGCAAGAAATTGAGATATGACCTCTGGAAAGTTATCAGGGATGCCAAGGGGCAGTATCAAGCCAGCAGTCAGTTATGGCAGGTTTACATCTACAATAGGCATCATCACTAACAATTGCACTTCCTCTCCTGGTGACCTTAACGCATTCTATGCAGGTTTCGATAGACGGGGATTGGTATGTCACCATCCACCCAATAGCCTCCAAGACACTTGGACCCACCGTCAAGGATGTAAACATTAGATCAGTCTTCCAAAGAGTGAGCCCACAGGACTCATCTGGACTGGACACTGTCCCTGACCATATCCTTAGATCCTGTGCAGATCAACTGGAGAGAGTACATACAGACATTTTTAACTTCTCCCTGCTTCAACCTGTGGTCCCCTCCTGTCTTAGCGCCACTATTATCCCCGTACCCAAGAAAAACAAGGTTAATGTGCCTTAATGACTACCGCCTACTGACCCTGATATCCACCATTATGAAATGCTTCAAGAGGCTGGACATGGCATGCATTAACTCTAGCCTCTAAGGCAATCTGACCCACTGCAATTCACCTATCACTGAAACAGGTCTACAGTGATGGCATTTCCCTTGCCCTACACTAATCTGAAGCATTTAGACAATAAAGAAAAATACAGTAGACTGTCCATTGACTACAGCTCTGCCTTCAATACTATACTTCCAAGCAAACATCTCACCAAACTCTGGACCCTGGGTGTCAACACCTCTGCTGAAACTGTAACCTTCACATCTGACCAAAAGACTACAAGAATAGTATGGATAGGCAGCAACACCTCCACCATGATCATCCTCAACACTGGCATCCCACAAGGTTGGACCTGTGCACTCTCTGACTATATAGCCAAATTCTGCTTTTACACTTATTTTAGATATGGCTCACTACAATAGTAGACAATGTCAAAGTACGGAAAGAAGATAGAGAGCCTAGCGACATGGTGTCATGTTAACAACCTTTCCCTCATTGTCAGCAAAATAAGAGAGCTGGTCATTGACTTTAGAAAGGCATGCTCCTGTCTGCATCAATGGTGTTGAGGTCAAGAGTGTTGGGAGTTACAAGTTCCTAGGAATGAACATCACCAAAAGCCTGTCACCCATGTAGATGCCATGGCCAAGGAAGCTTCTATTTCCTCAGGAGACTAAAGAAATTTGGTGTGTTCCCATCAACCCTGAATTTTTATCAATGCACCACAGAAGCACCCTATCTGGAAATATCATAGCTTGGTATGGTAATTGCTCTGCATGTGACCGCAAGAAACTGCAAAGAGTTATGGATACGACTCAGTGCATCAGAATCTAGCCACCCCTCCATCAGCTCCGTTTAGAGTTCTTGCTTCTTCCATAAAACAGCCAGCATATTCAAAGACCTTACCCACACAGGCCACTCTTCTTCTCTCTCCCCCATTGGGCAGAAGATAAAGGCCTGAAAGCACGTACCACCAGGAAAAGGACAGCTGCAGCTGTTATAAGACTACTGAATGGTTACCTATTATGCCAAGATGGACTCTTGACCTCATATTCTACCTCATTATGACTTTGCACCTTATTGTATACCTGCACTGTACATTCTCTAACAGTTTATTCTGCATTCTGTGATTGTTTTCCCTTGTACTACCTCAATACACTGTAATAAATTGATCAGTATGAACAGTATGCGACAGGCTTTTCACTGTATTTCAGGACGTGATAATGACAAATGGGTGACACGGTAGTATAGCGGTGCCAGTGACAGATTCAATTCTGATGCTGTCTGGAAGGAATTTGTGGCTGTGTAGGTTTCCTCCAGCTGCTCCATTCTCCTCCCATATTCCAAAGATGTACGGGTTAGTAGGTCACGAGGTAAGTCACATGGGGTAGCATGGGATTGTTTGGCTGGAAGGACCATACTTCTAAATAAACCATCACCATCCAGGACATGCCCCCTCCTCATTAGCGAGGAGATACAGGAACCTGAATGTCCAAACTCTTAACCATATAACAATTACAGCACGGAAACAGGCCATCTCAGCCCTTCTAGTCCGTGCCGAACTCTTACTCTCACCTAGTCCCACCGACCTGCACTCAGCCCATAACCCTCTGTTCCTTTCCTGTCCATATAGCTGTCCAGTTTAACTTTAAACAACATCATCGAACCTGCCTCAACCACTTCTGCTGGAAGCTCGTTCCACACAGTCACCACTCTGAGCAAAGAAGTCCCCCCTCATGTTACCCCTAAACTTTTGCCCTTTAACTCTCAACTCATGTCCTCTTGTTTGAATCTCCCTCATTCTTAATGGAAAAAGCCTATCCACGTCAACTCTATCTATCCCTCTCATAATCTTAAATACCTCTATCAAGTCCCCCCTCAACCTTCTACATTCCGAAGAATAAAGACCCAACTTGTTCAACCTTTCTCTGTAACTTAGGTGCTGAAACCCAGGTAACATTCTAGTAAACTTTCTCTGTACTAGAGATCTTGTTGACACCTTTCCTACAATTTAGTGACCAAAACTGTACACAATACTCCAAATTTGGCCTCACCAATGCCTTGTACAATTTCAACATTGCATCCCAACTCCTATACTCAATGCTCTGAATTATAAAGGCCAGCATACCAAAAGCTTTCTTCACCACCCTATCCACATGAGATTCCACCTTCAGGGAACTATGCACCATTATTCCTAGATCCCTCTGTTCTACTGCATTCTTCAATGCCCTACCATTTACCATGTATGTCCTATTTTGATTAGTCCTACCAAAGTGTTGTACCTCACATTTATCAGCATTAAGTTCCATCTGCCATCTTTCAGCCCACTCTTGTAACTGGCCTAAATCTTTCTGCAAGCTTTGAAAACCTACTTCATTATCCACAACTCCACCTATCTTAGTATCATCTGCATACTTACTAATCCAATTTACCACCCCATCATCCAGATCATTAATGTACAGGTGTCCCCCGCTTCTCAAACGTTCGCTTTACGAAACCTCACTGTTACGAAAGATCTACATTAGTACCCTGTTTTCGCTTTCAGGTGTTTTCACTGTTACGAAGAAAGGCAGCGCTCGTTAAAAAATCAGCGTGCGATAAACGGCAGCGCGCGCCCCGAGCAGCTGCTCTTCCCCGGATTCGGAACAGCATTGCTTTAATACGTTGCACTGAGCAGCCGTTAGCAAGATGAGTTCTAAGTGTCGGAAAAGCCTGAAAGAGTAAGGGTGTTTCACTTAGCGTAAAACTAGACATAATTAAGCGTTTCGACCGTGGTGAACGAAGGACAAAGTGAGTTTGGCTTGTGGAAGTTAACTAAGATGATGTTGAAGAGGTTTTGGCATCCCATGACCAAGAACTGATAGATGAAGAGCTGATGCAATTGGAAGAGGAAAGGGTAACAATCGAAACCGAATGCAGAAAGTGAAGCAACTGCGTGAGATTTTTGCTGCAATGATAAAGTACGACTTTAATTTTGAAAGGGTACGTAGGTTTAGGGGATATTTGCAGGATGGTTTGAGTGCTTACAAACAACTGTTTGATAGAAAGATGTGCGAGGCTCAGCAGTCAAGCAAGCCTTCCACATCAGCCACAGCAGACGACGAACCTCGACCTTCAACATCGAGGCGGGCAGTCATAGGAGAAGATGAGCTGCCTGCCCTGATCGACAATGGCATGACACCCCTGTGTCCCACCACCCCAACACCCAGGCCGCAGACAGATACTGTACCAATTCGCGGAGAATGCAGCAGTAGCCAGGAGGCACACAGCACATCTTTAAGAAAAAAGCTGAAATAAACATGCTAATTAATTAGGTGCCGCCTAGCACATAATTGTCGGCCCAGATCAGAGGCGACGCAATCGGCAATCGCCTCTGATCTGCCTAATTAATTAGCATATTTATTTCGGCTTTTTTCTTAAAGATGTGTTGTGTGCCTCCTGGCTTCGCTGCGTTCTTCGCGGCAATGTATCGGGTCAGCGGCCCAGAGGGTGGGGGCCACTGCACCACCCAGCCTGCGACGACTCAGTCTAACACACCATCATCAGTGTGCTCAGTGCTGTTTTCCCAATTCCAGTAAGTGATACTACACTGTACACACATTATTTCTACTTTATATAGGCTGTGTATTTTTACGTGTTATTTGGTAGATTTGGCAGCTTCATAGTTTAAAGGTTACTGGAGAGCGCGTTTATGCCAACAGCACTTGCGTGAGATTTTCGCTACGGAGATCTGAGCAGGCAATCGTTGTAGAGAAGAATTTCTACTTTATATAGGCTGTGTATTTATCATATCATTCCTGCTTTTACTATATGTTACTGTTATTTTAGGTTTTATGTGTTATTTGGCATGATTTGGTAGGTTATTTTGGGGTCTGCAAACGCTCACAAAATTTTCCCATATAAATAAATGGTAACTGCTTCTTTGCTTTACGACATTTTGGCTTACGAACCGTTTCATAGGAACGCTCTACCTTCGGATGGAGGGGGAAACCTGTATATGACAAATAACATTGGACCCAGTACAGATCCCTGAGGCACACCGCTAGTCACCAGCCTCCAATCTGACAGTTTTCTACCACCACTCTCTGGTGTCTCCCATCCAGCCACTGCTGAATCCACTTTACCACTTCAATATTAATACCTAATGATTGAACCTTCCGTGTGGAACCTTGTCAAAGGCCTTACTGAAGTCCATATAGACAACATCCACTGCTTAACCCTCGTCAACATTCCTAGTAACCTCTTCAAAAAATTTCAATTATGATTTACCAAATATGACCTTCCACACACAAATCCATGTTGACTGTTCCTAATCAGACCCTGTCTATCCAGATAATTATATATACCATCTCTAAGAATACTTTCCATTAATTTACCCACCACTGATGTCAAACTCACAGGCCGATAATTGCCCCCTCATATCCAGTATCTTCAAGAACAGCTTGTTCCCTTCCACCATTAGATTTTCCAGCGATCCATGAACACAAACTTTTAAGTTACTTTTCAGTTGCATTATTTAATTTTGTAATTGATAGATTTTTGTCTTTTTGCAAACAAATTCATGTCACATGTCAGTGATAATAAAGAGGTATATTTTCAGGCTGACTGAAGGCATTGCTGATAAATATACCAATAAGCAGAGGTCAGAGAATGGCATTTTCAATAGAGTATAAAGACATGCCTTGACTTAATTTTTACTCAGTATCTCCAGCTATAAATACATACAATGGAGGATGGTGGTGAGATAGACCTGGGGTTTGTCAGTGGAAATATCAAGATTATTGCATTCACACAATATTGTTGAAGGGAAACACGTAAGAAATTAAAAAGAAATGAAGGATTGATTCTGGGAAAACATGAGAGATAATATACACACAGGAAAAGCATGAGGAATAAGAACAGCAGTAGATCTTATGACCCACTAGCTCTGTTCTACCTTTCAGTAAGATCAGTGATTTGGATTTGGACTTCCATTTTCCCCACCAGTTCCTATAACCCTCAATTACTGTGTTCCCTTTCAGATGCAGCCTTCAATACATTCAGTGACTCAAGCTCCACAGTTCTTTGTGGAATTCCACAGTTTGGGAATTCCAAAATATCTGAAAAAAAAATTTTCAATCTCCATCTTACAGCCTGCTCATTACTTCAGAACTGCTCGTTACTTCGGATATACCACAAGGGGAAGTGTCTTTTCAATATTTACTTTGTCAAACCCCGTAAGAATCATTTATTTAGAGATATAGCACAGAACATGCCCTTTTGGCCCAAAGAGCCACACTGCCCAGCAACCCACCTAATCGCAGGACAATTTACGGTGACCAAGTAACCTACTAAACTGGAACATCTTCGGACTGTGGGATGAAACTGAAGCAACTGGAGGAAACTCACATGATTTACGGGGAGGACGTACAAACTCCTGACAGAATCCTACATATTTCAATACGTTCACCTCTCACTTTTTTCCTCCAAAGGGTTTAGGACCAATATGCATTAATCCTTCATCCCAGGAATCAACACAGTGATCTTCCCTGTACTACCGTCAATGCTAGCACAAGCTTCTTTATATTTGGAAAGCAAAACTATATATTACTCCAGGTGTGTTCTTACTAGCAGCCTGTACAGATCAATAAAAACTTCCCTGCGGCTTTTCTGCTCTCCCTCACCATTAAGGTCAACATTTCAGGTTCCTTAATAATGAAGATGCATGAAACTGCAGATGCTGGAATCTGGAGCAATAAACAATCTGCTGGAAGACTCAGCAGGTCAAGCAGCATCTGTGGGAGGGAAGGCTTTGTCAATGTTTTAGGTTGAAACCCTGCACTTGGACTGAGAAATCCATACCACAAATATCACTAGTTTATTGCAGGCAGCCTTCTTTCGGGTCAGTAATACAGTTTGTTACTGAATCCAAATTCCAGGTCAAGAAGCCAAAAAAAAGAGAAATTCAACCAAAATATTTTCTTTAATTCAGCCATGTTGCAGTAGGGTTTCCAGCTATAAATTAAGAAAATTAATCAGGATATAGGTGAAATAACAACTGATAAGATACTTACTTTTAATTTTAGTTCATTCATTTCTTTACGATAGCATTCTAGGTCCTTCTTGGCATTTTCCAATGCCCTAGTACTGGCTTCCTCAAACTGTGAAAGTGACAAAAGTGAATTAGACACATGCCTGGAAAAGTGCATTCAATGTATGACAACACAAACATTAAAAAAAAAAAAAAAAAAAAAAAAAAAAATCGCCAAATGTTTATGAACACAAGAGACTCCACAGATGCTGGCGTTCCAGAGCAACACACACAAAATGCTGGAGGAACTCAGCACTTCAAGCAGCATCTACAGAAATGAATAAACAGATGATGTTTTAGGCTGAAAACCTTCATAACTGTAATATGAAACTAGGATTGCTACCTGGGGCATCAATGTTTTTGGACTCTCATTTTGACTGTCTGATTAGGTATTAATCTTCTTACTCAACAACTCAGCTGTATGTGTTTGATTGTATTGCTCGGATTTCCAACACAGTACAACCTCATCTTACATTGGTAGGACAGAAAAACTACCAGAGGGACTTAGCAGTCAAGCAGCATCTGTGGAGGAAAAGGGGTGGTCAATGTTTTGGGTGCTGATGTGGGGACTTGGCCTGAAACACTGACTACCCTTTTGCCTCCACACCCAGTTCCCACATTACTTCCCTTCTGTGCTCTCGATTTCAGCAGCTGTGGTCCAGTGTCGCTCATACTGACTAGGGACCAGTATGAGCACGGACAGTGCAGGGAATCAGGGTCAGGTTAGCCTTTAAGGGCAGGGATGAGAGAGAATTAGAGATCAGGAGCAGTAACTGAAGAGCCAGGGGCTGAAGTGACCTTCCATGCACATGTGAAAGCACCCCTTAATATCCCCCAGCCATTCCAGCTCCATGAATACCTTATGGTGGAAGGTGAACACATGACCAAGACAACCTCCATCTGGCTTGAGCAGTATATGAGTGACCAGTGATCTTACTTCACCAAAAGAACGCAAGTCTTAGAGTCCAGGGTCAAGGACTGGAGGTCAGAGGCTGCCTGTCCTGGGGATGAAGGCCTGTCTGTGTGTTTGAGTGCATGGGTAACTGGGTGGGAAGCTGGGAAAGAAACTTGTTTTGCTGCTTTGTGCTCTAGATTCTGGCCTCTTCCTTCGTTCCCAGTCCCGATGAAGTGCCTCGGACCAATGAGTCAACCCTTTCCATAGGTGCAGCAGACCTGCTGAGTTGCTCCAGTGCAGGGAGCCACAGTAGCGTAGTAGTTAGCACAACACTATTACAGCTCAGGGAGTCGGGGTTCGGAGTTCAATTCTGGTGCCATCTATAAAGTGTTTATATCTCCTCCTTTTTCCCTTCTTTCCTCAGCATCTTTGGATTTTAACAGTTGCTGTGGTTGCTAAGGAGTGTATTACTGATAGCCAATAATTGCATAAGGTATCTTACAAGAACATTGCAATGATTATGATCCAAATATACCTTTTGCTTATATTTGTCCATATTCTCTTTATTTCCCTTCGCAAGCTCTTCATGTTCAGCATGAATCACTTTAAGAGCTTGTTCTAGATCTGCCTTGTGTGTCTCTCCCTGTTCAAGGCTTTGCATGTGCTCTACCTTCTTCTGCCAATAAATGTGTTCCTGTGAAACAAAATATGTATATACAATCAAGGTCCATATTGGCTGATTGACATAGCTCATTGTTACTCACCTGGCTGCTTGGTTGAACATGAAACAATCTTAAATACAAAATTAATACACAAACAAAGATTTGTTTCAGATTTAATTTACTTAGCCTAATTTCATTTAAAAATTTCAAAATATCTGACGACTATCTAAACTAGAAACCCATCCCATTTATCACCTTCTGAAAACTAATTGTGCTTTCAATTTACTTTTAATGACATTGAATTTATACTCATGGTCACAGAATTATGCAGTCACACAGCAGTGAAACAGGCTCTTTCACCCACTTTATCTGTGCCAGTATGACATATTTATCTATATTGACCGTCTCCTGGCAACTCAAAGTTCAAAGGAAATTTTTATTATCAGAGTACATACATGTCACCACCTACAACCCTGAGATTCTTTTGTGTGGGCACATTCAGCACATGTATAGAACAGTATCTAAACTGTAAACTTCAGGAACTGCTAACTGTAAACAAACTGCAAATGCAGATACAAATAAATAGTAATAAATAATGAACGTGAAATAACAATATAACAGGGTCAAATGAGTCCTTAAATTAATGCAGCTATTCCCTTCTGTTCAAGAGCCTGATGGTTGAGGGTAAGATTGCAGAGAGACATTGATAGGATGCAGAAGTGGGCTGAGAAGTGGCAGATGGAGTTCAACCCGGAGAAGTGTGAGGTGGTACACTTTGGAAGGACAAACTCCAAGGCAGAGTACAAAGTAAATGGCAGGATACTTGGTAGTGTGGAGGAGCAGAGGGATCTGGGGGTACATGTCCACAGATCCCTTAAAGTTGCCTCACAGGTGGATAGAAACATAGAAAATAGGTGCAGGAGTAGGCCATTCGGCCCTTCGAGCCTGCACCGCCATTTATTATGATCATGGCTGATCATCCAACTCAGAACTCCGCCCCAGCCTTCCCTCCATATCCCCTGACCCCCGTAGCCACAAGGGCCATATCTAACTCCCTCTTAAATAAAGCCAATGAACCGGCCTCAACTGTTTCCTGTGGCAGAGAATTCCACAGATTCACCACTCTCTGTGTGAAGAAGTTTTTTCCTAATCTCGGTCCTAAAAGGCTTCCCCTCTATCCTCAAACTGTGGTCCCTCGTTCTGGACTTCCCCAACATCGGGAACAATCTTCCTGCATCTAGCCTGTCCAATCCCTTTAGGATCTTATACGTTTCAATCAGATCCCCCCTCAATCTTCTAAATTCCAACGAGTACAAGCCCAGTTCATCCAGTCTTTCTTCATATGAAAGTCCTGCCATCCCAGGAATCAATCTGGTGAACCTTCTTTGTACTCCCTCAATGGCAAGGATGTCTTTCCTCAGATTAGGAGACCAAAACTGCACACAATACTCCAGGTGTGGTCTCACCAAGGCCTTGTACAACTGCAGTAGTACCTCCCTGCTCCTGTACTCAAATCCTCTCGCTATAAATGCCAGCATACCATTTGCCTTTTTCACCACCTGCTGTACCTGCATGCCCACTTTCAATGACTGGTGTATAATGACACTCAGGTCTCGGTGCACCTCCCCTTTTCCTAATCGGCCACCATTCAGATAATAATCTGTTTTCCTATTTTTGCCACCGAAGTGGATAACTTCACATTTATCCACATTAAATTGCATCTGCCATGAATTTGCCCACTCACCCAACCTATCCAAGTCACCCTGCATCCTCTTAGCATCCTCCTCACAGCTAACACTGCCACCCAGCTTCGTGTCATCCGCAAACTTGGAGATGCTGCATTTAATTCCCTCATCCAAGTCATTAATATATATTGTAAACAACTGGGGTCCCAGCACTGAGCCTTGCGGTACCCCACTAGTCACCGCCTGCCATTCTGAAAAGGTCCCGTTTATTCCCACTCTTTGCTTCCTGTCTGCTAACCAACTCTCCACCCACACCAATACCTTACCCCCAATACCGTGTGCTTTAAGTTTGCACACTAATCTCCTGTGTGGGACCTTATCAAAAGCCTTCTGAAAATCCAAATATACCACATCCACTGGTTCTCCCCTATCCACTCTACTAGTTACATCCTCAAAAAATTCTATGAGATTCGTCAGACATGATTTTCCTTTCACAAATCCATGCTGACTTTGTCCGATCATTTCACCGCTTTCCAAATGTGCTGTTATCACATCCTTGATAACTGACTCCAGCAGTTTCCCCACCACCGACGTTAGGCTAACCGGTCTATAATTCCCCGGTTTCTCTCTCCCTCCTTTTTTAAAAAGTGGAGTTACATTAGCCACCCTCCAATCCTCAGGAACTAGTCCAGAATTTAACGAGTTTTGAAAAATTATCACTAATGCATCCACTATTTCTTGGGCTACTTCCTTAAGCACCCTGGGATGCAGACCATCTGGCCCTGGGGATTTATCTGCCTTCAATCCCTTCAATTTACCTAACACCACTTCCCTACTAACATGTATTTCGCTCAGTTCCTCCATCTCACTGGACCCTCTGTCCCCTACTATTTCTGGAAGATTATTTATGTCCTCCTTAGTGAAGACAGAACCAAAGTAATTATTCAATTGGTCTGCCATGTCCTTGCTCCCCATAATCAATTCACCTGTTTCTGTCTGCAGGGGACCTACATTAGTCTTTACCAGTCTTTTCCTTTTTACATATCTATAAAAGCTTTTACAGTCCATTTTTATGTTTCCTGCCAGTTTTCTCTCATAATTTTTTTTCCCCTTCCTAATTAAGCTCTTTGTCCTCCTCTGCTGAACTCTGAATTTCTCCCAGTCCTCAGGTGAGCCACTTTCTCTGGCTAATTTGTATGCTTCTTCTTTGGAATTGATACTATCCCTAATTTCTCTTGTCAGCCACGGGTGCACTACCTTCCTTGATTTATTCTTTTGCCAAACTGGGATGAACAATTGTTGTAGTTCATCCATGCAACCTTTAAATGCTTGCCATTGCATATCCACCGTCAATCCTTTAAGTGTCAGTTAAGAAAGGGTAGTTAAGAATGCTTATGGGGTGTTAGCTTTCATAAGTCGAGGGATAGAGTTTAAGAGTCGCGATGTAATGATGCAGCTCTATAAAACTCTGGTTAGGCCACACTTGGAGTACTGTGACCAGTTCTGGTCACCTCACTATAAGAAGGATGTGGAAGCATTGGAAAAGGTACGGAGGAGATTTACCAGGATGCTGCCTGGTTTAGAAAGTATGCATTATGATCAGAGATTAAGGGAGCTAGGGCTTTACTCTTTGGAGAGAAGGAGGATGAAAGGAGACATGATAGAGGTGTACAAGATAATAAGAGGAATAGATAGAGTGGATAGCCAGCGCCTCTTCCCCAGGGCACCACTGCTCAATACAAGAGGACATGGCTTTCAGGTAAGGGGTGGGAAGTTCAAGGGGGATATTAGAGGAAGGTTTTTTACTCAGAGAGTGGTTGGTGCGTGGAATGCACTGCCTGAGTCAGTGGTGGAGGCAGATACACTAGTGAAGTTTAAGAGACTACTAGACAGGTATATGGAGGAATCTAAGGTGGGGGCTTATATGGGAGGCAGGGTTTGAGGGTCGGCACAACATTGTGGGCCGAAGGGCCTGTATTGTGCTGTACTATTCTATGTTCTATGCAAGTAACTGTCCTTGAACCTGGTGATGCAAGTCCTGAGGAACCTGTAACTTTTACCTGATGGCAGCAGTGAGAAAAGAGCTTGGCCTGGGTACAGAGGATCTTTGATGTTGGATGCTGTTTCTCTATGTCTGTATTGGTCCATTCCACTGCCACCCCCACTCCCCCAATAGCATTTTGACGTTTCATGTGTTCATCTACCTACCTTCCTTTCAGAAAATCCAAACTCCTACCTCCCTCTACAAGCAAAAGCTTTGTGTCTCTCCTCTATTATTTACAGTGAATTTATACCTGTACTAGTGATTACCAAATCATAAAATGCAGAAATAGGTCTTCTGATGGTAATAGGTCCTACCTATTTCCTTTATATACACCACTCATCGCAATTAAATCTCTCCTCAGTCTCCATAGTTTCAAAGAAAACAATTTTAGTTTAACAATCTTCCCTTGTACAGTAGTAAGGCAACATGCTGTATACCTTCTTTCCTGCACACAGTCACCAGAACAGCACTCCAGTTATCTAGTGTTGTACAGAGTTCTAACATCCTCCCTGCTCAAATATCCTTTCCTTGCGTGTTCAGGAAAGATTCAAGAGTGTTTAAATATGGGACCCTTCATGTGGTCACTGGACCTATTCCAGCACCTTTCTGCACATCAGTGCCTATAAAAAGTAGACATCGCCTCTTCAAAGTTTTTGTGTATTATTGGCTCTCAATATTGAATCAGTGGCTTAATTCCTTTCTTGATACTGATCAGAAATAGGCACTTTTGTGTCAAAGTGAAACATCGCCAAAAAATTATCTAAATTAATTACAAATAAGCAATCAATTATTTTGTGTTTTATAAGTATTTACCCCCTTCAAGTCAGTATTTAGTAAATGCACCTTTGGCAGCAATTACGGCTTCAAGTCTGTGTTGATAGGCCTTTATCAGCTTTGCGCATCTGGACACTGCAATATTTCCCCAGTCTTGTTTACAAAACTGCTCAAGTTCTGTCAGATTGCGTGGGGATCATGAGTGAACAGTCCTTTTTCCAAGTCCAGCCACAAATTTTCAATTAGATTGAGGTCTGGCCTCTGATTTGGCCACTCCAGGACATTTATTTTGATGTTTTTAAGCCATTCCTGTGTAGCTTTGGCTTTATGCTTGGAGTCATTGTCTTGCTGGAAAACAAATCTTCTACCAAGTTGCAGTTCTCTCACAGACTACATCAGATGTTCCTCCAGGATTGCCCTGTATTTTGTTGCATTCATTTTATCTTTTATCTTCCCAAGCCTTCCAGAACCTGCTGCAGTGAAGCATCCCCGCAACATGGTGCAGCCACTACCATGCTTCACAGCAGTGATGGTGTGATTCCGATGATGTGTGGTGTTTAGCGTTTAATCTGATGGCAAAAAAGCTGAATTTTGGCTTCATCAGACGATAGAACCTTCTAGCTGACTTCACTCTCCCACATGCCTTCTGGCAAACTCTAACAGTGGCTTTCCCTTTGCCACTCTCTCAGAGCTGCAACTGGTGCAGCTCTTGAGCAAGTTGGTGTCTGCACAGTCTCTCCCATCTCAGCCAGTGAAGCTTGCAACTCCTCCTGAGTTGTCATAGGCCTCTTGGTGGCCCTCCTCACTAATTCCCTTCTTACCCAGTCACTCAGTTTTTGAGAACAGTTTGCTCTGGGCAGATTTACAGCTATGCCATATTCTTTCCATTTCTTGATGAATGCTGTAACTGTACTCCAAGGGATACTCCGTGACCTGGAAATTTTCTTGTATCCATCTCATGACTTGTGCTTTTCAATAACCTTTCCATGGAGTTTCTTGGGGTGTTCTTTCGTCTTCATGGCGTAGTTTTTCCCCAGGATACTGACTCACCTGCAGTTTGACCTTCCAGGTACAGGCGTATTTTTACCACAATTAATTGAAACACCCTGACTGCACATGGTGATCTCCATTTATGATTATATGACTTCTAAAACCAATTGGGTGCACCAGTGATGATTTGGTGTGTCATATTAAGGGGTGGGGGGGGGGGAGAAGGAAAGAGAATGAATACTTATGCATCAATTATTGTTTTATATCTGTATTTAGATTACTTTATAGAGATCTGTTTTCACTTTGGCACAAGAGTCTTTTTCTGCTTATCAGTGTCAAAAAAACCAAATTAAATCCACTGTGATTCAATGTTGTTAAACAATAAAATGTTACAGCTATACAAGACTTTGGTCAGACCCCACTTGGAGTACTGTGTTCAGTTCTGGTCACCTCACTACAGGAACATAGAATAATACAGCACAGTGCAGGCCCTTTGGCCCACAATATTGTGCCAACCCTCAAACCCTGCCTCCCATATAAACCCCCACCTTAAATTTCTCCATATACCTGTCTAGTAGTCTCTAAAGCTTCACTAGTGTTATCTGCCTCCACCACCAACTTGGGCAGTGAATTCCACGCACCAACCACTGAGTAAAAAAACCTTCCTCTAATATCCCCCTTGAACTTCCCACCCCTTACCTGAAAGCCATGTCCTCTTGCTTTGAGCAGTGGTGCCCTGGGGAAGAGGTGCTGGCTAACCACTCTATCTATTCCTCTTATTATCTTGTACACCTCTATCCTCCTTCTCATCCTCCTTCTCTCCAAAGAGTAAAGTCCTAGCTCCCTTAATCTCTGATCATAATGCATACTCTCTAAACCAGGCAGCATCCTGGTAAATCTCCTCTGAACGCTTTCCAATGCTTCCACATCCTTCCTGTAGTGAGGCAACTAGAACTGGACACAGTACTCCAAGTGTGGCCTAACCAGAGTTTTATAGAGCTGCATCATTACATCGCGACTCTTAAACTGTATCCCTCGACTTATGAAAGCTAACACCCCATAAGCTTTCTTAACTACCCTATCCACCTATGAGGCAACTTTCAGGGATCTGTGGACATGTACCCCCAGACCCCTCTGCTCCTCCACACTACCAAGTATCCTGCCATTTACTTTGTACTCTGCCTTGGAGTTTGTCCTTCCAAAGTGTACTACTTCACACTTCTCCGGGTTGAACTCTATCTGCCACCTCTCAGCCCACTTCTGCATCCTATCAATGTCTCTCTGCAATCTTTGACAATCTTCTACACTATCTACAACACCACCAACCTTTGTTTCGTCTGCAAACTTGCCAACCCACCCTTCTACCCCCACATCCAGGTCATTAATAAAAATCACGAAAAGTAGAGGTCCTGGAACAGATCCTTGTGGGACACCACTAGTCACAATCCTCCAATCTGAATGTACTCCCTCCACCATGACCCTCTGCTTTCTGCAGACAAGCCAATTCTGAATCCACCTGGCCAAACTTCCCTGGATCCCATGCCTTCTGACTCTCTGAATAAGCCTACCATGTGGAACCTTGTCAAATGCCTTACTAAAATCCATATAGATCACATCCACTGCACTACCCTCATCTATGTGCCTGGTCACCTCCTCAAAGAACTCTATCAGACTTGTTAGACACTATCTGCCCCTCATAAAGCCATGCTGACTGTCCCTGATCAGACCATGATTCTCTAAATGCCCAGGGATCCTATCTCTAAGAATCTCTAAGGAAGGATCTGGATAGAATGCAGAGGAGATTTACAAGGATGTTGCCTGGATTGGAGGGCGTACCTTGTGAGAATAGGTTGAGTGTAGTTGTCTTTTCTCCTTGGAGCAATGGAGGATGAGAAGTGACTTGATAAGGGTGTATAAGATGATGAGAAGCATTGATCATGTGGATAGCCAGAGGCTTTTTCCCCAGGGCTGAAGTGGCTAACACGAAGGGGCATATTTCAACGGCTGTGTGCCCAGAGACTCCAGACCTTTGGGCACAGAGCTCAAAAAAAGCAACTTAACTGACTTCTAACATCGGAAACCAATGACTTGTTTGTTAGGTCTTGCCACTCGCTGTGAAAACAGAGACATCTCATTCTCCCTTATTAGGGAGAGAGAGGGAGAGCCTGTGGTATGTCGAAGGCCGGGTGAGCAATGTAGTCTTTGGAGTAACTGCAAATCTGTGTCTTTACTGTTGTTTTGCTCATGTTTGAGTGCTCAGTGGCAGGTGCCGATGCTTTCCTTTTGCTGGTAGTGGGGGGGGGGGGGGATTGTTGCTTGCTGCCACTTACGCGCAGGAGGGAGGGGAGCTGGGGGGCGGACTTTGAAGTTCTAACATTTAACTGTTGTACATTCTTTGGGGCACTGTTTTCATGAATGGATGCAAAGTAAAAGTACAGGATGTTTATTGTATCCATTTCTCTGACATCAAATGTGCTTTTGAAACCTTTGATAAGAGTTTGTGCAAGATATGCACTCCAAGGAGTTTGAAATGCTCACAGTTTGCACATCTCTTGTGTATTTTATCTATTTTACTGACTTATTCTACCTTTAAAGAGCTGTAGGCAACACTGGAACAGAAGGAAATAGGAATACACGTAGATCAAGGTCTTCTCAAGCCTTTTGGGTGGATACTTGCTCTTAATGGCCAAGTCATAGTCATACTTTACTGATCCCGGGGGAAAATGGATTTTCGTTACAGTTGCTCCATAAATAATAAATAGTAATAAAACCATAAATAGTTAAATAGTAATGTGTAAATTATGCCAGGGAATAAGTCCAGGACCAGCCTATTGGCTCAGGGTGTCTGACCCTCCAAGGGAGGAGTTGTAAAGTTTGATAGCCACAGGCAGGAATGACTTCCTATGACGCTCTGTGTTGCATCTCGGTGGAATGAGTCTCTGGCTGAATGTACTCCTGTGTCCAACCAGTCCATTATGTAGTGCATGGGAGACATTGTCCAAGATGGCATGCAACTTGGACAGCATCCTCTTTTCAGACACCACGGTGAGAGAGTCCAGTTCCATCCCCACAACATCACTGGCCTTATGAATGAGTTTGTTGATTCTGTTGGTGTCTGCTAGCCTCAGCCTGCTGCCCCATCACACAACAGCAAACATGATAGCATTGGCCACCACAGACTCGTAGAACATCCTCAGCATCGTCCGGCAGATGTTAAAGGACCTCAGTCTCCTCAGGAAATAGAGACGGCTCTGACCCTTCTTGTAGACAGCCTCAGTGTTCTTTGACCAGTCCAGTTTATTGTCATTTCGTATCCCCAGGTATTTGTAATCCTCCACCATGTCCACCCTGACCCCTTGGATGGAAACAGGGGTCACCGGTACCTTAGTTCTCCTCAGGTCTACCACCAGCTCCTTAGCCTTTTTCCACATTAAGCTGCAGATAATTCTGCTCACACTATGTGACAAAGTTTCCTACCGTAGCCCTGTTCTCAGCCTCATCTCCCTTGTTGATGCATCCAACTATCGCAGAGTCATCAGAAAACTTCTGAAGATGACAAGACTCTGTGCGGTAGTTGAAGTCCGAGGTGTAAATGGTGAAGAGAAAGGGAGACAAGACAGTCCCCTGTGGAGCCCCAGTGCTGCTGATCGCTCTGTTGGACAAACACTGTTGCAAGCACATGAACTGTGGTCTGCCAGTCAGGTAATCAAGAATCCATGACACCAGGAAAACATCGACCTGCATCGCTGTCAGCTTCTCCCCCAGCAGAGCAGGGCGGATGGTGTTGAACGCACTGGAGAAGTCAAAAAACATGACCCTCACAGTGCTCGCTGGCTTGTCCAGGTGGGCGTAGACACAGTTCAGCAGGTAGACGATGGCATCCTCAACTCCTAGTCGGGGCTGGTAGACGAACTGGAGGGGATCTAAGTGTGGCCTGACCATAGGCCAGAGCAACTCCATAACAAGTCTCTCCAGGGTCTTCATGATGTGGGAGGTCAATGCCACCGGTCTGTAGTCATTGAGGCCGCTGGGGTGCGGTGTCTTCAGCACAGGGACGAGGCAGGACGTCTTCCACAGCACAGGAACCCTCCGGAGCCTCAGGCTCAGGTTGAGTACATGGCGAAGTACTCCACATAGCTGAGGGGCACAGGCTTTGAGCACGCTGGTACTGACACCATCCGGTCCTGCAGCCTTGCTTGGGTTGAGACGTTTCAGCTGTCTTTAGAAGAGCAGAAAACAACAGCAGGGAGGCCATATCAGTAATTTTATGAAATGTGAGTTCAAGTCGATTGTCAAGGCTGTTGATCTAGATGGAAAATGCACAAGCTAGCGTTGTTTTCTTCAGAATAAAGGAGAATGAAACATTGAAAATTTCCCACACAGTTGGACATTTTACCCTCTGACTAAGTCACTAACACCTCTTTGTATTCACTTTAAAGTACTTTTTAAATATTCGAGTACAAAAGTGGACCTGTCATTTTACAGTTATAAAGGACTTTGGTGAGACCTCACCTTCAGTTCTGTGCTTGGATAGCTGGCAGTTGGGATGGGAATTAGAGTGATAGGACAGAGACTGGGATAGTTGGTGTAACGGGAGATACAGCCAGTAGAGAAACAGTCAAGTCGGACAGGAAGCGGATAGGGCATAAATGGGTCTACTTTAATGCTAGTATCAGGAACAAGAGTGCCGAATCTAGAGCATAGATCAGTACATGGAACTGCGCATGGTTCACATACTTGGCTGTCACGAGTACAGGAATGGCTGCTAGAAATTCCAGGGTCCAGATGTTTCAAAGGCAATGGGGGGGGGGGGGAGGCAAAAAAGTTGGGGGGGGGAGAAAAAAAAGAAGTGGCATTGCTCATCAGATATAATATCACAGCTGAAGAAAGTGAGGACATTCTGAAGGGATCATCTATTCAGTAAGTTTAAATGGAAGTCAGAAACAGGAAGAGAGCAATTATTCTTTTGGGATTATTCTGTAGAACTGTCAATAACAACAGAAACATTAAGAACAGATTGAGGGGCAGATTTTGGCAGGTCCCGCTGAGGGGTCTCAGCCCGAAATATATTCCAATACAGGTTTCCCCCACCATCCGAAGGTAGAGCGTTCTTATGAAACGGTTCATAAGCCGAAATGTCATAAAGCGAAGAAGCAATTACCATTTATATGGGAAAATCTTGTGAGCGTTTGCAGACCGAAAAATAACCTACCAAATCATGCCAAACAACACATAAAACCTAAAATAACAGTAACACATAGTAAAAGCAGGAATGATATGATAAATACACAGCCTATATAAAGTAGAAATACTTTTCCACAATCATGACTGCACTGTTCTCTGTAGCGAAAATCTCACACAAGCGCTGTCGGCAAAAACACGCGCAAGCGCTCTCCAGTAACCTTTAAGCTATGAAGCTGCCAAATCATACCAAATAACACGTAAAAATACACAGCCGATATAAAGTAGAAATAATGTATGAACAGTGTAGTATCACTTACTGGAATTGGGAAAACAGCACTGAGCACACTGATGATGGTGTGTTAGACTGAGTCGTTGGAGTTTGGGTGGTGCAGTGGCCCCCACCCTCCAGGCTGCTGACTGAGACATTGATGCGAAGAACGCAGGGGTCCAGCAGTAGCCGGGAGGTACACAACACATCTTTAAGAAAAAAGCTGAAACAAACATGCTAATTAATTAGGTGCCACCCGTAATTGTCGGCCCAGATCAGTGCTGATTTCCGATTGCGTTGTCTCTGATCTGGGCCGACAATTACGTGTCGGCAGCACCTAATTAATTAGCATGTTTATTTCAGCTTTTTTTCTTAAAGATGTGTTGTGTGCCTCCCGGCTACCTTTGCATTCTCCACGCATCGGTACAGTTCCTGTCCGTGGCCTGAGTGTTGGGGTGGTGGGACACTGTTTCCATTAGAGCAGGCAGCTCATCTTCTCCTATGACTGCCTGCCTCGATGTCGAAGGTCAAGGTCTGTCGTCTGCTGTGGCTGATGTGGAAGGCTTGCTTGACTGCTAGCCTCGCGCATTTTTCTATCACACAGTTCTTTAATAAGGGCTCAAACCATCCTGCAAACATCCCCTAAACCGACATACCCTTTCAAAATTAAAGTCGTACTTTATCATTACTCATTTGGTTTCGACTGTTATCCTTTTTTCTTCCAATTGCATCAGCTCTTCATCTGTCAGATCTTGGTGATGGGATGCCAAAACCTCTTCATCATCATGTTCGTCAGCTTCCACAAGCCAAACTCACGCTGTCCTTACTTCGTTCACCAAGATCAAAACGCTTAATTATGTCTAGTTTTACTGTAAGTGTAACACCCTTATGAGCTCTTTCAGGCTTTTCCGATACCATAGAACTCATCTTGCAAATGGCTGCTCACAGGCTCGTGTTAAAGCAATGCAGTTCCAAATCCAGGGGAAACCGGCTGCTCGGAGCACGCTGCCTTATATCGCGTGCTGATTTTTTTCGTAACAGTGAAAACACCTTCTGAAAGCAAAAATAGGGTACTAATGTAGGTCTTCCGTAACAGTGAGGTTTCATAAAGCGAACATTCGAAAAGCGGGGGGCACCTGCATGCCACACAATTTGATAGGGTGGTTAAGGCGGCTTCTGGTGTGTTGGCTTTCAATAGTTGGAGGACTGAGCTCAAGAGCTACAAGGTAAGGTTGCAGCTCTATTACATTTGGTCTAACCAGTTTTAGAGTATTGTGTTCAGTAGCCTCATTATAGGATGTGGAAGCTTTAGAGTGGGTGCAAAGGTTTATCAGGATTCTGCCTGGATTAGAAAGCACGTCTTTTGAAGAAAGGGTGAGCAAGTTAGGACTTTTCTTTGGAGGATAGGAGGATGAGAGGTGACTTGATAGGGGTGTACAAGATGTTAAGAGGCATTTTTTTTTTTATATAAAAAGAATGGACAGCCAGCACCTTCCCCCACCAAAAGAAATGGCTAATACAAAGGGACATGATTTTAAGGTGATTGGAGTAAAGTACAAGGGGAATATCAGAGGTAACTTTTTTTAATACACAAAGTGGGTGCATAGAACATTCAGGACCAACCAGTTAACAGCCTTGGGTGATGGTACACAGAGGAGCTGAGAGACACCAAGAGGGTTCAAGAGACAAGAGAACAGATCAGCAGAGGTCTGATGTCTGTTGACAAGTGTGGCTTGCCTGGCAAGTTGAAGTTGTGGTGCTTGCAGCACGGACTGATGCCACGGATAATGTGGCCACTAACTGTCTATGAAGTGGCAATGTCCCATGTTGAGGCAATGGAATGGAAGATCAACAAGTATGTGAAGTGGCTTGGAGTACCGAGCAGCCTCACCAATGTTGCAATCCACAGTACCCAGACAAAGCTTACCATCCCAGTGCAATCCCTTGTTGAGGAGGTCAAGGTAGCCAAGGTAAGATCATTCTTGATGCTTCGAGACTCAAAAGACCCTGTCATCAAGAACACCCAGCCGGATGTGAGATCAGGCAGGAAGTGGTCAGTCCGTGTAGCAGTTGACGAGGCAGAATCTAGATTGAAGCACAAGGAGACGGTTGGGGCTATCCAGCTAGGCCGCCAGGGACTTGGATGGACAAGCCACAAGTGGTGGTCATTTTCTACAGGTAAGGAGCACCGTGAGCTTGAAACACAAGAAATACGAGAGGTAGAAGAGGGGAAGAGGTTAACTAAAACAGCTGGCCTGGCCAAATAAGGGGCTTGGACCCGGTGGGAAAGTGTTGAACAATGACATCTATCTTGGAATGTTCTGTGGCAGATGGAACCGCTCCGCATTTCTTTTCTATGCAGAGCAGCGTAAGATCTGCTCCCAACACCTGCCAACCTCAGCACCTGGTATGAAGATAAGACAGACAGGTGTGCTGCTTGTGGCGAGAAGGGAACACTTCAACATATCTTGAGTGCACGCAGAGTCAATCTTTCCAGTGGCATGTACACTTGGAGACATAACAACGTTCTCAAAGTTGTAACAGAAGCGGTTGAGCAGAGAGTACCGCAGCACAACTTATCTCATGCCCCATGCTGCACAGAATGTCGCATATCATTTGTAAAAAGAAGGCTCCAAGTCAAGGGTGTACAGCGCAGGCTCACGATCAAGCATACTTTCTTCAGCCAACGATTGGTGTGTCAAGGCTGACCTGGACGGGAAAGGCAGTTTCCCGGAGCAAATAGCTTTCACCACATTGCATCCAGATATAATCGTATGGTCTGACACCAGTAGAGAAGTGGTTATTGGTGAACTCACAGTCCCCTGGGAAGACAACATCGATGAAGCCCATGAGCACAAGTTAACCAAGTATGCAGAATTAAGATCAGAGTGCAGAGACAGAGGGTGGAAGGTCTTATGCTATCCATTCGAAGTAGGCTGCCGTGGGTTTATTGCATTCACTCTCCAGAAGTGGCTGAGTGACCTTGGCTTCACTAGAAGAGAGATCAAGTCAACCAGCAGGGCTGTAGCTGAGGCAGCAGAGAAAGGATCAGCATGGGTATGGACCAAGTATGTCCAGAGGGGCAGATAGTCAGACAGTGTATACATCTTTTGCAAACCCTTCAGTAGTTGCATAGACACCTGAAGAGCAGACTATCTGTTGGATGAAAGCGACCAACAACTCTGATAGAGGCAGATGCCAAGTTTTTAAGCTCACCAGTGGGAGGTAGTGCTTTAGCTGCTGGCCCACCACCTTGAGGGAGTCTTGATCATAAGCGGGCCGAAACTCCTGAAGACAGGTGGCAGATCAACTGATGATCCCACTGGTGATAGCACAGGACAGTTAACATCTAAGTCCACATGTATTCTGTAACTCTGTTGCCGGGGTGGTGGTAAGAGACTGATACATTAATGGCATTTAAGAGGCTCTTAGATAGCAACATGGATGAAAAATAAGTGGAGAACAATGTGGGATGGCATTTAAGAACAGTACAACATTGTGGATGAAAAGCCTGTACGTTTCTATGTATATGATTTAGCACATGTCCTTAATACTCAGAAGCCACTTTCTTCTTTTGTACTCACCTGATCACGTATGTCTTCTAACTGAGATAACTGTATTTCAGTAAGCTTAACCTTACGTTGAAGTTTATCCAACGCAACATTGGTTTCATCAGTTTTCTGAAAGTCCAAATTTATAATAACAGTTCAGTTCACTTCAACTAAAAGACAACAAAGCTAAAATTAAAACATTTATGCAAAGGAGGTTTACTAGGATGGTGTTAACAGCTATGGTGTTAATTTTCTGTCTTTGCAAAATAAATATTTTAATTATAGAGATAAGATCTGTAAATTATTTGAGATGATTCAATTCTAGAAATTTGATCTAAGACCAGCCCTTCTGGACAAGAAGTGTGGGATACACACAAACAGAAATAGGGCTAAAGGCACTTAAGAGAAACTTTCATTGGTTTGTGGTTGTTGTGTTTTATACTGTTGTGTTTAGTGGTAATATCTCTTTGGAGCTGGCAGAAGCCACGGAGAATAATGTGCTGGATGTGGAGTCTCATGGGGTGGTAGGCAAGGACAAGGGGTACTCTGCCTGTTATGGGAGCTAGAAGATGGCAGAGGAAGTAAAAACTCTGTTCTTTGAAGGAGGACCTCTCAGATGTTCTGGAATGAGAAACCTCATCCTAAAATGTGTCAGAGATGGAGGAACAGAGAAAAGGAAATATCATTTTTATAAAGAAACAGTGTGGGAAGAGGTAGAGACAAGATTTTTTATAAAGGATACAATTAGACAGCTTGTCACCAGAGATGAAATCAGAGAAATCGAGAAAGGGGAGAGAAGTGCCTAAGAGGAACAAAATAAATTTGAGGGTAGGGTGGAAAATAGAGTCAAAGTTGATGAAATTTACAAGCTCGGCATGGGTACAGGAAGCAGCAGTTGTTGATGTAGCACAGGAACAGCTGGGGAGCATTCCCTATGTAGATTTGGAACATACACTGTTCCACATAGCTGATGCAAAGGTACATGTAGCTGGGGCCTTGCAGGTGCCCACGGCTACACCTTGGGTTTGAAGAAAGTGCAAGGAGCAAAAGTGAAATTGTTGAGTATGTGGAATAGTTCTGCCAAATGTAGAAGGCTGGTGGTGGAAGGGGAGTCTGGTTAGGTCTGTTGTCTCTTTTAATTTTCCTTAAGTATTTCATATTCTCCTTAGATCTATTTGGAAATGTTAAAGACTTTTTTTCCATATTTAGAATGCCAGATTTTTTGGAAACCAAAGCATGACAAGTTATTATATTACTTAAACATAGAAGTATGGAGTAAATGTTCACTCAACATCTAACGGGCACTAAAAATTCACCATCATTTAAAACCAAATCTACTTAAATTATTTACCCTGATCGACCCATCTACATTCTGCATTATAGGATACGAGAAATTTAATAATCTTCGCTTAAAATGAAATGTTTTGTAGTTTGTTTTTAAAAAGAATTAAATCAGCTTCCCACCAGCTTTTCCTGACTGAAAACAGGACCAATTCGTTCCAATACAACTCCAATGTTTGCCAGTTTCATTTTTGCTCTGCATTGTCAATGTGCTGAGCTTTTTAAAAATACATCCACAAAAAGTCCATGCCTACAAGCAGCAAGACCACAAGACACAGGAGCAGAATTAGATCATTTGGCCAATTGAGTCTGCTCTGACATTTCATCATGGCTGATCCATTGCCCCTTCAACCCCATTTCTCCTGCCTTCTCCATGTAACCTTTCACGCCCTGACTAATCAAGAGCCCATCAACTTACACCTTAAGTACACCCAATGACCTGGCCTTCACAGCTTCATGTGGCAACAAATTCCAGATTCACCACCCACTGACTAAAGAAATCCCTCATCTCCATTCTAAATGGATGGCCCTCTATTTTGAGTCTGTGCCCTCTGGTCCAAGGCTCTCCCATTATAGGAAACGTCCTTTCCACATCCACTCTAAGCTTTTCAACATATTATAGGTTTCAATGTGATTCCACTCCCTCCCCTTCTAAACTCCAATGAGCATAGGCCTGGAACGATCAAACACTCATCCTACAATAAGCCTTTCATTTCTAGAATCCTTCTCGTGAACCTCCTCTGAACCCTCTCCAATGTCAGCACATCCTTTCTTAGATAAGGGCCCAAAACTATTCAATACTTTAAGTAATGGCTCACAAGTCTCTTATAAAGCCTCAGCATTACATCCTTGCTTTTATATTCTAGTCCTCTGAAAATGAATGATAACATTGCATTTGCCTTCCTCACCACTGACTCAATCTGCAAGTTAACCTTTAGGGAATCCTGCATGGTGTCTCCCAAATCCCTTTGCACCTTAGGTTTTTGAATTTTCTCCCCATTTAGAAAACGATCTACACTTTTATTCCTTCTACCAAAGTGATGACCGTACACTTCCTGACACTGTACCATCTACCACTTCTTTTGCCTATTCTTCTAATCTGTCTAAATCCTTCTGCTGCCTCCCTGTTTCCTCAACACTATCTGACCCTCCACCTACCTCTGTACCATTCACAAACTTAGCCACAAAGCCATCAATTCCATTATCCAAATTATTGACATACAGCATAAAAAGAACCGGTCCCAAAACTGACCCCTGCGAAATACCACTAGTCACTGACAGCCAATAAGAACAGGTTTCACTTATTCCCGCTCTTTGTCTGTTAATCAGCCAATGCTCTATCCAGACTAGTACCTTTCCTACAATACCATGGGCTATAACCCTAACACTTGCTAACCAACTCATGTATGACCTTAAGGACTTCTGAAAGTTCAAGTACACAACATCCACCAATTCTCCTTTGTTTATCCTGCTTCTTATTTCCTCAAAGAATTCCAACAGATTTGTCAGGCAAGATTAAGGAAACCATGCTGACTTTGGCCTACTTTTATCATGTGCTTCCAAGTGCCCTGAAACTACTTTCACAATCAACTTCAACATCTTCCCAACCACTGAGGTCAGGCTAAATGGCCACGTCTCATATTGTGGCCATCACTGAGACATGGCTAAAGGATGCATGTCTCTGGGAGCTGAACGTCCAAGGATACACGGTTTATCGGTAGGATAGGAAGGTAGGCAGAGGGGGAGGTGTGGCTTTATTGGTAAGAAATGATATTAAATCATTAGAAAGAGGTGATATAGGATCGGAAGGTGCAGAATCTTTATGGGTTGAGCTAAGAAATCGCAGGGGTACAAGGACCCTGATGGCAGTTATTTATAGGCCTCCAAACAGATGCAGTGATGTGGACTACAAATTACAACAGGAAATAGAAAAGGCTTGTCAGAAGGGCAGTGTTGTAATAATTGTGGGGGATTTTAACATGTGAGTGGATTGGGAAAATCAGGTCGGCACTGGATCTCAAGAAAGAGAATTTGCAGAATGTCTGCGAGATGGCTTTTTAGAACAGCTTGTCATTGAGCCCACTAGGGGATCGGCTGTACTGGATTGGGTATTGTGTAATGAACCAGAGGTGATTAGAGGGATTGAGGTGAAGGAACCCTTAGGAGACAGTGATCATAACATGATTAAATTCACTGTGAAATTTGAAAACGAGAAGCTGAAATCTGATGAGTCGATATTTCAGTGGAGTAAAGGAAATTACAGTGGTATGGGAGAGGAACTGGCCAAAGTTGACTGGAGAGGGACACTGGCGGGAAAGACGGCAGAGCAGCAGTGGCTGGAGTTTATGCCATAAGTGAGGAAGGTGCAAGACAGGTATATTCCAAAAAAGAAGAAATTTTCGAATGGAAAAAGGATGCAACCGTGGTTGACAAGAGAAGTCAAAGCCAAGGTTAAAGCAAAGGAGAGGGCATACGAGGAAGCAAAAATTAGTGGGAAGACAAGAGGATTGGGAAGTTTTTAAAAGCTTACAAAAGGAAACTAAGAAGGTCATTAAGAGGGAAAAGATTAACTATGGAAGGAAGCTAGCAAATAATATCAAAGAGGATGCTAAAAGCTTTTCCAAGTATATGAAGAGTAAAATGCAGGTGACAGTAGGTATAATACCAACAGAAAATGATGCTGGAGAAATTGTAACGGGAGATAAGGAGATGGCAGAGGAACTGAACTAGTACCTTGCATCAGTCTTCACTGAGGAAGACATCAGCAGTATACCACACACTCAAGGGTGGCAGAGAAGAGGAGTGTGCGCAGTCACAATTACGACAGAGAAAGTACTCAGGAAGCTGAATAGTCTGAAGGTAGATAAATTTCCCGGACCAGATGGAATGCGCCCTCATGTTCTGAAGGAAGCAGCTGTGGAGATTGCGGAGGCATTAGCGATGATCTTTCAAAAGTCGATAGATACTGGCATGGTTCCAGAGGACTGGAAGATTGCAAATGTCACACCGCTATTTAGGAAGGGAGCAAGGAAGCAAAAAGGAAATTATAGACCTCTTAGCTTGATATCAGTGGTTGGGAAGTTGTTGGGAGTCGATTGTCAAGGATGAGGTTACGGAGTACCTGGAGGCATATGACAAGATAGGCAGAACTCAGCATGGATTCCTTAAAGGAAAATCCTGCCTGACAAACCTATTACAATTTTTTGAGGAAATTACAAGTAGGCTAGACAAGGGAGATGCAGTGGATGTTCTATATATAGATTTTCAGAAGGCCTTTGACAAGGTGCCACACGAGGCTACTTAACAAGATAAGAGCCCATGGAATTATGGGAAAGTTACATACGTGGATAGAGCATTGGCTGATTGGCAGGAAACAGAGTGGGAATAAAGGGATCCTATTCTGGTTGGCTGCCAGTTCAGTGGTGTTCCACAGGGGTCCGTGTTGGGGCCGCTTCTTTTTACATTGTACATCAATGATTTGGATTATGGAATAGATGGCTTTGTGGCTAAGTTTGCTGACGATACGAAGATACGTGGAGGGGCCGGTAGTACTGAGGAAACGGAGAGTCTGCGGAGAGACTTGGATAGATTGGAAGAATGGGCAAAGAAGTGGTAAATGAAATACAATGTTGGAAAGTGTATGGTTATGCACTTTGGCAGAAGAAATAAACAGGCAGACTATTATTTAAATGGGGAAAGAATTCAAAGTTCTGAGATGCAATGGGACTTGGGAGTCCTCATACAGGATACCCTAAAGGTTAACCTCCAGGTTCAGTCGGTGGTGAATAAGGCGAATACAATGTTGGCATTCATTTCTAGAGGAATACAGTTTAGGAGCAGGGATGTGATGTTGAGGCTCTATAAGGTGCTGGTGAGACCTCACTTGGAGTACTGTGGGCAGTTTTGGTCTCGTTATTTAAGGATGTGCTGACATTGGAGAGGGTACAGAGAAGATTCACTACAATGATTCCAGGAATGAGAGGGTTAACATATGAGGAACGTTTGTCTGCTCTTGGACTGTATTCCTTGGAGTTTAGAAGAATGAGGGGAGACCTCATAGAAACATTTCGAATGTTGAAAGGCATGGACAGAGTGAATATGGCAAAGTTGTTTCCCCATGAAGGGGGAGTCTAGTACGAGAGGGCATGACTTAAAGATTGAACAGGGCCCATTCAGAACAGAAATGCAAAGAATTTTTTTTTTTTTTTTTAAAAATAAGTCAGGGGGTGGTGAATCTATGGAATTTGTTGCCATGGGCAGCAGTGGAGGCCAAGTCATTGGGTATATTTAAGGCAGAGATTGATAGGTATCTGAGTAGCCAGGGCATCAAAAGTTATGGTGAGAAGGCGGGGGAGTGGGACTAAATGGGAAAATGGATCAGCTCATGATAAAATGGCGGAGCAGACTCGATGGGCCGAATGGCCGACTTCTGCTCCTTTGTCTTATGGTCTTATAATTGCCTTTCTTTTGCTTCCCGCCCTACTTGAAAAGTCAAGAGACATTTGCAATTTTCCAATCCTCCAGAAGCACGCTAGAGTCTATAGATTCTTGAAAGATCATTACTAATGCCTTCACCATCTCTTTAGCTACTTCTTTCGGAACCCTGGGGTGCAGTCCATCTGGTCCAAATGACTTCAGACCTTCCAGTTTCCAGAGCACCCTCTCCCTAGAAATAGCAACAGTGCCCCGACACTCTCAAACCTCCAGCATTCTACTAGTGTCTTCCACAGTGAAGACTGATGGAAAACACTTACTCAGTTTGTCTGCCATTTCTTTGTCCTCCATTATGACTTCTCCAGTGTCATTTTCCAGTAGTCCAATATCTACTTTCACCTCTGTTTTACTCTTTACCATATATACCTGAAAAAACCTTTGGTATCCTCTTTGAAATAATTGGCCAGCTTACCATCACATTTCATCTTTTCCATCCTTATGTTTTTTTTTAAAAAAGTTGCCTTCTGTTAGTTTTTTAAAAGCTTCTCAATCCTCCAACTTTCCACTAAGTTCTGCTCTATTATATGCTCTCTCTCTCGTTCTCATGTTGGCTTTGATTTCTATTGTCAGCCATAGTTGCATCATCCTGCCTTTACAATACATCTTCTTTGGGATTTATCTATCCTGCACCTTCTGAATTTCTCTCAGAAACTCCACCCAGTACTGCTCTGCCTTCATCTCCACTAGAGTAATCTAGTTAGTCCCATTCCCCTCAGCTATTTCCATATCCTTGCAAATCTATTTCCCTCAACAGCTTATTCAATTTTCCATTAGAATTACTGGTCATCGCCACTCTTGCAGATGGTATATTCTAGACCATTATCATCTTATTTTCATCATACGTCAATTCTTTATCATTCAAAATTTTCACCTGGTGTCTCCAAGCCTTTCACAATCTAACTGAAACAAGCTTACACCGTCTATCCTACCCAAACCATTCCAGGTAAAGCTGCAATTTATTTGAATTTATGTGCATTCATTGTGGGCTTCTCTATGCTGGTCATAATTTGCAACATGGAAATAGGCCTTTTGACACAATTTATAAAATGCCAGCTAAGTGCCTAACCCCATTTATGTGTTTGATCCACATACCTCTAAGCCTTTCCTATCCACGTATCAGTCCAAAGCTCTTTTAGATGCAATTGTTTTTGCCTCTACCACTTCTTCCCGCAGCTCATTCCATATACCCACCAGGTCGAATCAAAGGTGGTGACAAGTTGGCATATAGGAGAGAGAATGAAAATCTCGCTGAATGGTACCACAACAACCCTTCATTCATTATTGACAAAAGGAACAAATCAGAGGTTCATGAACAAGGGATCATTAGGGGATCAAAGATGGAAAGGATTAGTATCTAATTTCCTGGGACCAACATTTTAATGCCAGTACAAAGAAGGCAAGACAGCAATTCCACTTTCTTTGATTTTTTTCCCCACAGATTCAGCACACTATCTAAAACTGTGACAGAGTTCTATAGATGCACAGTAGAGAGTATCCGGACATGTTGCATCACAGCCTGGTATGGAAACACTAATACCCTATAACGGAAAAGTCTATAAAAAGTGGTGGATAGAGTCCTATCACAGGAAAGGCCTTTGCCACCATTGAGCATATCTACAAAGAGCAATGCCACATGAAAACAGCATCCAGGTCATGCTCTCTTCTCACTGCAGTCATCGGGAAGGAGGTACAGGAGCTGGAGATCCCACACCACCAGTTTCAGGAACAGTTATTAGTTATTACCTTTCAACCATCAGGCTCTTAAACATGGACAACTTCACTCACAACACTGAACTAATCACTGACCACAACCTATGGATCATTTTCAAGGACTCAATAACTCATATTCTTGGTATTACTTATTTGTTATTACAGTATCTTTTTTTTGTATTTGCACAGTTTCCCTTCTTTTGCACATTGGTTGCTCATCAGTCTTTGCGTGCAGATCTTCACTCATTCTATAATATTCCTTTGTTCTGGAGAACCTATGGAATTCATTGCAAAGATCAAGTGAAGGTTGATAGGTTCCTGCCTGGGAACATGTCTTTGCCGCCAGCTTGTATCACATGGCCTCTAAATTCATTTTCATGTTTCTCCATTTGGACCCTCTGAGGACCCCAGGTACCCACATTCACCTGACAGTTTCTCCCACCACATTCTACATGCCACACTTTCTACCATGAGGTACCTGGTGTCCCTATCCCAGTCACTTCCAAAACTGTGATTCTCTCTCCACTGCCTCTAATGGACCCATCCACTACTTTATTCTCCACCAGATCACTGTCAATCGTCAATTCTATGACTTTTTCCACGTCCTGCAAGGATCAGAAGATTGCTTGTCTACAGACCACAGAACCTGCTGTCTCCAATGCTGGCAGCCCCAGACGTCTCCAGACCACGATCCATGCTGCTGACCACAACCACTCAAATGATCCAGAGCACATTCAGAACCCAGACTCTCAGGTCCCACCACCAGCTCTTGGGTCCTTGGAGACTCCATCTTCCTCTCACCCCACTATCCCTGAGCACCCAAAACCTTCCTTTTCCTCAGAAAGTACCAACCCCCTTCCCACCTCCAATTCCAGCTCTCATCAGTGCCAGGTCTTCACCATTACCTCTGCCCTTCCCCTCTCTGAAGCAGAACTTTCTGTCCTCAGTAAGGGCCTCACCTTTGTCCCTCTGCGCCCACACCTCAGTGAGTTCCTTCCACTGCCTCCATCTCTGAGCTTATTTCTTTAGCAAGGACTCCCCATCCTACACCGATGACCCCTTCTCCCGTCTTCAACCTTCCTCCTCCTGGACACCCCGCAATGGTCTTCTGCCTCTCGACCTTTTC
Source organism: Mobula birostris (assembly GCF_030028105.1). Taxonomy (NCBI): domain Eukaryota; kingdom Metazoa; phylum Chordata; class Chondrichthyes; order Myliobatiformes; family Myliobatidae; genus Mobula; species Mobula birostris. Next base: position 114,851,170 of record NC_092375.1, on the reverse strand, counting down.
ACTGTCAACTGCTAACAGGACATCAACTGTCGACTTCAACACTCCCCTCTCCCATTCCAACCTCACTCCTTCCGAAAGCTCTCTTCTCCACGCCTGTCGCACCAATCCTAACATCACCATCAAACTCGCAGATAAAGGGGGTGCTGTAGTAGTCTGTCAATCTGACCTCTACTCTGCTGAGGCCCAGTGACAACTCTCGGACACCTACTCTTACTTACCCCTCAAATAGGATCCCACTAAGGAGCACCAGGCCATCATCTCCCACACTATCACTTACCTTATTAGTTCTGAGGATCTCCCATCCACTGCCACCAACCTCAGTTCCCGCACCTTGCATCTCCTGTTTCTACCTCCTACCTGAGATCTGCAAACCCGCTTCTATATGTAGATCCATTCTTTCAGCTTGTTACTGCCCCACTAAACTCATATCTGCATACCTCGACTGTTTTATCCCTGCCAAGTTCAGTCCCTTCCTAGCTACATCCTAGCTACTTCCTAGCTTTACATGCTCTGGTTCTTTTCAATGATTTTAAGTTCCCTGGCCCCCATCATCTTATTTTCACTGTGGATGTTCAGTCCCTATATACCTCCACCATCAAGAAGGCCTCAAAACTATCATTTATTTCTGGATACCAGACCCAATCAGTTCCCTTCCACCACCACTCTCCTCCATCTAGCAGAACTTGTCCTAACTCTTAATTCATCCTTTGGCTCTTCCGAGTTACTTCAAACAAAAGGTGTAGCCATGGGTACTCACATGGGTCCCAGCTATGCCTGCCTTTTTGTCAGCTATGTGGAACAGTCTATGTTCCAAGCCTACACTGGTGTCTGTCCCCCACTTTTCCTACGCTATATCAACTACTGCATTGGTGCTGCTTCCTACACCCATGAAGAACTTATGACTTCAACTTTGCCTGTAACTTCCACCCAGCCTCAAGTTTAATTGGTCCATTTCTGACACTTCCCCCCCTCTATCTCCATCTCACTGTCTCTATCTCTGGCGACAGCTTATCTACTGATGTCTATTATAAACCCACAGACTCTCATAGCTACCTGGTCTATACCCATTCCTACCTTGTCACTTGTAAAAACGCCATCCCCTTCTCTCAATTCCTGTTTCCGCTGAATCTGCTCTCATGATAAGGCCTTCCATTCCAAAATGAAGACGATGTCCTCCTTTTTCAAAGAAAGCAGCTTCCATTCCTCCACCAACACTGGCCTCAACCGCATCTCTATTTCACATGTCTGCTCTCACCCCATCCTCCCACCACCCTACCAAGGATAGGATTCCTCTTGTCCTTACCTACCACCCCACCAGCACATAATTTTCCACAACTTCCACCATCTCCAGCAGGGATCCGGGGATCTCATGATCTCATCTCACACCCCCAGCCCAGTTTGCTTTTTGCAGTGATTGCTCCCTATGCAACTCCCTTGTCCATATGTCCCTTCCCACTGATCTCCCTCCTGGTACTTATCCTTGCAAGCAGAACAAGTGCTACACCTGCTCCTACACCTCCTCCCTCACTACTATTCAGGGCCCCAAACAGTCCTTCCAGGTGAGGTGACACTTTATGTCAGAGTCTGTTGGAGTCACCTACTGCATCCAGTGCTCCTGGTGTGGCCTCTTGTATTTCAGTGAGTCGCAGTGCAGATTGGGAGACTGTTTCACTGAGCATCTACCTCCATCAGCCAGAAGTGGGATTGCCCAGTGGCCACCCAATTTAATTCCACTAACCATTCTGATACGTCAATCCATGGCCTCCTCTACTGTCATGATGAGGCTACACTTGGGCTGGAGGAACAACACTATTCCTTCTGGGTAGCCTCCAATCTGATGGCATGAACATCGATTTCTTGAACTTCTGGTAATGCGCCCCCCCCCCCACCTCCTTTGCCATTCCCCAATCCCTTTTCTCACTCTCACCTTAACTCCTTGCCTGCCCATCACCTCCCACTGGTGCTCCTCCTCCACTCTTCCTTTCTTCCATGGCCTTCTGTCCTCTTCCATCAGACTCCCCCTTTTCCAGCCCTATATCTCTTTCACCAATCAACTTCCCATCTCTTTACTTCATCCCTCTCCCTCCCAGTTTCACATATCACCTTGTGTTTCTCTCCCTCCCCCCACCTTCTATACCCACCCCTCACCTTTCTGTCTCCAGTCCTGCTGAATAGTCTTGGCCTGAAATGTCGACTGTACTTTTTTTCCCCACATAGATGCTGCCTGGCCCGTTGAGTTCCTCTAGCATTGAGTGTGTTGCTTTGATTTCCAGTATCTTCAGATTTTCCTTTGTTTGTTGATAGGTGAGTAAGTAAGGGTGTCAAAAGTTACAGGGAGAAGGCCAGGGAATGGATTAAAGAGGGATAATAAATCATCCATGATGGAATGGCAGAGCAGGCTCGACAGGGTGAATGATCTAATTCTGCACCTATATCTTGTAGTCTTATGGAGTGCCTACAAGAAAATGAACCTCAGGATAGTATTTGGTGATATATACACACTTTGATAATAAAGTTACTTTGCATTTTGAAATATAATCTAAGATAGAATTGATATGGGAGGTGAGGGGAGTAATGAATTAAAAGTATTGTATATGGATGCACGGAGTATAAGAAATAAAGTGGATGAGCTTGAGGCACAGTTGGAAATTGGTAAGTATGATGTTGTGGGAATAACAGAGACATGGCTTCAAGTGGACAAGGCCTGGGAAATGAATATTCAAGGGTATACGTCCTATCGAAAGGACCGACTGATGGGCAGAGGGGTTGGGGTGGCTCTGTTGGTGAGGAATGATATTCAGTCCCTTGCGAGGTGGGACATAGAATCAGGAGAGGTAGAGTCAGTATGGATAGAACTTAGAAATTCTAAGGGTAGGAAGACCCTAATGGGAGTTAGCTACAGGCCCCCAAACAGTAGTCTGGATGTAGGGTATAAGTTAAATCAAGAGTCAAAATTGGCAAGTAGCAAAGGTAATGCTACAGTTGTTATGGGGGATTTCAACATGCAGGTAGACTGGAGGAATCAGGCTGGTACTGGACCCCAAGAAAGGGAGTTTGTGGAGCCCCTCCGAGATGGATTCTTAGAACAGCTTGTACTGGAGCCTACCAGAGAGAGCGCAATTCTAGATTTAGTATTGTGCAATGAACCGGATTTGATCAGGGACCTCGAGGTAAAGGAGCCATTAGGAGGTAGTGACCATAATATGATAAGTTTTCATCTACAATTTGAGAGGGCGAAGGGAAACTCAGAAGTGTAAGTATTATAGTTGAACAAGGGGAACTATGGTGCTACGAGGGAGGGGCTGGCCAAAGTTCAATGGAACAATACCCTAGCAGGGATGACAGTGGAACAGCAACGGCAAGTGCTTCTGGGAATAATGCAGAAGGTGCAGGATCAGTTCGTTCCAAAGAGGAAGAAAGATCCTAAGGGGAGTAAGGGGAGGCCGTGGCTGACAAGGGAAGTAATGGACAGTATAAAAATAAAAAAGTAGTACAACATAGCAAAGGCGAGTGGGAAGCCTGAGGATTGGGAAACTTAAAGAGCAACAGAAGGTAACTAAAAAGGCAATACGCGGAGAAAAAAAAGAGGTACGAAGGTGAACTAGCCAAGAATATAAAGGAGGATAGTAAAAGCTTCTTCAGGTATGTGAAAAGGAAAAAAATAGTTAAGACCAAAATTGGCCCCTTGAGGGCAGAAACGAGTGAATAGCAGATGAGTTGAACAGGTACTTCGGATCTGTCTTCACTAGGGAAGACACGAACAATCTCTCAGATATAATAGTGGCCAAAGGATCTAGGGTAATGGATGAACTGAAGGAAATTTATATTAGGCAGGAAATGGTGTTGGATAGACTGTTGGGTCTGAAGGCCAAGTCCCCAGGACCTGATGGTCTGCATCCCAGGGTACTTAAGGAGGTGGCTTTAGAAATCATGGATGCATCGGTAATCATTTTCCAATGTTCTATAGATTCAGGATCAGTTCCTGTGGACTGGAGGGTGGCTAATGTTGCCCCTCTCTTCAAGGGAGGAAGAGAGAAAACAGGGAATTATAGACCGGTTAGCCTGACGTTAGTGGTGGGAAAGATGCTGGAGTCAATTATAAAAGATGAAATTACAACCCATTTGGATAGCAGTAACAGGATCGGTCCGAGTCAGCATGGATTTACGAAGGGGAAATCGCGCTTGATAATCTTCTGGAATTTTTTGAGGATGTAACTATGAAAATGGACAAGGGAGAGAGAGCGGATGTAGTGTACCTGAACTTTCAGAAAGCCTTTGATAAGGTCCCACGTAGGAGATTAGTGGGCAAAATTAGGGCACATGATATTGGGGGCAGAGTACTGACATGGATTGAAAATTGGCTGGCTGACAGGAAACAGAGTAGCGATTAATGGGTCCCTTTCAGAATGGCAGGCGGTCACCGGTGGGGTACTGCAGGGTTCAGTGCTGGGACCGCAGCTGTTTACAATATACATTAATGATTTAGATGAGGGAATTAAAAGTAACATTAGCAAATTTGCTGATGACACAAAGCTGGGTGGCAGTGTGAAATGTGAGGAGAATGTTACGAGAATGCAGGGTGACTTGGACAGGCTGCGTGAGTGGGCAGATGCATGGCAGATGTAGTTTATGTGGATAAATGTGAGGTTATCCACCTTGGTGGTAAGAACAGGAAGGCAGATTATTATCTAAATGGAGTCAACTTAGGAAAAGGGGAAGTACAATGAGATCTAGGTGTTCTTGTACATCAGTCACTGAAAGCAAGCATGCAAGTACAGCAGGCAGTGAAGAAAGCTAATGGCATGTTGGCCTTCATAACAAGGGGAATTGAGTATAAGAGCAAAGAGGTCCTTCTGCACCTGTACAGGGCCCTGGTGAGACCACACCTGGAGTACTGTGTGCAGTTTTGGTCTCCAAATTTGAGGAAGGACATTCTTGCTATTGAGGGAGTGCAGCAAAGGTTCACAAGGTTAATTCCCGGGACGGCGGGACTGTCATATGTCGAAAGATTGGAGCAACTGGGCTTGTATACTCTGGAATTTAGAAGGCTGAGAGGGGATCTTATTGAAACATATAAGATCATTAAAGGATTGGACGCACTGGAGGCAGGAAGCATGTTCCCGCTGATGGGTGAGTCCAGAACCAGAGGCCACAGTTTAAGAAAAAGGCGTAGGCCATTTAGAATGGAGTTGAGGAAAAACTTTTTCACCCAGAGAGTGGTGGATATATGGAATGCTCTGCCCCAGAATGCTGCGGAGGCCAAGTCTCTGGATGCTCTCAAGAAAGATGGATAGAGCTCTTAAAGGTAGCGGAATCAAAGATTATGGGGATAAGGCAGGAACTGCATACTGATTGTGGATGATCGGCCATGATCACAGTGACTGTCCGTGCTGGCTCGAATGGCCGAATGGCCTACTCCTGCACCTATTGTCTATTGTAGTAGAGTTTTTCAGACCTTTGAGACAAGTTTCTCATAAGGCAGATCAGATGTCCAGGTATCTCCAATTTCTTTAATGATTTTCCATAGTTTATTATGGTCCACATTGTCAAAGGCTTCAGAGAAGTCAATAAGACAAATATGTTTCTGGCATTCCCTTGATTTCTCCATTATCCAGCGTAGGTTAGCAATTTGGTGCCTTGTGCTCCTGCCTCTTCTAAAACCAGCTCCTACACCTGGCAGTTCTCGTTCCATATATTGCTGGAGTCTTGCTTGCATGATCTTCAGCATTACCTTGCTAACATGTGAAATTAGTGAAATTGTTTGGTAATTTGAACATTCCTTAACATTTTCCCTTTTGGGAATTGGGATAAACTGGTCTTTTCCAGTCTAAAAGCCAATGTTGGGTTTTCCAGATCTGCTGGGAAATTGCATACAACAGTTAGAACTGAACATGGAACTACAAACTGGTCAAAGCAACACACATCAAAGTTGCTGGTGAACGCAGCAGGCCAGGCAGCATCTCTAGGAAGAGGTACAGTCGACGTTTCAGGCAGAGACCCTTCGTCAGGACTAACTGAAGGAAGAGTGAGTAAGAGATTTGAAAGTTGGAGGGGGAGGGGGAGATCCAAAATGATAGGAGAAGACAGGAGGGGGAGCTGGACAGGTGATTGGCAAAAGGGATACGAGAGGATCATGGGACAGGAGGTCCAGGAAGAAAGACGGGGGGGAGAACCCAGAGGATGGGCAAGGGGTATATTCAGAGGGACAGAGGGAGAAAAAGGAGAGTGAGAGAAAGAATGTGTGTATAAGTAACAGATGGGGTACGAGGGGGAGGTGGGGCATTAGCAGAAGTTAGAGAAGTCGATGTTCATGCCATCAGGTTGGAGGCTACCCAGACGGAATATAAGGTGTTGTTCCTTCAACCTGAGCGTGGCTTCATCTTTACAGTAGAGGAGGCCGTGGATAGACATGTCAGAATGGGAATGGGATGTGGAATTAAAATGTGTGGCCACTGGGAGATCCTGCTTTCTCTGGCGGACAGAGCGTAGGTGTTCAGCAAAGCGGTCTCCCAGTCTGCGTTGGGTCTCGCCAATATATAAAAGGCCACATCAGGAGCACCGGACGCAGTATATCACCCCAGCCGACTCACAGGTGAAGTGTCGCCTCACCTGGAAGGACTGTTTGGGGCCCTGAATGGTGGTAAGGGAGGAAGTGTAAGGGCATATGTAGCACTTGTTCCGCTTACACGGATAAGTGCCAGGAGGGAGATCAGTGGGGAGGGATGGGGGGGGGGGGGGAAACGAATGGACAAGGGAGTCGCGTAGGGAGTGATCCCTGCGGAATGCGGGGGGGGGGGGGAGGGAAAGATGTGCTTAGTGGCGGGATCCCGTTGGAGGTGGCGGAAGTTACGGAGAATAATATGTTGGACCCGGAGGCTGTGGGGTGGTAGGTGAGGACCAGGGGAACCCTATTCCTAGTGGGGTGGCGGGAAGATTGAGTGAGAGCAGATGTACGTGAAATGGGGGAGATGCGTTTAAGAGCAGAGTTGATGGTGGAGGAAGGGAAGCCCCTTTCTTTAAAAAAGGAAGACATCTCCCTCGTCCTGGAATGAAAAGCCTCATCCTGAGAGCAAATGCGGCGGAGACGGAGGAATTACGAGAAGGGGATGGCGTTTTTGCAAGAGACAGGGTGAGAAGAGGAATAGTCCAGATAGCTGTGAGAGTCAGTAGGCTTATAGTAGACATCAGTGGATAAACTGTCTCCAGAGACAGAAAGATCTAGAAAGGGGAGGGAGGTGTCAGAAATGGACCAGGTAAACTTGAGGGCAGGGTGAAAGTTGGAGGCAAAGTTAATGAAGTCAACGAGCTCTGCATGCGTGCAGGAAGCAGCGCCAATGCAGTCGTCGATGTAGCGAAGGAAAAGTGGGGGACAGATACCAGAATAGGCACGGAACATAGATTGTTCCACAAACCCAACAAAAAGGCAGGCATAGCTAGGACCCATACGGGTGCCCATAGTTACACCTTTAGTTTGGAGGAAGTGGGAGGAACCAAAGGAGAAATTATTAAGAGTAAGGACTAATTCCACTAGACAGAGCAGAGTGGTGGTAGAGGGGAACTGATTAGGTCTGGAATCCAAAAAGAAGCAGAGAGCTTTGAGACCTTCCTGATGGGGAATGGAAGTATATAGGGACTGGACATCCATGGTGAAAATAAAGCGGTGGGGGCCAGGGAACTTAAAATCATCGAAAAGTTTAAGAGCATGAGAAGTGTCACGAACATAGGTAGGAAGGGATTGAACAAGGGGGGATAAAATCGTGTCGAGGTATGCAGAAACTAGTCCGGTGGGGCAGGAGCAAGCTGAGACAATAGGTCGGCCAGGACAGGCAGGTTTGTGGATCTTGGGTAGGAGGTAGAAGCGGGAAGTGCGAGGTGTGGGAACTATAAGGTTGGTAGCAGTGGATGGGAGATCCCCAGTGGATAAAGTCGGTGATGGTGTGGGAGACAATGGCCTGGTGCTCCTTAGTGGGGTCACTATCGAAGGGTAAATAAGAGGAGGTATCCGCGAGTTGTCGCTGTGCCTCGGCAAGGTAGAGGTCAGTACGCCAGACTACAACAGCACCCCCCTTATCAGTGAGTTTAATAATAAGGTTAGGATTCGTGTGGAGGGAGTGGAGAGCAGAGCGTTCCAAAGGAGTAAGGTTGGAATGGGGACAAGGTGCGGTGAAGTCGAGACGGTTGATGTCCCATCGGCAGTTAGCGATAAAGAGATCCAGAGCAGGCAGAAGACCAGAGCGGGGTGTCCATGAAGAAGAGGAGGGTTGAAGACGGGAGAAGGGGTTGAAGACGGGAGAAGGGGTCATTGGTGGGGGTGGAAGAGTCCTTGCCGAAGAAGTAGGCTCGGAGACGGAGAAAGAAGAGTTCCACATCATGGCGAATGCGGAACTCGCTGAGGTGTGGGCGAAGGAGGACAAAGGTGAGGCCCTTACTGAGGACAGAGCGTTCTGCCTCCGACAGTTGAAGGTCGGAGGGGATGGTAAAGACCCGGCACGGATGAGAGCTGGGATCAGAGGGGGGGAGGGGGGAGGCTGGTGGTGTCAGTGGAGAGGGGAGGGTTGGGGTGAGAGGAAGATGGAGCCTCTGAGGACCCAGGAGCTGACGATGGGATCTGAAGGAGATGGGAAACTGGTCAAAGATTGGGAAAGGAGTACAACAAGGCTCATACTGTCACCCTACTTTATTTATCTAGATGCTGAGGAATGCTGGTCCAGTGGACTCAAATGTTTGAATCAAAATTGCCGCACAAAATATTAACAACCTCAGATATGCAGATGACACTACTCTCATGGCTGAAAGTGAGGAGGATCTGAGGAAGCTTCTAATCAAAGTGAAAGAAGTGCAAAACTTGGCTTGTTGCTCAATATTAAGAAAACCAAGATTATGTCGACCAGCCCTACTAACTCCGTGGTAATAAATGGAAAGGAAGTGGAAGCAGTGACAGATTTTGTCTTCCTTGGTCCAAAGATTTCTATACATGGTAACTGCAGCCACAAAATTAAACAGCGCTTACTTCTCTTCTGGGTAGGGCAACAATGGCAAATTTAGATAAAATACTGAGGAGCAGAGAGATAACATTGTCTATGGAGATCCATATAGTCAAATCTATGGCATTTCCCATTGGGAAATATGGCTGCAAGATGGACTAATTAGGAAGACTGAATACAAAAGATTCAATGTCTGAACTTGGATGCTGGAGCAAAGTGTTAAGACTTCATTGGGCAGCAAGATCCAACAAGTCAATACTTGAAGAAATGCAGCCAGACTGCTCACTACGGCTTGATTATGAGACAAAAGCTCAAATATTTTGGCCACATCCTGAGAAGACAGGATTACCTGGAGAAGACTCTCAAGTTAGGTAAAACAAGGTAAAAGAAGGAAAGGATGACAGAGGCTACAATGGACAGATAATATTAATCAGACAATGCGAATGACCTTGGGGTATCTTAGAGAGGCAGTTTCCAACAAGATGGCTTGGTGTGCAGGAGTTCATGAGGTCACGAAGAGTCGGACTCGACTTAACGACTGAACAACAAAAAGAGTTTTTCCAAGTTCAGGCAAGAATCTGATGGAAGTGGGCAAGAAGCTGTTGTTGAACCTTGACATTGCCTCTTGTGGATGTACTCAGTGGTAGTGAGAGCTATACCCATGATGGAAATGGCCAAGTCAACTGCTCTGTAGCCTCTTGCATTTCCATACATTGGATTTGTAATGCTTTCTATTGTACAGCTCTAGAAGTTTGTCAGATTCTTCAATGACATATCGAATCTCCGGGACACACTGGGCACCTCTCTTTTTCCCCCCACACTGCATCTATATGTTGGGCATAGGATAGGTCCTCAAGAGCTTGTAAAGGAGAGCAGTGATAGGGTAAGCTTTGTGAGGACATGGCACTAAAGTTGAGTGTGTGTGTAAGGTTAACGCAAAGGACAAGGAAATCATCAAGTTTAGGGTGAAGATTGGGAGAATGAGCAAGTAAGTGGCAGATGGAATATAGTGTAGAGAAGTGCATGAAAATACTAAGTAGTGAAGGGCTTAGATTGGGAGAATGAGCTAAGACATGGCAGATGGAATATAGTGTAGGGATGTGTACGATCATGCACTTTGGTAGAAGGAATAAAAATGTAGACTATTTGCTAAATGAGAAGAAAAATCCAGAAATCAGAGGTGAAAAGGGACTTGGGAGTGTTTGTGCAAGATTCCCTAAAGGTTAACTTGCATGATAAATCTGTGGTAAGGATAGAAAATACAATGTTAGCATTCATTTTGAGAGGACTAGAACATAAGAGCAAAGATGTAATGCAAGGCTTTATAAAGTACTGGTGAGGACAAACGGAGTACTGTGTGCAGTTTTGGGCCCCATTTCTAAGAAAAGATGTGCTGGTATTGAAGATGGTCCAGAGCAGGTTCACAAGAATGATTCTGGGGGTGAAAGGGTTAATAGATGAGAAGCACTTGATGGCTCTGGATCTGTGCTCGCAGGAATTTATAAGAATTTGGGCGGGGGGAGGTTCTCATTGAAACCTATCAAACATTGAAATGCCTAGAGTGGATGTGAAAAGGATGTTTCCTACAGTGAGCGAGTCAAGGGCCAGAGACAACAGCCTCACAAAAGAGGGACGTCCCTTTAGAACAGAGATAAGGAAATCCTTTTGCCAGGGAGTGGTAAATCTGTGGAATGCATTGCCATGGATGGCCAAGTCACTGAGTATTTTTAAAGTGGAGGTTAATATGTTCTTTATTATTCAGGGGACGTCAAATGTTATGAGGAGATGGCAGGAGAATGGGGATGAGAAGGATAATAAATTAACCATGAAGGATTGGCAGAGCAGACTCGATGGGCTGAGTGGCCTAATTCAGCTCCTATATATTAGAGAATGTACTTGCCTTTCTTAAATCTTCGTAATCTTTTTCAGCTTCCTTTCTTAGTTGAATTTCTTTTTCTAATCTGCAATAAGAATGAAGTTACAAAATAGTACAAGTACTGAAAATCTGAAAGAAAAATAGAAAATTTTGGAAATATTAATTAGACTACTCAGCATCAGTGGAGTTTTTTGGCTCAATGAGATTTTATCTTAACTGTAAGTCTGTTTCTCTCTTCACCAATGCTGTTTGACCTGCAAAGCATTTTCTGTTTTGTGTTTTATTTTTGTTTGTCTACATTATGTAAATTATCCATATCTAGTATTTTTAAAGAAATATATAAAATGTTACTAAAAAATATACTATATTATTTCAACATCCAAGCAAAATCAAGGTTATTGTCATAGGCATATATAGGGTGTAACGGCCAAGAAATTAGCTTTTTGCAGCAAGGCTGATCAACACTTCTACCCACTACACCACCCCACCTCTCATCCAATCACCACTACTTTATCATTTCCTATCAGAGTCTTCAACATTAATGAATACTTGGCTTCAGTATTCTCCAGTGAAAAGAACCTTGGTAATTGTGGGGATAAATTACAGCGAACTGAAATGCTTGAGCATATAGACATTTTATGAGGATGAGCTGCAGCTTTTGAAAGGTATTAACTTAAATAAGTCACCGGGACTGGACAAGACATACCCCAGGCTTCTGTGGGAAGCAAGGGAGGAGATTGCTGAGCCTCTGACAATGACCTTTGCATCATCAATAGGGACAGGAGAACTACCAGAGGATTGGAGGGTTGCAAATGTTGTTCCCTTATTCAAGAAAGGGAGTAGAGATAACACAAGAAATTATAGACCAGTAAGTCTTACTTCAATGGTAGGCAAGTTGTTGAAGATCTTGAGAGGCAGGATTTATGAGCATTTGGAGAGATAATCTGATTTGAGATAGTCAGCATGGCTTTGTCAAGGGCAGGTCGTGCCTTATGAGCTTGATTGAATTCATTGAGGATGTAGCAAAACACATTGAAGGTGGAGCAGTAGATGTAGTGTATATGGATTTCAGTAAGGCATTCAATAATGCAAGGCTTATTCAGAAAGTGCGATCCAAGGGGACCTTGCTTTCTGGATCCAGAATCGACTTGCCCACAGAAGGCAAAGGGTGGTTGTAGATGGTTCATATTCTGCATGGTGGTCAGTGACCCATGGTGTTCTGCAGGGATCTGTTCTGGGACCCCTGCACTTTGTGATTTTTATAAATGACCTGATGAGGAAGTAGAAGGGTGGGTTGGTAAGTTTGCTGATGATACAAAAGTTAGGGGTGTTGTGGAGAGTTGTAAGAAGTTACAGTGGGACATTGATAGGATGCAGAACTGGGCTGAGAGGTAGCAGAAGGAGATCAACCCAGATAAGTGTGAAGTGGTTTACTTTCATAGGTCAAGTTTGAAAACAGAATAATTTTAATGGTAAGACTTGGCAGTGTGGAGGATCAGAGAGATTTTGGGGTCTATGTCCATAGGACACTCAAAGCTGCTGCTCAGGTTGACAGTGTTGTTAAGAAGGGATATTGTATGTTGACCTTTAACCGTGGGATTGAGTTCAGGAGCCATGAGGTAATGTTACAGTTACACAAGACCTTGGTCAGACCCCTCATGGAGTGCTGTGTTCAATTCTGGTCGATTCACTGCAGGAAGGATGTGGATACTATAGAGAGTGTGCAGAAGATATTTACAAGGATGTTGCCTGGATTGGAGAGCATGCCTTATGAGAATAGGTTGAGTGAACTTGGCCTTTTCTCCTTGCAGCGATACAGGATGAGATATGTACAAGATGATGAAAGGCATAGATAGTGTGGATAGCCAAAGGCTTTTTCCCCAGGGCTTGAATGGCTAACATGAGGGGACATAATTTTAAGGTGCTTGGAAGTAGGTATGGGTGGACATCAGACAGAGTGGTGGGTGTGTGGAATGTACTGCCAGCGATGGTTGTAGAGGCGGATACAATAGGATCTTTCAAGAGATTCTTAGATAGGTACACGAAGCTTAGAAAAAAAAGTGCTATGTGGTAGGGAAATTCTAGGCAGTTTCTAGAATAGGTTACATGGTCAGCACAGCATTGCGGGCATAATGAGCTGTAGATTTCTAGGTTCTAGTCACCTATGTACAGACATTCCAGTGCCTAGCATCACTTTAAGTACATACCATTAATATAAGCTATATATTCATATATTATCATGTTCTTTATCTAATTGTGTTTTTTTGTGATGCATCAGATCTGGAATAACAATAATTTTGTTCTCTTCCACTAAAAAATCTGTAGATGATGAAAATCCAAGACAGACACAGACAGACACAATGCTGGAGGAACTCAGATGGCCAGGCAGCATCTATGGAAATGAATTCAATGTTTCAGGATGAGACCCTTCATTAGGTTTGAGGGAAGAGGGAAGATGGGGGGGGATGAAGGGAAGGAGGCTAGCTGGAAAGTGATAGGTAAAGCCAGGTGTGTGGGAAAGGTCAAGGGCTGGAGAAGGAATCTGATAGGAGAGGAGAATGGACCATGGGAGAAAGGGAAGGAGGAAGGGTCCTAGAATGAGGTGATAGGCAGGTGAAAAGGGGTAAAAGGTTTAGAGTGGGGTGGGGGATTTCTTTACCAGGACAAGAAATCACAATTCATGCCATTAGTTGGAGACTACCCAGAATACAAGGTGATGCTCCTCCATCCTGAGGGTGGCCTCAACTTGCCACACAAAGCGGCCATGGACCAATATGTCAGAACAACAATGAGAATCAGAATCAAAATGTTTGGCCACTGGCAAGTCCAGCTTGTGGAGGATGGTGCGGAGGTGCCCAATTTATGGTGGGGTTCACTAATGTAGAGGCCGCATCGAGAGCACTGGACACAATAGATGATCCCAGCAGGTTTGTAGGTGAAGTGTTGCTCAGCTGGAAGGATTATTTGGGGCCCTGAATGGAGGTGAGGGAGGTGGTGTATGGGCAGGTTTAGCACTTCAGTGACTTGCCGGGAAGGGAGTTTAGTAGGGAGGGATGAGTGAATAAAGGAATTGCAGAGGGAGTGATCCCTGCAGGAAGCAGGGATGGGGGGGGGAGGGGGGAGTTGAAAGGTAAAGCAAAGTTTAGTAGTAGGATCCCTTTTAAGATGGTGAAAGCCGTGGAGGATAATGTGTCGTTTGCAGAGGCTGATGGGGGTGGTGGGCAAGGGCAAGAGGAACTCTATCACTATTAAGGCAGCAGGAAGATGGGGAGAGCACGGATATATAGGAAATGGAGGAGATGTGGGTGAGGGAAGCAGCAACAGTAGAGGGAGATAATCCCTGTTTCTTAAAGGAGAACATTTCTGATGTCCTGGAATGGGAACATATGCGGCAGAGGTGAAGAAACTGAGAAAAGGTAATAGCATTTTTACAGGAGATAGGGTGGAAAGAGGTACAGTTGAGATAACAGTGGGAACCAGTAGGTTTGTCTCCAGAGATCAAGAAAGAGAAGGGAGGTGTGGACCAAGTGAATTTCAGGGCAGGGTGGAAGTTAGAGGCAAAATTGATAAAATTGATGAGCTCAGCATGGGCACCAATGCAGTCGTCAATGTAGCGGGAAGAGTTGGAGAGTATAACCAGGAAAGGCTTCAAACATGGGCAGTTCTATGTCACCAACAAAGAGGCAGGCATAGCTGGGATCCATGCAAGTGCCCACAGCTACCTCTCGAGTTTGGAGAAAGTGGGTGGAGCTGAAGGAAAAATTGTCCAGGGTGACGATCAGTTCTGCCACAAGAAGGGCGGCGGCGGTGGAGTGGGATTAGTTGGTTCTTTTGTCAAGAAAGCAGCAGAGGTCTTTGAGGCCTTTTTGATTGGGGGGAGATAGAGGTATATAGGGACTGTACATCCATGGTGAAGATGAGGCAGTCAGGGCCAGGAAATTTAAAGTTACTGAGGATTTTGAGGGCATGAGAAGTGTTGCAGATATGGCTGAAAAGGGACTGAACTGGATGGGGGGGGGTAGAATGGGATCAAGCTATGAGATTGGGAAGCTTTTAAAAACCAAAAGAAGACAATTAAACAAAGTTATTAAGGTTCAGATGGAAGACAAAAGTAAGCTAGCCAATAGTAACAATAAAGAGGCTACCAGAAGTTTCTTCAGATACATAAAGTGTGAAAGAGAGGCGAGAGTAGATATTGGAATGCTCAAAAATAATGCTGGAGAGGTAATAATAACAGACAATGAAATAGTGGACAAACTAAGTATTTCAGACACAAGTAGTATGGTAAAAGTTCCAGGTGTCCGGGGGAATAAAGTGTATGAAGTTACCATTACTATAGAGAAGGTTCTTGGGAAATTGAAAGGTCTGAAGTCACTTGAACCAGATGGTGCACACCCCAGGGTTCTGAAAAAGGTGGCTGAAGAATTGTGGAAGCATTATTAATTATCTTTCAAGAATAACTAGATTCTGGAATTGTTCCAGAAGACTGGAAAATTGCAAATATCACTCCATTCTTCAAGAAGTGAGAAAGGCAGAAGAAAGGAAACTATAGGCCAGTTAGTCTGACCTCAGTGGTTGGGAAGAATTTGGAGTTTATTATTAAGGATGAGGTCTCAGGGTACTTGGAGGCACATAATAAAAGAAGCCATAGTCAACATGGTTTCCACAAAGGGAAAATATTTCCTGACAAATCTATTGGAATTCTTTGAAGTAGTAACAAGCAGGATAGACAAAGAAGAATCAGTTGATGTTGTGCACTTGGATTTTGTTACATGCCTCAAGGAGATCTGGGATTTTTTTTGTGAGAATGATGTAATGGTCTTTTGGAGGTCACCTGATGTAATTTTCCCGCTGATGTGAGGTCATGTGATGACATGCGCACCACGGGTATACAAGGGTAGACCCCAGATGACGCAGTTAGTTTTTAGTTTGTAGATTTCCAGGTAGAACGTGCTGTGTCTCCGTTTCCGTTGCGTATTTGTTTTTATGATGCAGTTTCATTTTTTAAATCGGAGGGTTGCCTTCTATTGCAAGATGCAATATTATTGGACTGGAAATTTTTGCTAGATGTGCTGATTTATCCTGTTCCAGCAGTAGAAGGGAGAGTGAAGACTTTATCGAAGTACAGGACCAAAGGATTGAGAGGAGTCGGTATTGTTCGGCAGTTTAACAAAGGATCGACCTTACTCAGTCTTCGTTGAAGGAGTAGCGACCTGCATCGAGGTAACTCTTGCCAAAAGAGCAAAGAGTTCATGAAAAGGTTGGCTCTCTTTAAAAGAAATTAAGGTCAGTTGTGTTACACTGTTTATTTACTGCATCGTGAATCCTGTGGACAGAACCAGCAGAAAAGTCGCGTCTATGAAGAAATCCTTCTCCAGAGAAGTCTCTCCCAATTGAACATATAAATCTGTTGGACTTTCAAACTTACCATTTTAAAAACTATATCTGACTTTATCGCTTTAAGAACTGTTTTCGCATTTAACGCTTCAAGATCCAGTGCCGAGTGACGATTTGTTGAACGGCTGCATAACGGTTAACTTCCGGTTGAAGTTTTCATTTGTTTTTTTTATCGTTTATCCGTGTTTAATAAATGTTTGGTTGTTTTTATATAACCTGTCTCGATTGATATCCATTGTTGCCGGTTACGTAACAATTTTCAGAAGGCCTTTGACAAGCTGCCACACGAGGCTGCTCAACAAGCTATGAGCCCATGGTATTACAGGAAAGATTCTGGCATGGATAAAGCAGTGGCTGATTGGCAGGATGCAAAGAGTGAGAATAAAGGGAGCCTTTTCTGACTGGCTGCCGGCAAAAAGCAGCATTCTTCAGGGATTTGTGTTGGGACCAATTCCTTTTATTTGGATGATGAAATTGATGGCTTTGTTGCAAAGTTTGCAGATGATATGAAGATAGGTGGAGGACCAGGTAATTTGAGCAAGTAGAGAGGCACAGAAGAACATATATTAGGAGAATAGGCAACAAAAAAAGAGAAATGGAATACAGTGCAAGGTCATGCACTTTGTAGAAGAAATGCAAGGTTCACTATTTCTAAATAGAGGGAAAATAGAAAAAACTAGGTGCAAAGGGAATTGGGAGTCTTTGTGCAGCATTCCCTAAAGGTTAATTTGCAGGTTGAATCTGTGATGAGGAAGCCAAATGTAATGTCAGCATTCACTTCAAGAGGACTAGAATATAAAAGCAAGGATGTAATGTTGAAGCTTTATAAAGCACCGGTGAGGCCTCACTTGTGAGCAGGTTTGGGCCCTTTACTTAGAAAGAATTTGCTGAAACCAAACAGAGTTCAAAGGAAATTCACAAAAATGATTAAGGATTGAATGGCTTATCTTATGAAGAACTTTTGATAGCTCTGGGTGTGTATTCACTAGAATTCAGAAGAATGAGGGGGTGACCTCATCGAATGGCGAAAGGCTCTGATAGAGTGGATGCGGAGAGGATGTTTCCTATGGTGGGAGTCCAAGACCAGAGGACACAACATCAGAAGAGAGGGGCGTCCTTTTAGAACTGAGATGAGAAGGAATTCTTTACCCAGAGTGTGGTGAATCCATGGAATTCTCTGTTACAGGCAGCAGTGAAGGCCAAGTCGTTATGTATATTTAAGGCAGAGGATGATAGATTCGTGATTGGCTGGGGCAAAGACAGGAGATTAGGACTGAGAGAAAAATTGGATCAGCTAGGATGAAAGGATGGAACAGACTCAATGGGCCAAATGGCCTAATTCTGCTTCTATACCTTATGGTCTTATGGACCCAAGTTCAGTGGGGCAGGAGCAGCAGAGACAATGGGTCACCCTGGACAGTCTGGTATGTGGATATTGGGTAGGAGGTAGAAGCAATCAGTCAGAAGTTAGGGAATTATGACTTTGGTGGCAATGTATGGGAGTTTTCCGCAGTTGATGAGGTCAGTGATGGTTAAGGAGACAGTTTTCTGATCCTCTGGAGTGGGGTCCTCTTTAAGGGGTAGGTATGAAGTGGTGTCTGAGAGTTGCTGCTTGGCCTCAGCAAGGTAGAGGTTAGTGCACCATACTCCAAACCATCCCCTTTGTCTCCAGGTTTGATGGTAAGGTCGGGATTGGTGTGGAGAGGACAGAGGGCAGTGCATTCAGAGGGGGTAAGGTTGGAGAAGAGAGAAGGCCTGAATAGACAATAGGTGCAGGAGTAGGGCATTTGGCCCTTCGAGCCAGCACCGCCATTCACTGTGATCATGGCTGATCATCCACAGTCAGTACACCGTTCTTGCCTTCTCCCCATATCCCTTGACTCCACTATCATTAAAAGCTCTATCTAACTCTTTCTTGAAAGCATCCAGAGAATTGGCCTCCACTACCTTCTGAGGCAGAGCATTCTACAGATCCACAACTCTCTGGGTGAAAAAGTTTTTCCTCAACTCCGTTCTAACTGGCCTACCCCTTATTCTCAAATTGTGGCATCTGGTTCTGGACTCACCCAACATTGGGAATATGTTTCCTGCCTCTAGCGTGTCCAATCCCTTAATAATCTTATATGTTTCAATCAGATCCCCTCTCATCCTTATAAATTCCAGTGTATACAAGCCCAGTCGCTCCAATCTTTCAACATATGACAGTCCCGCCATCCAGGGAATTAACCTTGTGAACCTCCGCTGCACTCCCTCAATAGCAAGAATGTCCTTCCTCAAATTTGGAGACCAAAACTGTACACAATACTCCAGGTGTGGTCTCACCAGGGCACTGTACAACTGCAGAAGGACCTCTTTGCTCCTATACCCAACTCCCCTTGTTGTGAAGGCCAACATGCCATTAGCTTTCTTCACTGCCTGCTGTACCTGCATGCTTACTTTCAGTGACTGGTGAACAAGGACACCAAGATCTCGTTGTACTTCCCCTTTTCCTAACTTGACACTATTCAAATAGTAATCTGCCTTCCTGTTCTTGCCACCAAAGTGGATAACCTCACACTTATCCATATTAAACTGCATCTACCATGCATCTGCCCACTCACCCAACCTGTCTAAGTCATCCTGCATTATCTCAACATCCTCCGCACATTTCACACTGCCACCCAGCATTGTCTCATCTGCAAATTTGCTAATGTTACTTTTAATCCCTTCAACTAAATCATTAATGTATATTGTAAATAGCTGCGGTCCCAGCACCAAGCCTTGCGGTACCCCACTAGTCACCACCTGCCATTCTTAAAGGGACCTGTTAATCCCCACTCTTTGTTTCCTGTCTGCCAACCAATTTACGATCCATGTCAGTACCCTACCCCCAATACCATGTGCTCTAATTTTACCCACTAATCTCTTATGTGGGACCTTATCAAAGGCTTTCTGAAAGTCCAGGTACACTACATCCACTGGCTCTCCCTTGTCCATTTTTATAGTTACATCCTCAAAAACTTCCAGAAGATTAGTCAAGCATGACTTCCGCTTTGTAAATCAATGCTGACTCGGACCGATCCTGTTACTGCTATCCAAATGTGCCGCTATTTCATCCTTTATAATTGGTTCCAGCATCTTCCCCACCACTGATGTCAGGTTAACTGGTCTATAATTCCCTGCTTTCTCTCTCCCTCCTTTCTTAAAAAGTGGGATAACATTAGTTACCCTCCAGTCCTCAGGAATTGATCCTGAATCTATAGAACATTGGAAAATAATTACCAATGCATCCATGATTTCTAGAGCCACCTCCTTAAGTACCCTGGGGTGCAGACCATCAGGCCCTAGGGATTTATCAGCCTTCAGTCCCATCAGTCTATCCAACACCATTTTCTGTCTAATGTGAATCTCCTTCAGTTCCTCCGTTACCTAGGTCCTCCGGCCACTATTACATCTGGGAGATTGTTTCTGTCTTCCCTAGTGAAGACAGATTCAAAGTACCTATTCAACTCGTTTGCCATTTCCTTGTTCCCCATAATAAATTCACCCATTTCTGTCTTCAAGGGCCCAACTTTAACAAATTTTTTCCTTTTCACATACCTAAAGCAGCTTTTACTATCCTCCTTTATATTATTGGCCAGCTTACCTTCATACCTCATCTCCCCCCGCCCCCCACTGCCTTTTTTAGTTATCTTCTGTTGCTCCTTAAAAGGGAATGAGGAAAGGTGCAGCTGACTCGTACCGTTTCCTCGCAGCCCGGTAGTTGGGGATCGCTACTCTAATCCTTCTTTCTAACTCAACCACCATTCCCAGTAATATCCTTAAACCTTTCCTACATCCTTTCCAGCTTAATGATATCCTTATTATAACTAGGTGAACAGAACTGCCTGCAATACTCTCAGTGCGGTCTCACCAATCACTTATATACAGGTTGTCCAACTTGTACTCAACATAATGATTGATGAAGATAACATGCCAAAAGCCTTTACTGGCCTGCCTACCTTTGCTGCCACACTGTTCCTATTTTAAGTGACCTTACCAAGAGCTTGCTGAAGTCCATCTACCCTCCTCCATACCCTTTATCACCTCTTCATGAAGATCAAATTTCTGATACTCAAATTTCCTAGGCAGAAAGCCATGCTGACTATTCTTAATTGGTCCTTGCCTTTCCAAATGCTGTGAGAGATCCCATTCAGTAACTTCCCCAACACTGCTGTTAGGCTCACTGGCCTGTACTTCCCCAACTTGTTCTTGCATCCATTATCAAATAAAAGCACTGCATTAGCATCCTCCAGTCTTCTGTATCTTCTTAATGGCTAAAGCCGAAGGAGGTGCATAGAGGTGATAGGGGTGCCAAGATAAGAGGCATTGAGCAAGTAGACAGTCAGAGACTTATTCCAAGAGTGGAAATGGCAAATACAAGATGGCATAATTTTAAGTTGATTGAAGGTAAGTATTGGGGGGGGGGGCAAGAGTCAGAGTAAGTGTTTTCTTTTTGAAGTCCTGGAGTGGTTGTTGGTGGTAGAGGAAGATACATTAGGGGCATTTAAGAAATTTTTCAACAGGCACATAGATGAGACAAAAAAAAAATGAAGAGCTATGCAGGAGGGAAGAGTTAGATTGACCTTAGAGTACTTTATACATGGTTAACAGGCTAGTAGGTTAACAGATCAGTGTAACATTGTGAGCCAAAGAACCTGTACTATGCTGTAGTGTTCTGTTCTAGTTATTTGGAGAATAATTGCAAAAAAAGCTGCAAACACAGTCTTTGTCCTCAAAACACCAAACTAACACACAAGTGCAGCAGGTAATGGAAAAGAAAGTTTGTTTTTCCAAAGAGCCTGAAACATGAAATTAGGGAAGTCTTACTGCAACTGTTCAAGGCACTGCTGAAAAAGCATCTCAGGTAACGCATCTTTGCCAATGAGAAACACATTAAGTAAACGCTCCCATATCCCAAACTCTTTCAGCTGTGTCTTGAGAGGTTCACCAAAAGCACCCGTCAGGCAGCCTGCAACATTATGGCTGTGATCAATGTGATTTAACAGAATACAAGATGAATAAATAAAGGTACCTTCCAGACCACTGAAAGTGATGGACATAAATGCTAACCTGATAATCAGAAACAAGGAAGACAATGAACAGTTCACAACATTTTGCATGGGGATTGGTTTAAGGCATGTAGTTAAAAATCAGCAGTTACAATTTGAAGTTGGTAACAGGGTGAGATTGGAGTTAGGATTAATGTTTGGAGGTGGTGGAAGACTGAGGTCAGGGTCAAAGGTCAGTTATAGTTATTGTAATATGGTACAGAAGCAGATCCTCAGTCCGATTCCTCTATGCCAACCAAGGTTCCCAGCCAATCTAATCCTATTTGCTTAGGTTTTGGCCAATAACCTTCCATGCCTTTTCTATGCATACAGCCCATCCAAGTGTCTTTTATTTTACCTTCTTCTGGCAGCTTGCTCCATAGACCAAATTGCCTCTCAGATCCCTCTCAAATCTTCCCTCGTCACGTTAAACCTCAGCTTCTCCCCCACAACCTCATGTAAACCCTCTCTACGGTCATCCCACCCTTTTATCTCCTACACCTAGGAACAATTAATGAAAGTTATATACTTCTAGAAGGTCCCCACCCCGAGCCTCCAACATTTCAAGGAATGATGTCTTCAAAGAAGTTTTACGAAGTCGCGCCCCCTCTCCATCGCTTCAAATAATGAAGGCCCAGCCTGGCCAGCCCCTCCCTATATCCAGGCTCAGTTTGATGAGAGTTGAGGGGGAAATGAAAGCGATGTCCTCACCTTTTCTTGTATTTCTCCTTGTCTGCCTTGAGGCAGTTGAGCTCCTTCTGCTGCTCCTCCAGCCGGCACTTGAGGTCGTTCCTCGCCTTCTGGAAGATGGCCTCGGAGCGGCCAGGTTGGTCCTTCTCGGCGTTGCTGAGCTCGGCCAGCAGCTCCTTGTTGCGGCGCAAAAGGCAGAGGACAGTGCTGTTGATGTATTTGGCGAAGCGGTCGTTGAGGTCCTTGAAGCGCTCCTTGCCCTCCTCAAGGCCATCGTGGAGCTCCTTCTCCAACTGTTCGCCGGTGCGGTCGGGGTAGGTGGCGACGGCCCGCTGGCAGGACTGGTGCATGTCTGAGCCGGGGTGAAGCCCTTCCTCCGGGATCGGGGCTGATCTGGCGTTAAGAGGCGAGGGCGAGCAGCAGGACTCGGTACAAACACCCGCTCACACACTCACCACACCGCACACTGACCGGTATCGACAGCGGCCGTTTATTTCCGTCGGTTAAACGCTGACGCCACAATTGCCCTTTCTTCCCGGCCCCGCCCACCCCGTCCCGTTCAACGGTAAACAGGCCCCGCGCGCCCAACTGACGGCCACGCTCCCCAGGCGCGAGGGCACCGCGTGGCGCCCCACCTTCCCCGAGGGCGCATGCGCACACCAGAACTCGGTGCCGGAGGAGAGCTGCGGTTCAGTTGGAAATAAAAATAAGAGTCGACGTTTCGTGCGTGAAACAGCGACTATTTATTCCTTTATATGAATGCTGCCTAACCTACTGAGTTCCTCCAACATTTTGTGTTTGTGTGTTGCTCTGGATTTCCAGCATCTACAAAAATATCTGTTGTTTTCAACCCGGTCCCCCTCTCCCGCCAGCAGGTGAAGTGAGAACTCCTGCGCACGCGCACGTCACCACTGACGGCCTCTTCTCGCGCCGGCGCGGGAAGCGAGCTCACACCCTGCGCACGCGCACATCGCTCCTCTCCCGCGCCATTGCTTTACCCGTCAAATAGATGAGTCTTGGTTCTTGGTTCCTGATCCTCCAAAATACTCCGCATGGAATTTAAACTGGAAGTGGCGGAGGGTGAGCTTAAGAAGGAGATTCTTGAAGAAGAAAAGCTGCCTTAAATTTAATTGGGTTTGGTTGTGTGACTGTTTTAGGATTG
This sequence comes from Mobula birostris, assembly GCF_030028105.1. NCBI lineage: Eukaryota > Metazoa > Chordata > Chondrichthyes > Myliobatiformes > Myliobatidae > Mobula > Mobula birostris. The sequence goes on along the minus strand of NC_092375.1, from coordinate 114,827,992 downwards.
AGATTATTGCATGCTTTAATTGTGCGGGGGAAAATGAATTGCTGTACACATCTGACTTGGTAGTTAGTATTTAAAATTGAGTTGAGTGCCCTCGTCTGCTCCTAATAGGTTTGGGTTTGATGTGGGATTGGTAGTCTATGTCAAGTTGATCATTTAACATTTTGTAAAAATAGGTCAGACGGTGTGCTTCACGTCTATCTTGGACAGAGTTCCACTTTAATGAATTTAAAAGTTGAGTAACACTCGCTTCCCTCTCATAGGTATTTGTGACAAATCAGGCTGCCTGTCTTTGGACTCGCTCGATGGAAGTAGGTGTTTTTGTTTGTGTATGGGTCCCATGCAGCAACTGCATATTCCAAATGTGGCCTAACAATGGTGAGGTAACTTCTCCTTAATGGAAGCTGAACAATGATGAAAATTGCATCCCAAATAATTTAGGACTTCTGTTGCATTCACTGTTGCATGATGCGTCTGACTATTCCAGCTAGATCATTCTTGATTTTGATATCAAGATACCTGATATGTTTGGTTTCTTCAAGGGTGACAACTAAGATTTTATATGATGTTTTACCTGGTTATCTCTTCCTGGTGACACACATGGTTTCATATTTGGAAAGATTGAACTGCATGCCCCATTGTTGAGACCACTCAACCATACTATCAAGATCTTTTTGGAGAGCATATTCGTCATCAGTTGACTTAATTGGCTGGTATATCAAACAATCATCAGCAAAAAGTCTGGTCATGCTTGTGACTTTTTCATGGATGTCATTAATGTAAAGTAAAAACAAATGTTTATTTGTTAAAAATAAATAAAAACATTTATTGTCCACAAAACACTGAACACAAAGCGCGGTAAAACTACTTTACCTCATTACGTATCATCTGATTGCTTCTCGGCCTTTTGGCTAAGATTGAGTGTTCTTTATCGGAATGTAGCGATTCTCAGTGTTAAAAGACAGCTGACCGCAGGCCCATGATTGTTGTTCGGTAAGCCTGGACCACTGGGTCAGTATCAGTATCTTGGTTGGCTACCGTGCCAGCATAGTCGACCCCTATGTGTATGGCCTCAGTGACTGGCCATGAGAGCCATGGCATTATTTTCCCCCATGATATGTTGTATATCAGTTGTGAACTCTGATATGAAGGCCAGTTGGCATTGCTGCCATGCAGACCAGTGGTCTGATAGTTTGGCCATTGCCTGCATAAGGGGTTTGTGGTCAACGAACGCTGTGAAATGCTGACCATCGGAAAGAAAACGTAAATGGCAGACAGCTAGATAGACACAGAGAAACTCAAGGTCAAACATGCTGTACTTTGTTTTGGGGGTGAGCTACTGCCTGAAGAAAGTGAGCAGCTGCCACGGCCCTCCTACCAACTGTTCATGCACAACACCCAGAGCGTTGTCTGAAGCCTCAGTAGTAATGCTTGTGGGTGCATTAGGGAGTGGATGCGCCAGTAGGGTCATGTTGGAAAGAGCTTTTTCGGTATCACAAATGCCATGGTCATGCCTACTGAGCAGTGAAGCACGTGATTAGGGGTATTGCCTTAAACGTACTATACAGGTGACATCTGGGAATTCACCCAGCAGTCGAGCAAACTCACATGCAGTGGTACATGCACTAGACAGAATCATTGTGGGGAACTTACTGTTGAGCAGGATGACGACCCAAACTCCTTAATGTCCACAAGCCAGCAGTTCTTAAGATCAACAAATAGTCCTTGGGCACACAGGAAATCTGCGCTGACCGAGGTCTGGCCACTTTAGTCAGGATAAAGTCACGTGTAACATCGCCCACTGAAGCAGAGTATCACCCATTGTGTCCCATAAGTCTGAATCCTGCTTCTGTTTGTGTCCTACAGTGAGCCTTCTCATCAGCAGCCGATGCTGGCAGCACACTCACTTGAGCATCTGTGTCACACAGGAAGTGTCGACCTGAAAGGGAGTCCGTAATGAATAGTAGATGACCCAAGCAGCTGGAACCCACGGTGTTCACAGACCTCTGATGTCCCGATGTGCTGGCACTGTCGAAGCTGCATGGCAGTCGGCACTTCCTAGCATTCATACCAAAGTGAATGTGGTAAAAAATCAGACCAGGCGACATCTGTTTTGCAGCCTTGGGAGCCTTGTTGACTGAGTTTATCAAGGTAGGGTAAGGAGGAGGAATGATGCACCACTGCACTGGCTGGGTGTAGACTATCAACCATTTTAGCAAGCTCCCTATGGTCCTTCATGGGTGCATTAGCGAAGGCATTTGCTGCATGAAGAGTTCTTTAAAAATAAAACAAGGATGGTGATTTCCCACGAGAGACAGCATGTGGCCCAATAACTTCAATGGTTTAGCATCGTCGAGGCTGGGCAAGGACAGCAACAATTTGGTGCGCTCAGACTCTGATAGTCCAAAAGTCTGGAAAAGGTGAGTTTTCAGTGATTGATATTTATCATGTTCAGGTGGATGTAGGCTCACCACTCCCACAGCCGTGGAGTTGCTGAGTGATGCTACGTACCACATAGAAATATTTAGTATTATTGGTGTGATTTCTCACAGCGTGAATTGGGCCTCATCTTTTAGAAACCAACCAATGCCATTGTGCTTCCAAAATTCTGGCAATTTCAAAATGACTGCATCGGCTGACATGTTCAATAACTCTGGAATCATCCTAGAGCTTCGGGTTACCAGTGTAGGTTTTCACAAATAAAACAACAAGGCGTTTTATATTTAAGAAAAACTGTATCGACTCATTTATTGTACTCAACCACAAAAGACAAAGCGTGGTAACAGTATATTACATCAGACCAGCCTCTTAAAGTGAACCCTTGATCGATGTTAGTGGTTGTGAATTATGTATATTTCCACCAATTACATTACCCGACAACATAACCGCAATTATTTTCCTAAAGTGCTCTAATATTATATTGTGAATTCCCATCGTGAATCATTGCTTAGACCATTATTTCGGGATTCCCATAGCATGTTCTGATCGGTGGTGCTGGCTCAGAATTGTTTTTTTTTAATCACTGACATATATCAGGATCTGAATCACTGGCATATATCGTGAAATCTGTTGTTTTGTGGCAGCAGTACTTAATAAAATATACTGTACATTATAATATGATTGGAAACAAATTAAATACGTATTGCAAAAAGAAGTGGAAAAGAAGAATGATGTTGTGTTCATGGATTCATTGTTCATTCAGAAATCTGATGGTGGATGGGACGAAGCTGTTTGTGAAGCTTTGAGTGTGTGTCTTCAGGTTCCTGTACCTCCTCCTTGATGGTAGCAATGAGAAGCAGTCATGTCCTGGGTGATGGGGATCCTTAATGATGGATGCCGTCTTCTTGAGGCATCATCTTTTGAAGGTGTGCTTGATGAAATGTGTTGTTTTGTGGCAGCAGACAAGTGCCATACATAAAGCAAGAAAGCAAAAGAGAAATAACAAAATAATGGGTTCATGGTTTGTTCAGTAATCTGACAGTAGAAGGGAAGGAGCTGTGCCTAAAATGTTGAGTACTGTATGTATCTTCAGGCTCCTGTATCTCCTTCCTGGTGGTAGCAATGAACAGAATGCATGTTCCGGAAGGTGAATGTCGTCAGTGATGGATGCCGCCTTTTTGAGGTGTGGCCTTCTGTAGATGTCCTCGATGCCAGGGAGGGTTGTGCCCATGATGGAGCTGAATGAGTTTACAACTGTCTGCAGCTTCCGATATTTGTGCATTATCAAGGAAATTACCAGGGCTGGAGGACCTGATTTGTAAGGAGATGCTGGATAGGCTGTCACCTTTGTCCTTGGAATGTAAGAGGCTGAAAGGTGACCGAATGGAGAGATAGAAAATAATGAGGGGCTTAGATATGGTGGATGGTAGTATGTTCCATTCCTTCCCCCCACCCCCACTATATTGGTGTAGAAGGGTCTAAAACTACAAGGCAAAAATATAGGATGAGAGGGGAAATACAGTGCCAATAAAAAGTATTCACTGCCCTCCCCCCCCCCCCCCGGAAGTCTTCATGTTTTATTGTTTCACAACATTGAATCACAGTGGATTTAATTTGGCTTTTTTGACAGTGATCAAAAGAAAAAGACTTTTTCATGTCAAAGTGAAAACAGATTGCTACAAAGTAATCTAAATTAAAAATATAAACACAAAATAATTGATTGCATAAGTATTTACCCCCTTTGATGTGAGAAACCAAATCAGCACTGGTGCAGCCAATTGGTTTTAGAAGTTGCATAATTGGTTAAATGGAGATCAACTGTGTGCAGTCAAGGTATTTCAATTGATTGTAGTAAAAATACACCTGGATCTGGCAAAAAAGACAAAAGAACACTCCAAGCAATTCTGTGAAAAGGCAGGAGATGGATATTGTAATAAATTTAGACCAATTTGAACAAATGTGTTTTCACTTTGATTCAAGTCTTTTCTGTTGACAATGTCAAAAAAAAAGCCAAGTTCAATCCACTGTGATTCAATGTTGTAAAATAAAATCTGAAAATTTCTGGTGGGGGGGGCACGCGTGGAGTGAATACTTTTTATAGGCACTGTATTTATAAGGGTCTTGAAGGGGAATATGGAACAAGCTGCCAGTGGAAACTGTACACTGTAGAAGTGGGTACAACTATATTGTTTAAAAAGCATTTAGATAGGTACATGGATAAGAATGTTTAGAGGGATATCAGCCAAACACAGGCAAAAGGGAACAGCTCAAGTAGACATGTTGGTTGGCATGGACAAATTGGCCAAAGGGCCTATGACTCGTCACTCCACGTCTCGTTTCTGCCCAGTACACTTGTTCAACTAGCTTAAATGCTGAGTGTTTGCAGCATTTTCCATATTTATTTCAATTCCTATGAATCTTTTATCATTTATTTCTGGAGTCACAACGACTTCTCTTCCAGATAGGTCAATCATAAAGAAAATCATCCCTCTTCAGCATAATTCATGTTTATCACTTTTACTTTCTCATCAGAATCAGGTTTATTATCACTGACATAGATCATGAACTTTGTTTTGCAGCAATAATATAGTGCAATACATTTTTAAAAAATATAATATATATAAATGATTAATACAAAAATGAGAGCAAAATAGTGAGGTAGTGTTCATGGGTTGGTTCATTGTCCATTCAGAAATCTGATGGCAGAATGGAACAGCTGTTCCTAAAACATTGAGTATGTATCTTCAGGCCTTGTACCTTCTCCCTAAGAATGAGGGCATGTCTGGGGATCCAGATCTATGGACTCAATTTGGTTCGGAATGCTGTTGCTTGCTACTATTGTTTGTATAATGCGTGTTTTTTCTCTGTTCATTGGGTGTTGGTCTTTCTTTTTTTAATTGGGTTCTTTTGGATTTCTTGCTGAGTGGCTGCCTGTAAGCAGACAAATGTCAAGGTTGTATAATTTGTACATACTTTCATAATAAATATACTTTAAACTTTTGAACTCTGAGATCCTGTCCTTTAGAATCCCCTCCAATAATTTTCCCACCGCTGACGTTGGGCTCATTAGCCATAGTTCCCTGGCTTCTCTTTGTGCCCTTTTTAAATAAAGGCACAACATTTGGCCTCCAGTTCTTGAATATCTTATCTTTGGCTAGGGGTGAAGCAAATATCGTTACAGTTCTTCCCGAACTTCCTGCAATGTCCATGAATACACTTGATAAGACACCAGGGATTTATCCATCTTTGTATGCCACAAAATCAAATTTCAAAGTAAATTTATTATCCAGATACATACTGTATATGTCATAGTAAATACAAAGAAATGCAATAGAATCAATGAAAAACTACGCACAAAGATGGACAATCAATGTGCAAAAGACAAATTCTGCAAGTGCAAAAAGAAAAACTAATACTAGATACATAAACAATAAATGGTATTAAGAACATGAGTTGTTTGAAAGTGAGTTGATAGGTTGTGGAATCGGTTCAGTATTGGGCTGAGTGAAGTTATCCATGCAGGTTCAGGAGTCTGATGGTTGAGGGGTAAAACTGGTGTGCGGACCACCGACTGTTGAAAACTTCAGGGTAAATTCTAGATCTAGGTCGAGGCATGTTCGAGGAGAAGTGGTAGAAGTCTGAGATGGAGTTGAAGTGAGTGGAGTGGAGAAAAGTCGTAGTGGAGGAGTTTCAGAGCCCGTCCACCTAGACTGAGAGCGATGTTTGATCGATCTAAATGCTGTGCAGATTTGGAAAGGTTGGGTACGGGCCAACACGTGGTGACGGGATCTAGGCCCAGAGTGTATCGATGCGACAGTGCCTGGGTTTTAGAGCAAGGAATAAGCCGCTGTTTGGATGATGTAAACCCCAGGCTGAATGGATTGAAAAGGCAGGGTGTTGAGACCAAAAGTGAAGGTTGGATCAGTTCTGCTAGCTGCTCTGAGGTTTGCTCTGCTCTTGGCTGTGCTGAGGCTGTAGGCCTGTTCCAGCTGCTCCAGGCTTCGTGTCTGTTGGCTCCGCAACATTTTGTGCCAGTAAGCACAAGGGTCTTTGTTGGATTTTTTTACAATGGGTTTTTTTGAGTTTCTTGATTTGTGGCTGCCTGTAAGGAGACGAATCTCATGTTTGTATAATGTATACATACTTTGTACTTTGAACTTTAGATTTTTTTGATTAGATTATGAGGACACACAGTCCTCTTTTATTGTCATTTGGTAATGCATGCATTAAGAACTGATACAATGTTCCTCCAGAATGATATCAGAAACACAAGAGAAACCAAAACTTAAAAAACTGACAAAAACCACATAATTATAACATAGTTACAACAGTGCAAAACAATACCATAATTTAATAGAAGAACAGACCATGGGCACGGTAAAAAAAAAAGTCTGAAAGCCTCTCGGAAGTCCCATTATCTCATGCTGATGGTAGAAGGAAGAGAAACTCTCTTCCTGCCATGAGCTTCCAGCGCCGCAAACTTGCCGATGCAGCACCCTGGAAGCACCCGACCACAGCCGACTCTTGAGTCCATCCAAAAACTTCAAGCCTCCGACCAGCCCTCCGACACCGAACACCATCTCTACCGAGCACTTCGACCCTGGCCCCGGCAACAGGCAATAGGCAAAGCCGAGGATTTGGGGCTTTCCCCTCCAGAGATTCTTGGTGGCACAGTAGCAGCAGCAGCAAAGCAGGCATTTCAGAAGTTTCTCCAGATGCTCTTCCATGCTTCTCATGGCTGTCTCCATTAAATCAGGATTGTGCATGGCATCCTACTTACAAATACGATATCATTTCGGAGTGGCCGCTTTTAAAGTGACAAGAGGGAAATTAGATGACCTATCAGACTTAAAAATCGATTTAAGTTCCCAGAGCCTGATGAGATGAACTCATCAAACTTTTGAACTCTGAGATCCTGTCCTTAAGAATCCCCTCCAATAACTTTCCCACCTCTGACGTTAGGCTCATTAGCCATAGTTCCCTGGCTTTTCTTTGTGCCCTTTTTAAATAAAGGCTCAACATCAGGCCTCCAGTTCTTGAATACCTTATCTTTGGCTAAAGATGAAGCAAATATCCTTATAGTTCTTCCCTAACTTCCTACAATGTCCATGAATACACTTGATCAGACACCAGGGATTTATCCATCTTTGTATGCCACAAAATCAAAGTTCAAAGTAAATTTATTATCCAGATACGTACTGTATATGTCATAGTAAATACGAAGAAATGCAATAGAATCAAGGAAAACTACGCACAAAGATGGACAATCAATGTGCAAAAGACAAATTCTGCAAGTGCAAAAAGAAAAACTAATAATAAATGATATTAAGAACATGAGCTGTTTGAAAGTGAGTTCATAGTTTGTGGAATCAGTTCAGTATTGGGCTGAGTGAAGTTATCCATGCAGGTTCAGGAGTCTGATGGTTGAGGGGTAAAACTGGTGCGGGGACCACCAACTGTTGAAAAATTCAGGGTAAGTTCTAGATCTAGGTCGAGGCATGTTCGAGGAGAAGTGGTAGAAGTCTGAGATGGCGTTGAAGTGAGTGGAGTGGAGAAAAGTCGTAGTGGAGGAGTTTCAGAGCCCGTCCACCTAGACTGAGAGCGATGTTTGATCGATCTAAATGCTGGGCAGATTTGGAAAGGTTGGGTACGGGCCAGAACGTGGTGATGGGATCCAGGCCCAGAGTGTATCGATGCGACAGTGCCTGGGTTTTAGAGCAAGGAATAAGCCGCTGTTTGGATGATGTAAACCCCAGGCTGAATGGATTGAAAAGGCGGGGTGTTGAGACCAAAAGCAAAGGTTGGATCAGTTCAGCTAGCTGCTCTGAGGTTTGCTCTGCTCTTGGCTGTGCTGAGGCTGTAGGCCTGTTCCAGCTGCTCCAGGCTTCGTGTCTGTTGGCTCCGCAACATTTTGTGCCACTAAGCACATGGGTCTTTGTTGGATTTTTTTACAATGGGTTTTTTGGGTTTCTTGAGTTGTGGCTGCCTGTTAGCAGATGAATCTCAAGTTTGTATAATGTATACCTACTTTGTACTTTAAGCTTTAAAGAGACAAGAGGGAAATTAGATGACCTATTAGACTTAAAAATGGATTTAAGTTCCCAGAGCCTGATGAGATGTACCCTGGAGGCTATGAAAGTTAAAGGAGGAGATTGCTAAGGCCCTGACAGATTTTTTTTTACCTTTGTTAGCTACAGATGAGATGCTAGATGAAGAAAATAAAGTAAATGTGGTATAAATCTTCAAGAAAGCTAGTAAGGATAAGCCAGGTAATTACAGGCCTGCACATTTAACATCAATGATAGCGAAGTTAATGGACATCATTCTGAGAAGCAGGACTGATCTATACTTGGAAGAGCAGGGATATAACTAAGATGGTTTAAAGCTGTTGCATTTTTTGTTTTACAGAGACTCAGACGTCCTCTGCCTTTCCAGATATAGTGATACAGCTCATTGGCCTCAGAATTCACCACCAAGATAGGACTGCTAAATCTTTCAAAAGCTGAGGAGGTGGAGTATGCTTTATGATCAATTCTTTGTGGTATACAAATGTGGTAGTGCTGTCCCAGTCCTGATCACCCTACCTGGAACATCTTGCGATCAAATGTCATCTATTTTATCTGCCATAGGAGTTTTAACTGGCTTGAAAAAGTCTATAAATAATTATTACCAACCTGCCACTTATGGAACCAGAGGAACCACACACTGGACCACTGTTATACTAGCACCAAGAGCATTTACCGGGCCATCCCACACCCATGTTTTTGAAAGTCTGATCACCTGTACTTCTACTCCCTGAGTACAGGCAGAGACTGAAGACTGCATCAACGATAGTGAGGACCAAGAAGGTATGGACAAGGGAGGCGCAGGAGCACTTATAGGACTGCTTTGAGTCAGTGGACTGGACTTTACTTGGGGATTAATCCTCAAGTCTGAATGAGCACACCACAGTTATTACTGACTTCATTAAAACCTACGTGGATGAGTGTGTGCCTATGTGAATGTAGTGCCCATACCCGAATCGAAAGCTGTGGATGAACCAGGAGGTTTGTCATCTGCTGAGGACCAGATCTGTGGTATTCAAGTCTGGGGATCCAAGAAAAGACCAGGTACAACTTGTAGAGGGCTATCTGAAGTGCAAAGGAACAGATCCGAATGAGGTTAGGGGCAGAATTGGATGTGCATTAACTCTGGCAGGGTTCACTGGCCATTACTTTTAACAAAGCAAAGCCTAATGTTGTGAATGGCAGTGATGCTCCATGAGTTAAATACCTTTTATGCATGCTTTGAAAGGAAGAATAAAACTAGTTATGAGGATCCTTGTAGCTCCTGGTGACCATGTGATCTCTGTCTCTGATGCCAACATCAGATTGTCTTTCAAGAGGGCAAACCCTTGCAAGGCGACAGGCCATGATGGAGTCCCTGAAAGGTAAAAGTTGTGTCAACCAATTGGTGGGTGTGTTCAAAAACGCTTTCCAATCTCTCATTGCTCCAGACGGAAGTTCCTATCTGCTTCAAAAGGGCACAATCATACCAGTGCTCAAGAAGTGCAGGGTGAGCTACCTTAACGACTATTGTACAGTAGCACTAACTTCTGTGGTGATGAAGTGGTTTGAGACGTTGGTTATGGTTTGTTACATACCTCAAGGAGATCTTGTGACTTTCTTGTGAGAATGATGGAATGGTCTTTTGGAGGTCACCTGATGTAATTTTCCCGCCGATGTGAGGTCATGTGATGACATGTTCACCACGGGTATAAAAGGGAAGACCTCTGGTGACGCAGTTGGTTTTCCAGCTAGAACATTCATCGGTGTCTCCGTTCCGTTGCATATATGTTTTATGACGCAGTTTCATTTTTAAAACGGAGTGTTACGTTCCGTTGCAAGGTACAATAGTGCTGGACTGGCAATTTCTGCTAGATTTGTTGATGTACCTTTTCAGTAGTATTGGAGAGTGAAGACTTTATCGAAGTTCAGGACCTGAAGGATTAAGAGAAGTTGGTATCTTTCGGAAGTTTAATAAAGGATCGACCTCATTGAGTCTTTGTTGAAGAAGTAGCGACCTGCATTAAAGATAACTCTTGCCAAAACAACAAGGTAGTTCATGCAGGATTTGCTCTCAAGAAATTAAGGTCAGTTGTTTCAAGCCGTTTATTTCCTTCCTCGTGAATCCTTTGGACAGAACCAGCAGGGAAGTTGCATCTATGAAGAAATCCTTCTCCAGAGAAGTCTCTCCCAAATGAATGTATAAATCCGTTGGACTTTCGAATTTACCATTTTAAGAGCTGTATTTGACTTTACCACTTTAATAACTGTTTTCAAATTTATCGCTTTAAGAACCAGTACCGAATGACGATTTGTTGAACGGCCGCATAGCAGTTAACTTTCGGTTAAGGTTTTCGTTTGTTTTTTGTTTATCCGTGTTTAATAAATGTTTGGTTGGTTTTATATAACCTGACTCGATTGATATTCATTGTTGCCGGTTACGTAACAGGTTAGAATCAACTCCTGTCTCAGCAAGGACCTGGACCCACTGCAAATTGCCTATCACCACAATAGGTCTACAATAGAAGTGATCTCATTGGCTCTTCACATGCCTTAGATCACCTGGACAATACTAATACTTGTGTCACAATGCTGTTTATTGATTACCAATCAGTGTTGAAGACAAAGATTCCTACAGTTATGATCAAAAGGATCCAAAACCTGGGCCTTTGTACCTCCCAATGCAACTGGATCCTCTACTTCCTCGATGGAAGACCACAGTCTATGGGTTGGAAAAAACATCTCCGCCTCACTGACAATGAAAACTGGCACACCTCAGGGATCTGTGCTTAGTCCACTGCTCTGCTCTCTACATGCATGACTTTGGCGAGGCACAGCTCAAACACCATCTATGACTTTGCTGACGGCACAACTACTGTTGGCAGAATTTCAGACGGTGATGAGAAGGTGTACAGGAGTGAGATGTATCAGCTAATTGAGTGGTGTCACAGAAACAACCTTGCATTCAATGTCAGTAAGACTAAAGAACTGATGGTGGACTTCAGAAAGGGTAAGACAAGAGAACACACACCAGTCCTCATCGAGGGATCAGAAGTGGAAAAAGTGAGAAATTTCAAGTTCCTGGATCAACAAGGATCTATCTTGTGCCCAACATATTGATGCAGTTACAAAGAAGACACGACAGTGGCTATATTTCATTGGGAGTTTTAAGAATTTGGTATGTCACCAAAGATATACCAAATTTCTACAGATGTACTATGGAGAGCATCCTAACTGGCTGCTTCACCGTCTGGTGTTAGGGAGGAGTGCTACAGCACAGGATTGAAATAAGCTGCAGAAAGTTGTGAACTCAGTCAGCTCCATCATGGGCACTAGCCTCCGTAACATCCAGGACATCTTCAAGGAGCGATGCCTCAAGGCAGCATCCATCATTAAGGACTCCCATCACCCAGAATATGCCTCCTTCTCATTGTTCCCATCCAGGAGGAGGTACAGAAGCGGACCGGTTTTATATTAACAATATTCTTGCGGACCGGCCGACGGGTGGTGGGGGGGGTGTAGAGTTGCCAACGTACAAGAGTAGCAGTCAAATACATTGTGTTTACCCCAGGAAAGACTACAATGACCTTGAAGCCTTACACGGGTACCCTTGTGCGCATGCGTGTACGTGCTGATTTTTTTTTCCTACACATCATTTTTGGCAATTCTGTTCAGGGGAGGGGGTTGTTAATCACAACCGGAATATAGGTGATAAGTGGCTAATACACTCAATTTCGTTTCTAAAAGGGTTTATCTAACGAATTTAATATTAAACACAGCGCATATTTTCCTCACATGAATATAGTGATAAGTCAATGATTATGGGAGCTTAAAGTAAGTGTTGAACGAACTTCCAGTAGAAATGGTAGAGGCAGGTTCGATATTATCATTTAAAGAAAAATTGGATAGGTATATGGACAGGAAAGGAATGGAGGGTTGTGGGCTGAGTGCAGGTCGGTGGGACTAGGTGAGAGTAACGTTCGGGACAAACTAGAAGGGCTGAGATCGCCTGTTTCTGTGCTGTAATTGTTATATGGCTATACAAGCCACTTATAAGTCAATAGCATCATTACATTTAAGTTAAGTTTGGATATTAAACACACATTTTCCCTGTATGAACATATAAAATCATTGCAACACACCAATATCGCTGAATCAGTGGGAGCCCTGGGCTTGTTTCCCTGCAACAAGTGGGAGACAGCGATACTCGAAGGGGGTTCCTTATGTCCAGTCTATTCCGCGATTTAGTTTTCGTTGCATTCATTACAGAGATATGTTGGAAATGGAAGCAATGCTTTCAGTGCTTTTGTGGCTATCTCACGATATTCAGCCTGACTTTGATCCAGAATGCCGGCAGGGATGTTATGTCAAACATACTTTTCAGCCCGCCATCATTTGCAAGCTCGAGGAGTTGATCTCCTTCCCACGCTGACATGGAAGACATGTGTGTAATGACCTTGCGTGTTTTCAAGCTCAACAGTGCATGACAGGGTGTGAGGAAAGGTGCAGTTGACTCATATCACCAAATCATATTGTTTCCTCGCGGCCCAGTAGCACATGCTTTGCGGCCAGGTAGTTGGTGACCGCTGCATTACATATTTAATTTAATTTTTTCCATATATATTATAAATAAATAAACTCCAATCAACTGATTGGATGTCATTTCGAAAACTGGTTTGTGATGCAGGGAAGAAATCTCGTTGCTGATTGGCTGTGTGGTGAACCCCATGCATTGTGGTCAGAAATTTTGCCCGTACCATCTCATAAATAGAATCAGGGTCTATATTTTTGTTTACAGAGTGTTTGTGGAAAACCATGCTTCTAGAGATTTTCTTGCATGTTCACTTGTTCCATGCCTTTTACTGATGCCCAGTCAAATTTGTACCCCTCTTGATCTTCATGGATATAGACTAAGGAGAGTTGATCATGTTGCTTTACAGCCAGTTGGTGTTCATGGATCCTTGTGGATAGTTTTCTCCCAGTTTGGCTGACAGAATATTTACTGCAGTCCCCAAATTGCATTTTGTAGACCACATTGATCTTGTCTAATAGCTTAGTTCATTCTTTTGGTCTGCAAAGTGCTCTTCTCAATGTTGCTGTTGGCTTGTGTGCAACTGAAATTCTATGTTCTTGGAGCAGTCAGGCTGTAATTTCTGAGATATTTTGAATGTGTGGATGGAAGACTTGTTTGATCACTTCTTGGTTAGTGCGTTGTCAACCTCGTAGGCATAGTCGTATCAATTTCAGCTGGTATCCATTTCATGACAATAAGGAGATGTTTCTCCTCTTTGCCCTTTAGTTCTGCTGTGCTGTACTGTGTCTCTGCTCCTTGGAACAAAGTTTGATACAGCTCTTGTGTGCATTTGGGTGGTTGCTGTGATAATATAGGGTTGAAATTTTTGTTCCAACAGCCCAATAGTGCTTTCCTTCAGGTTGTCGTGGTTGGGGGGGGGGGGGAGTAGCGTGGATGAGCTTCCATTATCTATTAAAAGTTCCCAATAGTGTGTGTCTCAGTTAGCCTCTGACCACCAAGTCCAGCTCACAGCCTTCACATGTGGCTAAGCCCAGTGGAACTCTTCCTACTGACAGGAGAAGAGGCAAAGGCAGGTTACTGGTGTCTTAAAACTAGTCACTCCAGCAAATGGGGCTCATCAGCTGTGGCTGGCAGCTCATCTAGAAGGAAAACTCTTGATCTCAAAACTCAGCTGCCTTGTGGCTCTGCCCACTCATGAGGAAGGCATCAGGAGTAAACCCTGAGGAAAAATCTAGAGCTGGAGTCACTAAGACAATCCTAGGTTGAGTTCAATGCTGACTGGCAACTCCCTTGATACCACTGGTGCCAAACAGTATCAGTCTCTGCCATTCTTTTGGATTCATCAGCTGTGTGGAGAGGGGGAGCCTGTTGTAGGGACAACACCTCGCTCTCCATATTGCACACTGGCTGATGGCACTGCAACTATAACGTAGACAGCTAGGACACAACATCCATGGCCGACCCTGACCAACGGAGGGATTTGTAGCATGCTCTGGAAGGGAGCTTTTGGAAAAGGCAGTTCGTAAGGTGGGTACTGAACCAGGCATGGGTTGACGTGAAAACCATCTGACAACCTGAAATCAGGACCCCTACACGTCTACACAGTGTGATGCTTTATTATTTATTTATTCACTGGGTAGTGCCAACAGTTTATTGTAAAATTCTTCATTAAAAATGTTTTGTGATATCTGCCAGTGATATTAAACCTGGTACTGATTCTGATTCCAGGATCTGTCAGAACTGGGAAAGAGAGAAAGAATGATTCAAAAAATTAGCTTTATTTGTTAAATAAAGATAGTTAAAAAGATTAAAACATAGAGTGAAATGTGTAATTTGCATCAATTACCAATACTGTCCGGGAATTGTGCTGGGGACAGCCTGTAAGTGCTGCTACACTTCCAGCATGACCACAACTTATGAAGCTGTACACCTTTGGGATGAGGGAGGAATGTGGAGTACCCGAAGGAAACCCATCCGGTCACGGGGAGAAGTCTCCTCACAGTGTTGGAATTGAATCTGGATTGCTGGCACAACCGCTACACTACGGTTAAGGAGATGAAAAGGAGGGTATTAAGCAGATAATATTAGTTGTCTTTAAGAAGATCCAAAACATTGTACAGGTTAGGGTTAGTAAATTGTGAGCATGTTACATTGGCACTGGAAATGTGCTGACACTGGTGGGCAGCCACACACAGACTGCTTTGGTCACTGATGAAAACAACGCACATCACTATGTTTCAATGTAAGTGTAACAAATAAAGCTAACCTTTAATCTTTGCTTTTTTTTCAAACATACTGCTCCACCAAAAGTTTATGGTCAAAAACTGACCTTCAAGATGTGAAAAGGTGGATGTTGGCATTGAGGTTGAATCCCACCGGGACAGGCAGGATGGACTATGAGAGGGTGCAGAGGAGATTTACCAGGACGCTGCTTGGATTAGTGAGCATTTCTTATGGGGTTAGATTGAGTGAGCTAGGGCTTTTACCTTTGGAGTGAAGGAGGATTAGTGGTCTGCAAGATGATAAAGGGCATAGATTGAGTGGACAGCTATTGAATTTTTTCCCAGGGCAGAAATGGCAAATACCAGGGAGCATAATTTTAAGGTGATTAGAGGGAAGTACAGGGGGATGTCACAGGTAGGTTTTTTAATACAGAGAGTGGTGGGTGCATGGAACTCACTGCCAGCAGTGGTGGTAGAGGCAGATACATTAGGGACATTTAAGTTCAAATTAATTATCGAAGTACATATGTAACTGTATACAACCCTGAGATTCATTTTCTTGCAGGCATTCACAGTAAATTCGAGAAACATGATAGATTCAGTGAAAGACCATACCCAACAGGACGGACAAAGAACCAATGTGCAAAAGATATCTGTGCAAATACAAAGGAAACAAAGAAATAATAGTAAGTAACCAAGCAATAAATATCGAGAACGAGATTAAAAGTCCTTGAAAGTGAGTCCATAGTTTGTGCAAACAGTTCAGTGATGTGAAAAGTTATCCCCAATGGTTCAAGAGTCCGATGGTTGAGGGGAAATAACTGTTCCTGGGACTGATGGTATGGGTCCTGAGGCTCCTGTCCCTTCTTCCTGATGGCAGCAGTGAGAAGAGATCATGGCCTTGATGATGGATGCTGTTTTCCTGCTGTACCTTCTTAATAATTGCACTTCCATGCTGGCCCCAGGACAGATCCTCTGAAATGTTAACACCAAGGAATTTAAAGTTGCTGACCCTCTCCACCTCTGATCCCCTATGAGGACTGGCTCATGGACCTCTGATTTCCTCCTCCTGTGGTCAATAATCAGCTCCTTGGTTTTGCTGACACTGAGTGAGAGGTTGTTATTGTGGCAACACTCAGCCAGGTTTTTGTCACCACCTTTGATTCGGCCAAACACAGTGATGTTGTCAGCAAATTTAAATATGGCACTGGAGCTGTACTTAGCCTCATAGTCATAAGTACTGTTGGCCAGAAACAATGACAGTCAATGAACAGGCCATTTTGTAAACTGTTCGATGAACTGATTTTTGCTCTGGGATAACTTAATCGGAGCAATTGAATGTGGACACAAGGAGTTTCAGCTAATGACCTGTTAAACCCGAGACCGTTCTCAGACAAGTATTTGTAAGAACCAATGAGGTGTCCCAGGTGGGTCAGGCAACCTTGAGCCAGAAGGATGAAAATGCATTATTTGAATTGATGAGGAACACTATAAGAGTTAGAAGCTTCAAATGCAAAGTGTTGACAACTCTCCAGAGAACAACCATTGTGGATGTGGATAACCTCACGGACCCTTAAGAGAATGAGTGGGACCATGAGGAATGCCTAGCCAGCGTAGACTCCTTTTCCCGGATAATACTTATTTTCTACATTGACAGTTCATGGAAGGCCAAGGTATCCCAGTACGTGTGCACACAGGTAGTTAATTTGTGAACCGAGATGCTTAATAGGTGAGATAATAAAGGATACTTGTCAGAAATACAGATTCTCTCTGTACCTCTCTGATCATTATTACGTAGAAACATAGAAAATAAGTGCAGCAGTAGGCCATTCGGCCCTTCGAGCCTGCACCACATTTCAGTATGATCATGGCTGATCATCCAACTCAGAACCCTGCACCTGCCTTCTCTCCATACCCCCTGATACCTTTAGCCACAAGGGCCATATCTAACTCCCTCTTAAATATAGCCAATGAACTGGCCTCAACTGTTTCCTGTGACAGAGAATTCCACAAATTCACCACTCTCTGTGTGAAGAAGTTTTTCCTCATCTCGGTCCTAAAAGGCTTCCCCTTTATCCTTAAACTGTGACCCCTCGTTCTGGACTTCCCCAACATCGGGAACAATCTTCCTGCGTCTAGCCTGTCCAATCGCTTTAGGATTTTATATGTTTCAATAAGATCCCCCCTCAATCTTCTAAATTCCAGCGAGTATAAGCGTAGTCGATCCAGTCTTTGATCATATGAAAGTCCTGCCATCCCAGGAATTAATCTGGTGAACCTTCTTTGTACTCCCTCTATGGCAAGAATGCCTTTCCTCAGATTAGGGGACCAAAACTGCACACAATACTCCAGGTGTGGTCTCACCAAGGCCTTGTACAACTGCAGTAGTACCTCCATGCTCCTGTACTCGAATCCTCTTGCTGTGAATGCCAGCATACCATTCGCCTTTTTCACCGCCTGCTGTACCTGCATGCCCACTTTCAATGACTGGTGTATAATGACACCCAGGTCTCATTGCACCTCCCCTTTTCCTAATCGGCCACCATTCAGATAATAATCTGTTTTCCTGTTTTTGCCACCAAAGTGGATAACCTCACATTTATCCACACTAAATTGCATCTGCCATGAATTTGGCCAATCACCTAACCTATCCAAGTCACCCTGCATCCTCTTAGCATCCTTCTCACAGCTAACACTGCCGCCTAGCTTCGTGTCAACTGCAAACTTGGAGATGCTGCATTTAATTCCCTCATCTAAGTCATAAATATATATTGTAAACAACTGGGGTCCCAGCACTGAGCCTTGCGGTACCCCACTAGTCACTGCCTGCCATTCTGAAAAGGTCCCGTTTATTCCCACTCTTTGCTTCCTGTCTGCCAACCAATTCTCTATCCACATCAACACCATACCCACAATACCATGTGCTTTAAGTTTGCACACTAATCTCCTGTGTGGGACCTTATCAAAAGCCTTTTGAAAATCCAAATATACCACATCCACTGGTTCTCCCCTATCCACTCTACCAGTTACATCCTCAAAAAATTCTTTGAGATTCGTCAAGACACAATTTTCCTTTCACAAACCCATGCTGACTTTGTCCGATGATTTCACCGCTTTCCAAATGTGCTGTTATCACATCCTTGATAACTGACTCTAGCATATTCCCCACCACCGATGTTAGGCTAACCAGTCTATAATTCCCTGGTTTCTCTCTCCCTCCTTTTTTAAAAAGCGGGGTTACATTAGCCACCCTCCAATCCTCAGGAACTAGTCCAGAATCTAAAGAGTTTTGAAAAATTATCACTAATGCATCCACTATTTCTTGGGCTACTTCCTTAAGCACTCTGGGATGCAGACCATCTGACCCTGGGGATTTATCTGCCTTTAATCCCTTCAATTTACCTAACACCACTTCCCTACTAACATGTATTTCCCTCAGTTCCTCCATCTCACTAGACCCTCAGTCCCCTACTATTTCCAGAAGATTAATTATGTCCTCTTTAGTGAAGACAGAACCAAAGTAGTTATTCAATTGGTCTGCCATGTCCTTGTTCCCCATGATCAATTCACCTGTTTCTGACTGTAAGGGACCTACATTTGTCTTAACCAATCTTTTTTCTTTTCACATATCTATAAAAGCTTTTACAGTCAGTTTTTATGGTCCCTGCCAGCTTTCTCTCATAATCTTTTTTCCCCTTTCCTAATTAAGCCCTTTGTCCTCCTCTGCTGGACTCTGAATTTCTCCCAGTCCTCAGGTGAGCCACTTTTCCAGCTAATTTGTATGTTTCTTCTTTGGAATTGATACTGTCCCTAATTTCCCTTGTCAGCCACGGGTGTACTACCTTCCCTGGTTTATTCTTTTGCCAAACTGGGATGAACAATTGTTGTAGTTCATCCATGTGATCTTTAAAAGCTTGCCATTGCATATCCCCCGTCAATCCTTTAAGTGTCATTTGCCAGTCTATTTTTGCTAATTCACATCTCATACCTTCAAAGTTACCCTTCTTTAAGTTCAGAACCTTCCTAACTGGGGTAAATCCTTATAACGGTACAAAGTGAGTAGAGCATGGGGCTAAGCACACAGCCTTGTGATACGTCTGTGCTGATGGAGATCGTGGAGATGTTGTTGCCAATCTGAATTGACTTGGCCTGCAAGTGAGGAAACTGAGGATCCAATTGCACAAGAAGGTATTGAGAACAAGGTCTTGAAGCTCATTGATTAGTTTTGAAGGGATGATGATACTGAATGCTGAGCAGTAGTCAGTGAAGACCATTTGGACCTATTATTCTGGTAGGCAAATTGAAGTAGATTCAAGTCGCTTCTCAGGCAGGAGTTGATATATTTCATCACCAACCTCTCAAAGCACTTCATCACAGTGGATGTAGGTGCTACTGGACGATAGTTATTAAGGCAGGGTACCATGTTCTTCTGAGGCACCAGTAAAATTGAGGCCAGCTTGAAGCAGGTGGGTAGCTCAGAATGCTGAAGCATTCCAATCAGTTGATCAGCACAGGTCTTTAGTACTCCGGCAGGTACACTGTCTAGCCCAGATGCTTTCCATCGGCTCACCCTCTTAAAGGATGCTCTCAGACTGGCCTCAGAAACAGAAATCACAAGGTCATTGGGGGTTGTGGCAGTTTGTGCTTTCACATTTTGATGGTCAAAACGAGCATAAACTGCATTGAACTCATCTGGGAGTGAAACCTTGTAACCAAAGTCACCTGGTTTCACTTTGAAGGAAGTGATGGCATTCAAAAACTGTCTGAGCTGTTGAATATCCTTCTGTGATTCAAGTTTGGTCTGGAATTGCCACTTCAGATGTGTGATGACTGCCTACCTGCTCTGCACTTACTCTGTAACTATAACACTTAATTCAGTGCTGTTATTGATTTACCTTGTTCTCCCTCAATGCACTGTAGTGAAATAATCTGGTCAGAAGGCATGCAAGACAAAATGTATGTTGGTACATGTAATAATAATAAACCAATCTACAGCCAGCAGAGAGGCAGGAAACCACACACAGATGGGTGTGAGGGAGCAGGCAAGTAGATGGTTGTATTCATAAAAACAAGAGCTTCTGCAGATGCTGGAAATCTGGAGCAATACACACTAAATGCTGGAGAAACTTAGCAGGTCAGGCAGCATCTATGCAGGGGAATAAACAGTTGACATTTTGTGCTGAAACTCTTCATGGATGTACTTCATGTGGATGGCATGGTAGTGTAGGGATCAGCATAACACTACTACAGTGCCAGAAACCCGACTTCATTTCCTGATGCTGTCTGTGAGGAGTTTGTAAATGTTATGCCTGTTCACAATTAAGACAGACTTAGCATTTGTTTGTGCTGGAATATTTTAATACTGAACTGCTATTCAACACTGAATGCTCACTGCCATAGCTTCCAGTTCCAGGTGAACCACCCACATTGCATACTGGGAACTGAAGTTCCTTATTATACATGCATAATAACACATCCTCCCACTTTAAACGAAAACATACACAATACCCTGTCCTCATAAATCTGTAAGGAACAATAATCCTTTCCAACAAAGACATCTACATTAACTTCAATTGTAATGAGCAAAGTCCCTTATCTACTCATCAGTTTTCAATCATTCTCTGAGGTGATTTAATGGTCCTTTTTAGTCTGCTATTCATTTCCACAGGTATATTGCTTTCATATGTTGTGTTAATAAGTGTCCTTCTGAGAACTCTGATCAACATGTTCATTTCTCACACCTGCTGGCCCCTGTGATGTACTGACAGGTGGCAGGTTGGAGCTTGTGGTTGTAGATCCAGAGGGTTCCTGCTCAGAGGTATCCTCGCTTCGTCTGGATCTGCTCAAACGTGGAGCAACTTCCTCTTGCACTTGTCCTTGGCAGAATCGTGATCTCAGATTCATACTTGACCTCCAGGCTTCAGGACTGGAAGGCTTTTCACAATATTGTCATGATACTGTTTCTGTTTTTCTTTCACTTTCACTGTAAGTAGTTTGACCTTGTGTGCTCCTTTACGTGTCAACAGGTTTTGGTACACTGGAAGGTTAGTAAGTATGCATCAACCCATCGGCATTTGGGAGCTGGTGAAAGGTCATTCTGCAGTGGCACACTTCTGTAAATCATTAGACTCTCGTCCATCTGGCACTTGCTTCATGAGACCTTTCACTACCTTGACCGAACTCTCTGCTAGGCCTTTAGATTCTGGGTGATGTGGGCATGAGGTTACTGTATATGTTGAAACTCCCAATCATTGGCTAACGACTCAAATTCACAACTCGACAATTGTGGACCATTGTCTGATACCATCTCACACGGAACTCCATACCTCACAAACACAATTTCTAGGAAGGTGATAACCACTTTGCTGGATGTTGATTGCAGTGTTGTGACCTCTGGGTGATTGGAAAAGTAGTCTGTTACAACAATATGACTCTTCTCATTACAAACCAACAAATCCAGTCCAACTTTGAAGTACGGCCTATCTGGTACAGGGTGAGGTGTAAGCAGTTCTGCTTGCTGCTCTGGTCTGTAGGTAAGGCGTATTTCACATGAAGCAGATGGCTGGTTGATGTCTTGGTTCATTCTTGGCCAGTACATCACTTCATGAGATCTACGTTCACATTTTTCCTCACCAAGATGCCCTTCATGTATCTTCTGGAGCATTTATTTATCTTCTTTCTATATTATTGAAGTACTGCTGCTAAGTTAACAAATTTCACCACACAAGCTGGTGATAATAAACCTGATTCTGATTCCCTTGCCTAGTGGCACTGGAATCACAAACCTGTGCCCTTTTGAAGACCGTATCTTCCACTACTGACAGTTCAGCCCGTACACCTTTCCGGATCCAAAGAGTTCTGCACGGGCTCTTCCGTTATGGTTCTTTTCAGTGTATGGAAAGTCTTCTTGCTCGTGAGACCAAATCCAGTCATTTCGCTGCTCAAGGACTGACCTCAGTGGTGCTGACACAGACGACATTCAGGGGTGCATTTAGCCAGGGATGTTGCCACCCCCCAAGAAACATCTCACCTCCTCTTTGTTTCGGGGCCGCTCCCGGTTTTCAATGGCTGATGTCTTTCTTGGATCAGGTTTCACTCCCTCTTCTGATATGAGATCTCCAATGAAAGTCAGTGCCTTAACACCAAACTCACATTTCTCTTCATTTAATTTCAAATTGACATTCCCTGTCACGTCAGGCACCTGTTTCAGTTGTGCATCATGTTCATCCTTGGTGATTCCCCTGGATGACATCACCAGTCATGTTCTGACATTAGGTTTGCCCTCAAAATTCATGTGGATGTTTTTATGGAACACTTCTGGATTGGACAGAATGCCATACGGTAGCCAAAGAAAGTGGTATCTTCCCTGTAGCGTGTTAAAAGTACACAGTCGCGAACTTACCTCGTCAAGCATCATCTGCCAAAACCAAAAGGATGTGTTGAGTTTGCTAAACCACTTGGCACCTGCAAACCAGGACGTGATCTTCACCAGTGCTGGCAATTTATAAAGGCTCTCCCTTGATGGCTTTATTGAGATCTCTTGGGTCCAGACGTATTCACAATGCTCCATTTTTCTTTTGCACAATGACCAGAGATCTCAACCAATCTGTTGGTTCTTCAGTTTTCTATGTGATAGTTATCTCTCACATGCATGCTAGTTCTTGTTTAAGTTTGTTTCCAAGTGCAAACAGAACTTTCCTGCATGCATGGATAACAGGAGCCACTGTCTCATCTATATGATTTTTGTGTACACCAGGTAAGCATCTGAGCCCCTCAAAAGTATTTGCATACTCTTTCATGAGTGTTGGTTGGTCATCTTTAGTCTGTGAAATAGCAGATGGAGATTAACCCAGATAAATGTGAGGTATTGCACCTTGTTAGGGCAAATGCAAGGACAGTGTTGCTGAGCAGAGAGGTCTTGGGATCCAAGTTCATAGCTAAAGTGGTTCAGAAGGCTTAAGGAATGCTTGCTTTTAGTAGTCGAGGCATTGAGTTCAAAAGTCAGGAGGTTATTTTGCAACTTTATAAAACTCTGGTCAGGCCACATTCCATATAGTTCTGGTTGCCCCACTACAGGAAAGATGTTGAAGTCTTGGACAGGGTGTAGAAGAGGTTTACCAGGACGCTGCCTGGTTTAGAGGGCATGTGCTATCAGGAGAGACTGGGTCAGCTTGGGCTGTTTTCTCTGGAGCACCAGAGGCTGAGGGGAGATCTGACAGAGATTTACAAGATTATGAGAGGCATAGATAGAGTAACAGAGAATACCTGTTTCCCAGCGTTGAAATATCTAATAGCAAAGGGCATGCATTGAAGATGAGAGAGTGTAGGTTCAAGGGGGCTGTGAGGGGTAAGCTTTTTTACTCAGAGAGTCGTGAATGCCTGGAACGTGCTGCCTGGTATGGTGGTAGAGGCAAATATGTTAGACATTCGGATAAGTACATGGAATATGGAGGGTTATGCACAAGGTGCAGGTAGCAGGGAGTAGTGTTTGGGTGTTTTTGATTTGCTTTTTAGCTGGTTTGGAATAGCCTGTTCCTGTGCTGTACTGTTCTATGTTCTGTTTTTGGAAAGCATCTACCTCCACATTTGCTGTATGATAACCGATAACCAGTGGTATGGGCCAGCAGAGTGGCTGGGACTGAACAGAGAAGAGTGGCCAGTGTGACAACTAACCAAAGAGAACAATGAGTCAGACCAATATAAACACGAACATTCAGCAGAAACAACACTCAACTGGGCACTGATGATGTCACCTCTACAGGTGATGAAACGTCTGCAACCCTAGCCCAGGCTTTGGTGCACAACCCCACAGACAAGCAGCCAAACCAAGCTACCAATCTTCTCTTACCAGGGTCTTGCCTTTACTTGTGTCCTTCCCCTTTACATTAGATACCCCAGGTGCAATATTTCACATTTGGCCAGATCAAACCCCATGTCTGGAAGGAGGTAGAGTGAACCTACAGGTCGGAGACAGAGATCCAAGTACACAGGGCACTGGGAGACATTGGTCCACATGCACAAGGAGCCGGGGTGTAATCATCTCTCCCTGAACCACAGGCCTTGGGAAGAAATGGACACTCACGATACTCCCGGGAATCCTTTCCACATGTCTGCCACAATGTTGACGATGGCCCCGCCATTCTCCTTTATCCAGGAACAACATGCTGAAAGAGGAAAGGTGAGGGAGAGAGTGAGCATGGTGGGGGGATGAGGAAAGGAAGGAGGGGGAAGCTGTTCCTGATCCAAAATTCCGACTTTAGTAGCTTGAGCTCTACCTGAGATAACACAGAGTTGTGGACACAGCTCAGCACATCACATAAACCAGCCTTCCTCCATGGAGTCTGTCTGCACTTCTCACTGCCTCAGTAAAGCAGCCAACATAATCTAAAACCCCACTGGCTCTGGACATTCTCACTTGTCTTGTCCCATCGGGCAGAATTTTTTTCCAAAAATATACTTTATTTTGTAATATTTCTGGATAAAGTTATTTACAAAAAACATTCATTGACTCTGAGTCCTTATTCAATAAATAAAGTTATATAATGCTTTGACTCTCAGTCCTTATTCAAAATAAAGATGTTTACGATAAATCATTCGTTGACTCTCAAATCTTAATCAAGAATAAAACTTATTTACAATAAAAAGCCGGGCGTTGACTCTCATTTCTTTACCGAAGTTCCTTTACGGTCTATAAATTTCCACACTTCCTGCCACTCTTGTGGCACCATGTTGATTCATCAGACAGATTTTTTTCCCCAAAAATATACTTCATTCAGAAATATCACTCAATAAAGTTATTTACATAAAAACCATATGTTGACTCTCAGTCCTTATACAAATTAAAGATGTTTACAATAAAGCATTCGTTGACTCTCAAACTTTAGTCAAGAATAAAGCTTATTTACAATAAAAATATTTACAACAAAAGGCCGGGTGTTGACTCTCCTTTCTTTACCGAAGTTCCTTTACGGTCTATACCTTTCCACATTTCTTGCCATTCCTGTGGCACGATGTAGATTCATCTATCCACATCGCTGATGAGGGGTATACTCCTCCCCACCCGACCCCTCCCACTCCCGCGGGCAACGAACCTTAAACTGTGGACCTTCCCCAACGGGCCTTTGTGGTGGCTGCACCAAGTTTGAGTGCATCCCTCAGCACGTATTCCTATAGTCATAGTCATACTTTATTGATCCCGGGGGAAATTGGTTTTTGTTACAGTTGCACCATAAATAGTAATAGAACCAGAAATAGTTAAATAGTAATATGTAAATTATGCCAGTAAATTATGAAATAAGTCCAGGACCAGCCTATTGGCTCAGGGTATCTGACCCTCCAAGGGAGGAGTTGTAAAGTATGATGGCCACAGGCAGGAATGACTTCCTATGACACTCTGTGTTGCATCTCGGTGGAATGAGTCTCTGGCTGAATGTACTCCTGTGCCCACCCAGTACATTATGTAGTGGATGGGAAACATTGACCAAGATGGCATGCAACTTAGACAGCATCCTCTTTTCAGACACCGTGAATTCCTGCAGGCCTGAATGTGCCAGCCGGCAGCACTCAGCCACGGACATCTCCATGTGCTGGCAGACCACCAAGTTTCGGGCTGACTAAAGAGTGTCTTTCATCGAGTTGATGATCTGCCAGCAGCACCGGATGTTGGTCTCTGTGTGTGTCCCCGGGAACAGCCCGTAAATCAGGGAGTCCTTGGTTACGCAGGTGCTGGGCATGAACCTCGACACCGTACCTTCCATCTCCCTCCACACCTTCGCGAACCCACAGTGTGCAAAGAGGCGAGTCTCTGACTCCGCCTCACTGCAGTCCTCCCGTGGGCAGCGGGGTGTGGAGACGACGTTCCGGGCGTACAGGAGGGATCTGACAAGGAGGGCCCCTCTCACCGCCAGCCAGGCGAGGTCTTGGTGCCTGTCGGTGAGGTCTGGCGATGAGGCAATTTGCCAGATGTACTGCATGGTCTGCTCAGGGAACTACCCCACTGTGTCCATCTCGTCCTTCTGCAGCGCCTGCAGGACATTACATGCCGACCATCGTCTGATGGCCTTGTGGTCAAAGGCATTGACCTGGCAGAACTTTTCTACGAAGGACAGGTATGGCAGTGATGACCAGCTGACAGGGATATTGCACGGGAAGGGGGCCAGACCCACCCTTCGCAGCCAGGGCAACAGGTAGAACCTAGACACACAGAAGTACTTAGTGCCCACGTAGCTGGGATTCATGCACAACCTGATGCAGCCACACATGAAGCTG
Organism: Mobula birostris; assembly: GCF_030028105.1. Taxonomy (NCBI): domain Eukaryota; kingdom Metazoa; phylum Chordata; class Chondrichthyes; order Myliobatiformes; family Myliobatidae; genus Mobula; species Mobula birostris. The sequence continues at coordinate 114,801,488 of NC_092375.1, read as the reverse complement.
GCCATCAGGGTGAGGGCGACATCGGGGACGTTCTTGCCCCCATTGTCCAGGGACTAGTGCATGACGGTCTGTCTGACCTCCATCCTTGAGCCCCAGACGATTCTGAAGACAGGTTGGGAGATTTCCGAGCTGCAGGAGCGGGAGACGGGCCACACCTGCACCAAGTACAGCAGCCCTGAGAGTACCTCACACCTGATGACCAGGTTCTTGCCGGTTATTGACAGGGAGCGCCCTCCCCACAGTCCCAGTTTCTGTTTCACCTCGGCAGTCTGCCCCAGCCAGTTCTTATTGCACACCTCGGCCCCTCCGAACCAGATCCCCAACACCTTCATGTGTTCGGACCTGATGGTGAAGAGGACACCGGATCGGTCGAGCCAGTTCTCGAAGAGCATGGCTTCACACTTCGTGCGGTTGACCCTGGCCCCCGACGCCAGCTCGAACCGTTCGCTGATGCCAATAAGTCTGCAAACCGACCTCCAATCAGAGCAAAAGACGGTGATGTCGTCCATGTACAGGGAGGTTTTCACTTGGGTCCCTCCACTGCCTGGCAGCGTTACTCCTCTTATGCCCTCATCCTTCGTGATGGCTTTGGCAAAGGGTTCTAAGCAGCACACGAATAAGACGGGAGAGAGGACAGCCCTGCCTGACTCCAGACCTGATGGGGAAGCTAGCTGTTTCCCACCCATTGACCTGGACTGCACTACAGATGTCTGTGTGGAGCAGTCTGATTCAATTCCAGATTCCCTCCCCAAAACCCATTTTGGAGAGTACGTCCGCTATGTATGTGTGCTATATCCTGTCGAAGGCTTTCTCCTGGTCCAAGCTGACCAGGCAGGTGTCCACCCCCCTGTCATGCACGTAGGCGATGGTGTCCCTCAGCAGCGCGAGGCTGTCCAAGATCCTCCTGCCCGGTACAGCACAGGTTTGGTCCGGGTGGATCACCAGTGCCAGAGCAGACGTGACCCATTGGCGATAGCCTTGGACAGGATCTTGTAGTCAATATACAGGAGAGAGATGGGCCTCCAATTCCTAATGTCCTCCTTTTCCCTCTTCTGCTTGTAGATGAGGGTGATGATGCCCTTCCTCATGGACTCTGACATGCAGCCGGCCAGAAGCATAGCGTTGTACACTTCCAGCAGATCAGGGCCCATCCAGTTCCACAAGGCCAAATACAACTCGACCGGTGAGCCGTCGCTTCCAGGAGTCTTATTCAACTCAAAGGAACAGACGGAGCCTGTCAGCTCGTCCAGGGTCAGTGGCTGATCCTGACTCTCCCGCGTGCCGTCATCTAAGAACTGCATGATAGACGACAGGAAGTTAGGATTATGAAGACACGTAGTTCTCTTTTATTATCATTTAGTAATGCATGCATTAAGAAATGATACATTATTTCCTCTGGTGTGATATCACAAAATACAGGACAGACCAAGACTGAAAAACTGACAAAACCACATAATTATAACATATAGTTACAATAGTGCAACAATACCATAAACCTGATGAAGAAGTCCGTTAGCACAGTAAAGTTAAAAGTTTCTCAAATGTCCCACATCTCACGCAGACGGGAGAAGGAAGAAAAACTCTCCCTGCCATGCCGACCACAATCCAAATCTGAATTATCCGAAAACTTCGAGCTCTGATCAGCTCTCCGACACCGAGTACTGAGCGCCATCTCTCTGAACGATTCGACCTCCTGCTCGGTCGCCAAAAGCAGGCAAGGCCGGGGATTTTGAGGCCTACCCTCTGAAAGCTTCCCAACCACACAGTAACGACAGCAGCGAACGGGCGTTTCAGAAATTTCTCCAGATGTTCCTCTGTGCTTTCACGTCCATTCTCCATCAAGTCTGTGGCCTTTCCATCATAGTCTGGCATTGAAGGACTTGCAGGTCCTCAATATGTCCGTCTGAGCCGTCCTCTTCCATCAGGTTGTGGATCACAGAGCTCCCCCGTGCACCTTCTGGAAGAAGAAGCGTGAGCACGTCTCGTCCTGCTCTACGGTTTGGACCCTTGGTTGAAAGATGATCTTGGAGAATTCGGAGGGGAAGGGTCGGGCTTGCCGGCCCTTCACCTCCCGTAATTCCTCCCTGACATCCACCCCCTTCGACTGCAGAAGGAGGAGTTGCTGCAACTCAGTCTGGAGTTTACACAGTTCCTTCTGCTCCTGCCTTGCTTCCTGGATACCCTTGCGTATGAAGAACCTCTTGATGTTCTCCTTGGTGGCTTCCCACCAGAGAGCCGGGGAATCAAATGCGCTTTCAAGGTTCTCCAATTTGTGTACGCCTTCTCTAGTTCCTTAATATTCTCTGGGGTCAGCAGCTTAACGTTCAGCTTCCACGTCCCCCTGCCTGCCTTCCGGTCCTCCCGTAAGTGACAGGTGGCTCTCAGAAGGCAGTGGTCAGAGAAGAACACCGGCGTGACGTTGGTGGATCTGACCGTGAGGGACTCTGAGAGGAAGAGGAAGAGGAAGTCGATCTGGGAGCGGGATGAGCCGTCCGATCGTGTCCAGGCGGCTTGTGGCTGTGCTCCACCTGTGGGGGTGCCGAAGGCGTCGCGCAGCTTGGCTGTCTTCACCGTTTCCATCAGGAGTCTGGAGGTACCGTCCCGCCTGCCGTCGGCACTGCCGGATCGTCCAGCCGCACCAATGGTGCAGTTGAAGTCTCCAGCCAGAACGACCAGCTGGGACAGTCACCAGCAGCGGTGGAGCCGCTCGAGGACGGCCCGCCGCTCGCTCCGCACACGGGGAAGGCGTACACTTTGATCAGCCAGAGCGGAGTGCCCCGGTATTTGACGTCTGCTACCAGGAGGTGCCCCGCAACCACCTATTTAACTTGGGCGATTGAGAAGTTGCCTCCCCGTAGCAGAATCCCCAGGCCAGAAGCACGGCAATCATTGCCCCCTGACCACACCGACAAACCCTGGGACCACCTCCGGTAGTTGTGGGGATGCGGCAGATCGCACTCTTGGAGGAAGGTCACGTCGGCGTTCACAGTGTTCAAGTATTGGAGCGCGCTGACGCAACGCCCAGTACTCTTCACACTGCGAACGTTTAACGTCCGTCACCCGATCTTCGTCCTCACCTCCGCCGTCTTGAGCCCTCATGCCCACAGTCCTGGTGAAGTCTTCCACCTGCTGAGGGCTCAGGTACTGCGAGTAGTCCTCACCAGAGAGAGGCAGTACCGGTTCGACACCTAAAGGGACCTCCGGGGCTGCCTCTCCATCTGGCTGCAGGCCACCAGAAGTGTTACTGCTCCCGGATTCCCGGAGCTGAGGGGCGATTCTGATCTCCACCTCCTGCGTCTGGGGGATGGACAGTAGACCTTCAGTGTTCCCTTGACTCTCCTCCGCCCAATTAACCCGCCTCTTCCTCTGTTGGGGCTGCTGGTCACCTCCATCGCCCTCCTCCTCCAAGGACAGGAGCCCAGAGGATGTGTTATAATCTACCACCTTGAAGCCACAGCATTCTGGTAGCACCTTGCGAATAAAGGTCTCCCTACTGAAACCGTTGCCTTCCTTCAGATCCCGAACACTCAAGCGTACTGTGTTCTTGATCCCAGCCCCACGAACCGAAGGGCTGGTCGCTCCACTCTTCTTCTTCCCTGATTCGCTGGTCTCTCCAATGTTCTTCTTTCCTGATTCGCTGGTCTCTCCAGCATTCTTCATTCCTGATTCGCAGGTCACCCCAGCTCTCTTCCCTGATTCGCTGGTCTCTCCATCTGTCTTCCCTGATTCGCTGGTCTCTCCATCTGCCTTCCCTGATTTGCTGTTCTCGCCAGCTCTCTTCGCTGATTCGCTGGTCTCTCCAGCTGTCTTCCCTGATTCGCTGGTCTCGCCAGCTCTCTTCCCCGATTCACTGTTTTCGCCAGCTCTCTTCCCTGATTTGCTGGTCTCCCCAGCCGCCTTCTTTTCCGATGCGCTGTTCTCACCAGCCATCTCCTTTTCCATCTCTGTTGTTCGGTTGCGAGCCAATCCACACCAGGCTCCACCCCTGTGTCAGCGCGAGACCTGCTCCTCAGCCAACGATTGCTGTGTTCTGAGAAGAACACTGGGGATCGCTACGTTCCGATAAAGAACACTCGATCTTAGCCAAAAGGTCGAGAAGAGATCAGACAGATGATACAAAATCACATACCACCAGGCTTAAGGGCTGCTTCTATTTCACTGTTATAAGACCACTGAATGATTCTCAGTATGATGGGATGGACTCTGACCTCACAATCTACCTCATTATGACCTTGCACATTACCTGTCTGTACTGCATTGTTTCTGTAGCTGTTACGCTTTATTCTGCATTCTGTTGCATCTCACACAAGGTGCTAGAGGAACTCAGCTGGTCAGGCAGCATCAGTGGAGATAAGGAATAAATAGCTTCCATCAGAGCTGCACTGAACATCAGTGAGACCAAACAACCAATTGTAAACTTCAGAAAGGGCAAGATGAGGAAACACATACCAATCCTCACCGAGGGATCAGAAGTGGAAAGGGTGAGCAATTTTAAGTTCCAGGATGTCAACCTCTCTGAGGCTCAACATATCGATGCAGTTACAAAGAAGACCTGACAGCGGCTATATTTCATTCGGAGTTTCAGGGGGCTTGGCATGTCAGCAAAGACAGTTGCAAAGTTCTACAGATGTACAGTGGAGAACATTCTAACTGGCCACATCTCCATCTGGTATGTGGGGAAGCACTGCACAGGATTGAAATAAGCTGCAGAAAGTTGTAAACTCAGTCAGACCCATCATGGGCATGAGCCTTCCCAGCATCCAAGATACCTTCAAGGAGCAATGCCTCATAAAAGTGGCATCCATTATTAATGATTCCACCATCCAGACATGCCCTCTTCTCGTCACTACCATCAGAGAGGAGATACAAGAGCCTGAAGACCCACACTCAGCCTTCTAGGAACAGCTTCTCCCCCTCTGCCATCAGATTTCTGATTGGTCCATGAACACTACCTCACCATTTTGTTCCCTTTTTACACTGTTTTTAAAATATGTTTTATTGTAACATATTAATTTTTTATGCATCACACTGTACTGCTGCCACAAAACAAGTTTCACATCACACGTCAGTGATAATAAATGTGATTCTAATTCTCCCCTCCTCCCCACCACTGAACTGACCACCCCCCCACTCCCCCTCCGTACCCCTGTCCTCTTCCTGTTGTCTGTACCTTCTCGGCAGCAGAGGAGCGTTCCCGTCAAGTTGGTGTCGATCACAGCGTTCCAGCCTTTGGTGGAGATGTGTTCAGCTGGACTGATGAACTGACCCCCTCCATTATTGACCAGGTAATCAATCTGACCATGGAACTCCAAGACCTTCTGCATCAAGTTCCTCACCTACCAAGAACAGGACACCAGGGCAAGTGACTGCGGGCAGAGAATGGCTCAGTTAGACTACCACTGAGTATATTTACATGTTACCAAAAACTCTGATGAAATTCTACAGATGCACGGTGGAGAGTATCCTAACTTGTTGCATCACGACCTGGTATTGAAACACCAATGCCCAGGAATGGAAAGGGCTACAGTAAGTGGAGGACACAGCCCAATCCATCTCAGGCAGAACCCTCGCAACACGAAGCACAATTACATGGAATGCTGCCACAAGAACGTAGCATCCATCATCAAAAACATCGACCATCCAGTCCATGCTCTCTTCTCACTGCTACCATTGGGCAGGAGGTACAGGAGTCTCAGATCACACATCACCGGGTTCAAGAACAACCATTACTCTATAACTATTAATCTCCTGTATGGAGAGCTTTACTCATAACCCTGAACTGCTTCTACAACCAAGGATTCACTTACAAGGACTCTACGACTGGTGTTCTCAGTATTATTGTTTCTTTTTATTTACACAACTTGTCTAATTTCCCAGGCTACAGCCTGGATTAGAGCATGTCTTATGAGGAAAGGTTGAGCAAGCTAGGAGTCTTCACTTTGGTACAAAGGAGGATGAGAGATGACTTAATAGAGGTGAAAATAATAAGAAGCGTAGATAGAGTGGACAGTCAGAGACTTTTTCCCAGGGCGGAAATGTATATGGGAAGGCATAATTTTAATGCAATTGAAGGAAAATATTGGGGATATGTCAGAGATAAGTTCCTCACACAGATAGAATGCTGGGTACATGGAACAGCCTGCCAGGGGTGGTGGTAGAGGCAGATACATTACGAGCATTTAAAAAACTCTTAGATGGGCACATGTATGATGGGAAAATGGAGGGCTATGTAAGACAGAAGGATGACGTTATTCTTAGATTAGCTTAAAAGGTTGGTACAACATCGTTGGCCAAAGGACCTGTACTGTGCTGTGCTGTAATGTTTGAAGTTTTATTTTGTCTTATTCTGCACCCTGGTTGCTTGTCAGTCTTTTTATGTATCATTTTTTTCATAAATTCCATTCTATTTCTTTCTTTTCCTATAAATGTCGACAAGGAAATGAATCTCAGTGGTGACATATACAGACTTTGATAATAAATTTACTTTGATCCAGCCATGTTTATGTCATGGCCAAAACAGCTCGCCAGTGCATCTATGTATATGTCAATGAACTGAATATCTGCACTGAGCATGATGCCAGTCCAGCTAATCCTGGTCCATATCCCTCCATTCCCTGCCTATCGATCATTGAGAACTGGAAACAATTGCAGTCCTTACGTCATCCTCCTTACGAATGTTACACTGAATCGGCGTCACTTTTGCAGGATTGGAGTCCACCAGTGCCGCTGAAAGTTGTTCTGCAGCTTCACGCAGTCACTCGATTTTACGGGATGCAATCACATTACATTCTGGTCAATTTAAAAGGCAACAATTTACACCAGGACAGCCCAACAGGCAACATCACACTGGGCAACAGTTAAACTGAAGGAGGGGTGGTACTGAGGGAGGGGTAGTACTTCCCCTCAAGAGGGTATCTATCATTAAGGACCCTCACCATCCATGCCCTTTTCTCATTAGTATTATCAGGAAGATGGCAAAGGAGTCTGAAGACACACCCTGTACGTTTTAGAAACAGCTTCTTCTGTTATCAGATTTCTGAATGGTCCATAAGCACATCTGTTCCTCTTCTGCACTACAGTAAAATGTTACGCTAGTGATAGTAAAGCTGATTCTGACTGCCACACTGTGGGAGGGGCGGACCTAAGGGAGTGCCTCACCGCGAAGGGGGCAACAGTGAGGGAGCGCTGCACCGTGGGAAGGAGCTGAGGCCATGCCGCACCAAGAGGGGCGGTACTTAGGGAGTGTCACACACCATGGTAAGGGGCGGATATGAAGGACATCGCAACGTGGGAAAGGCGGTCATTAATTTCAGAGGTTAATAGCCACAGTTCAGGAGCTCCGATTCCGAGCCTCCATCAGACTCCCGCCTCCGGATTTGGGCCCTGGCTTCCGCAAGCTCTAGGGTTCGCACCTAGCGCCAACAGTTCGGCAGCCACGGCGGCGCCAATGCCGCTCCCTCCGCCGGTTACGACCGCAACCCGGTCCCGGAAAAGGGCCGCGCGGAACAGGCTTCGCGCCGCCATCTTGTACATCACGTGACGCTGTCATCTGACCGAGTCACGTGTTACCCAGACTTGGGCCATTACCTTCGATGGCGTTACGTGTTGTTGGGGATCTATTTCCTTTTTCTCGTCACAGGTCACTTCATAATTAGGGATTCATTCAACCATGCATGATCATTCGTGAATACAGCTAAACGAAACAGCATAACTCCGGGGTCAGGGCTTAAAAACACCAAAAGTCACAGTATCAAAAGCTTATGATCCCACTCCTGTTTATTGTCATAGTTCACTCTATACTTAGATTCCCTCCGATAAAGTCACAGGTCATTTTGGTTCCCTCTGGATAGGTTGACTAAGATGTGGCAAACTATAGATGGAGACACGATACTGCAGTTGATGGAAACCAGCGCAAATTGCTGGAGGTGCTCAGAGGGTCAGGTAGCATCTGTGAAGGCACATGGACACAATGTTTCAATTTGAGACCTTTCATCTGGACTGAAAGATAGAGGAGAGATGGTCAGTATAAAGAGGTGAGGGGAAACGGTGAGGCAAGAGCTGGATCTGATAGATGGATCCAGGTGAGGAGGAGTGATACGTGGAAATGTAGAGGGTGGAAACAGTGACAGGGACTCGGAGGTGATAGTAGAGGCGACGAAGGTTCGTAGCTGATATAATCTGATAATAGGAAGTTCACTGGATTGATTTCTGGAAGAGGAAACTGAATTTTGAAGATTGAGAATGCCTTATATTGATACAATTCTGGGAGCAGGTGGTCACAGGGCAGATGCTGAGATAGAGAATCTAGAAATGGCAGTGCAACACACAAAAAATGTTCCAGTCATTGTACCTGCATACAATGCTCCTTTGGTCAACATCTTCTGGATAGATCACTTCCTTTATGTTGTTTATATTTGTTTCTTGTCTTGAATGGGATTCTGGAGCCTTTGGTGCCTGTGGTTTGCTTTTTAGAGTTCATTTGGGTGTTCTCCCACTCTGAACAGGAAGGAGGGATTTGGGGGGTTCATTATTGTGCTGCCTTTCATTTCTTTCTTATTTTCATGGTTACCCAGGGAATTGAAGAATTTCAGAGTTGTGTACATTGATAATAAGTGAACCTGTGAAATTCCAGAGGAACTCAACAGGCCAGGCAGCATTTATGTAAGGGAATAAAACAGTCGACGTTTCTGGCTGATACCCTTCATCAGGACTGGAAAGTAAGAGGGAAGAAGCCAGAATGAAAAGGTTGGAGAGGGGAAGGAGCACAAGGTAGAAGGTGACAGGTACAGCTGGATGGATGTGGGTGGGGGGATGAATTAAGAAGCTGCGAATTGCTGGGTGGAAAAGGTAAAGGGCTGGAGAGGGAGGAATCTGATAGCAGAGAAGAGGAGATCAGTAGAAAGCAAAGGAAGCATACCAGGGAGAGGTGATGGGCAGGTGAGAAGAGGTTTGAGGCCAGAGTGGGCATAGAAGCGGGGGGGGAATTACCTGAAGGAGAATGGATGTTCATGCCATCAGGTTGGAGGCTACCTAGACGGAATAAGAGGTGTTGCTCCACCACTCTGAGGGTGGCCTCATTGTGGCAGAGGAGGCGGCCATGGACCGACATGTCAGAATGAGAACAGGGGTTGGAATTACAATGGCTCGCATCCAGAAAATTCGACTTCTTGCAGATTGAGCGGCAGTGTTGAACAAAGCAGTTCCCTAATTTGTTTGACCTCGAGGTTGCATTGGGAATACTGGATACAGGAGATGATCCCAATTTGTAGATGAAGTGTTGCATCAACTGGAATAGCAGGACATTGTCCTGGCACAAAGGGGCACTCATTGACTGATGAGGAATTTCTTTTCTCAGAGGCACACAAACTTTGGAAATATTCTACCCTGGTGAGTTGTGGAGCATTATTATTTAATAGATTCAGAAGCAAGGGAAGTACATTATAGATAGGTCAAAGGTCCAATCAGGTTTAAGGAGCATTGCAGTCCAATGAATGTTTCTCTATGGTCTACAGCATAAATTATGGGCATTTATTGAATTAAGAATCTGCTTTACCATTACCTGACATTTGTCGGAGTTTCATAGTCATAGAGCCCTGAAGCACAAGGTGGGGTAAAGGGTGGAAACAACAACAGTCTGTATACTCCCAACACGTGGCAATGTTTGCCACCAGAAAGTCTGGAAGTTAAATTTTTGCTCAACTGCATCAAGTCAACTTTTGAAAATGTATAAACAACATGAATGTATTTCTAGTAAGCACAAACAATAAAGCTTAAAAGGCACTTACATTAAATTTTATTTCCCAATCCACATGTGAAACAAGCAGAATTAGTGAACTTTCATACACGTTTACTAAAATAATGTAAATTGCAACATGTCATTTTTTTGGTGATGTGTTTAAGGCTTCGATCTCTTCTTATAGGTGAGAATGTTGAGTAGATGGGACTCCGATCTGCAGCCATTTTGTTTTCAACAGACCAGCTTTAGTCTTGATCCAGAGCACACAGATCTTCATTGTCCTACAGAAAATAATTTGATTGAAGATACTATTAATAATCTAGTGATTCCCAAACATTTCTGGGTTATTGCCCCCTTAGCTCCCAAGACCACATTCCCAGCACCCTTCTCCTTTTCTAGTCATATATAAAAAATAAGAAATATTGATTTGCGATGCACAGTGACAGACAAAAAGAACAAAAAGGTTCAATAAATCATAAAGACTTTGATTCATAAAGACTCTGGAGCACACTGGCTGTTAACTTTCCTGACATGAGTTATAGCTCAAAAACTGGATGTACTTTTGCAGTCAGATCTGTAGCCACACTAGAATTTACTAATCCCTTTAAGAAATAAAATTTCTATCCCAAATTTTAAAATTCATGTATTATTAATCTTACCTCAGATTCCCTGTCTTCATCAGATGAAGATATTAGACATGTGTCATTTGTATCTCTTGCCTCTTCTAAAAGAAAAGCAATCATTACTTTTTGGGTCAAATAAAACTTATTTACTTTTATACAAATATGCATCTGGTTTCTGGATATAGATTTCAGACAGCTATCTTTGCCAAGAGTCATGCTATATGCTTTATGGATTTAAAAAGTACTTCCAAGTTAAAATGTTTGTTACTTTGTGACAATTCAATGGGGTGGAAATTCTTCCACACAGTGCAATGCTATATACAATGGACTCTGGTTAATTGGGCCATTGGTTAATCTGAGCAGCTGCTTATTTGGGACAACCCTTACAGAACAAAAACAAATTGAGAAAATAGCTGGGATTTCCTTTTTAAAATTTGTGACACTATGCCACATAATTGAGACCGGAGGCTGTTGTCGAACAGTTCTAACTAGCATCCGTCATGTGCATTTGCATCCTGATACACTACACTGCTTAGAGTGAGCAGTTTATCATAGCATCAGATGTGCCTCTGTTTAAAGAGCAGTGATTTTTGTCACTGCTATTTGGCGAGAAATAAACAGTAAAACAATTCAGAACTGTTTTGCTCACTGCGATTTCAAGCATTCAGGCTTGGAGATGCCAGAAAAGGCTGGGAGTGAAAATTAAGAGATTTCAACAAGTTAGCAACTACAAAGAATTAAGGCATCTTGAATGTTACAATTGTCATGCGGGTGAGAAACTGCTAGAAAATTCAGCAATCTAATGAACAAGGAGGCAATTAAAAGAGAGAGAGGACTCTGACTTTGTTTTGATAACACTTAATTGTGACCTTGAGAGAGAAAGAGAGAGAACAGCGCCAGCTGAGACACGAGCTGGGAAGTCACCATGGTAACAGCTCAGAGCAGTTGAGCTAATGGACAGTTGGAATTTCGGATGGATTATAAAAGTTGATCCTTTTGTCTGATAATACAGAGGAGACAACACGGGAGAACTGCAGAATTGCTGATAGTTTTATAGTACTGTAGTAGTACAAGTAGTGTTCTAATTTGTTCTGAATTTCATTTAAATACATAATTTGTTAGTTAACTCACAGTTTCTATTTTTATATACCTTTTTAAACTATTTCCATGAAACTTCAGCTAATTGGGGCAGCCGCTCAATTAGCCAAACTTTACAGGTCCTGATGTGTCCCAATTAACCAGAATCCACAGTATTGTAATGTGAATGTTGGAAGTATGACAGGTAAATTGCTGATGATGTAATCCATGTGGAAGGTTATCTAACATTGCAGCAGGATACAGATGAGATGGAAAGGTGGGCACTTCAATAAGCAAAGTACAGAACCTAACATAGGCAAATGGGATTAGTGTAGATAGATACATGGGTGTTGTGGGTTGAAGGGCCTGTTTCTGTACTGGTTACCTCTATGTTTTGTAGTGGGGAGAAAGGCTAAACATAATTTGAGTTCATGGGCAATGCAGCAAGGAAAAAGTTATGTGCGCATTACTCCTTATTCTGGATGTCACCATCATCTGTGCCATGCTGCTGCTTTCATCATCACAACTAGAATCTAGGTGAATCTCAGAAACATCTATCGCAAACAGAGAATACAAAGTTAGCACTGTCCATAATATTAACAACATCAAATGGACTAATGGTATACACACCTTTTTTAGTTATTGCTGGCTGAGATGAGTAGTCCCTGGAAAGCAATAATATAGTAATTTTTATTTACTTGTTTTATTTGATAAAATATCACTGATTTCTAAGTTTTGCTTTACTCCTTCGAACTGTTGCTTCATTACACCACAAGCAACTCTAACGATTTATCAGGTCTGTAGCTACCTAATTCCTCATCGGGGATAAACTATTAGGCCAATTTCTATTTTCCCCACATTCCCAGCAATATAAAGGTTTTAAAAAGAGTAAAGATTAGCTTTATTTGTCACATATACATCAATACATACAATGAAATGCATTATTTAGACCATTAGACAGAGGAGCAGAATTAGGCTATTTGGCTCATCAGTAATCTGCTCCACCATTTAATCATGGCTGATCCTTTCTTTCCCCCCTCCTCAGCCCCACTCCCTGTAATCTTTGATACTGTGGCCAATCAAGAATTTATCAATCTCCACCTTAAATGCACCCAACAACCTGGCCTCCACAGCAGCCTGTGGTAACAAATTCCACAAATTCACCACCCTCTCGCTAAAGAAATTTCTCAGCATCTGTTTTAAATTGATGTCCCTCTATCCTGAGGCTGTGCCCTCTTGTCCTAGACTCCCACACCATGGGAAATATCCTTTTCACATCTACTGTCTAGGCCTTTCAACATTTCAAAGGATTCAATGAGATTCCACCTCATCCTTCTAAATTCCAGCAAGTGCATGCCCAGACCAGATGTTCCTTGTATGGTAACCCTTTCACTCCTGGAATCACCTGTGAACCACTTCTGAATCCTCTCCAATGTCAGCACATCTTTTCTTTGAGGAGGAGCCCAAAACAATTCACAATACTAAAGGTGAACCCTCACCTGTGCCTTATAAAGCCTCAGCATCACATTCCTGCTCTTTTATTCTAGACTTCTTGAAATGAACGCTAACATTGCATTTGCCTTCCCCACCACTGACTAAATCTGCAAGTTAATCTTTAGGGTGTTCTGCACAAGGACTCCCAAGTCCCTTTGCATCTCAGATTTTTGGGTTACTTGTATACCTTCCGGTCTTTCAGCTTTTTCAGCACCTTCTCCTTGCAATAGTAACTGCACTCACTTCTCTTCCCTCATGGCCTTCAACACTTGGCACACTGCTAGTGTCTTCCACAGTGAAGACTGATTGCCTCATTTAGTTCATCTGCCATCTCCTTGTCCCCATCATTACTCCTCCAGCCAACAGTTAGCAACTGTTTGCATCAGCAATCAACAGTCTGAGGATTGCTGGGGCCAACTTGCAAATGTTGCCATGCTTCCAGCACCAAAATCGTATGCCCACAACTTATTAATCCTCACTGGTATATCTTTGGAATGTGGAAGGAAACCAGAGCACCAAGAGGAAACCCACGCAGTCATGGAGAGAATATACAAATGCCTTACAGACAGTGGTGGGAATTGAACACTGAACACTCGTGCTGTAATAGTGTTACGTTAACCACTACACTGCTATAGAGCACTGCAACTGGAGTTTACTTGCATTTTTAAAGGTCCACAGCTTTCAACAAAAATATTAACCAATAAGTTACATTTGATTAATTTTAATAAGTTCCAGTGTAGCTTCAGTTTCCACACATCCCAAATAACCAGTCACTGGAAGTTTTCTGTAAACCCAATGGACTCAGGGCTTCTTCAAAGGAAACCTTTGTCTCGTCTATTGGAGTAGGAAAAGGCCATATTGCCCTTGAGCCTGCCTCACTGTTCAGTGAGATCACCACTGACTTAATTTTGGCCTTTAACTCCACTTTCCTACCTGTTCCCATTAACTAGGGATTCCCTGTACTCCAAAATCCATCTGTCTCCGTCATGAATCTAGCTGCAGGGTAGTGAATCCATTGAATTCATTGCCATAGATGGCTGTGGAGGCCAAGTCAGTGGGTATATTTAAAGCGGAGGTTGATAGGTTTTGATTAGTAAGACTGTCAAAGGTATGGGGAGAAGGCTGGAGAATCGGCCATGATGCAACAGCAGAGGGGACTCGATGAGCTGAATGGCTTCGTTCTGCTCCTATGCCTTATATACTCATTGGTTCGGTCTGAACAAGTCTCTAGGATAAAGAAATTGAAAATATCACGAACTGGGCTGTTCAGCAGTTTCTGATGTCTTCCGTATGTTTGTTTCAGATTACAGAGACTACTTTCACCACTTCAAAGTAATGAAATAAATTGCAAATAATGCAGTTTTCTAGATCTGCTATGGATAGTACTGACCTTGCTTTCCGTTCCACTTGACCCAGTAAATTTTTGTAAGTGACAATCTCTTGCTCTAGCTGTGTCTTTATATTTAACAGTTCCTGATATTCATTTGTGTGACGGACAATCCTTTTCTCCAGAACCTTACTGCATTCTCTCTGTCTGAATATATCTTTGTCCTTTTCTAACAGCGAGTTCTTCATTAGTTCATCCTTTCAAGAAAATAACTTCATATTTAACAGCTGTAAACATGTTACACAGGTTAAAAGCTATGCTATATCTTATTAATCTCTGCAGAAAAAGAATAATTGAATACTACTGACAGAAAGAAACCAACATAGATGACTGGTTGAGTAGAACTTAGACAAAATGAAGACCTTGAGAACAAGAATGCCTTATATTTATACATTGTCCATTTGAAATAGCCAAGAAAAATATCTAGGATTCTTTAGAGGAGTACTATGAAACAAAATGTGCATTACATAAAGTTCATCAGTGCCTCCTCTTTCGGAGGCTGAAGAGAGTTGGACTACGCACATCTCTGTTGATGTCATTCTACAGGCATGCAGTACTGTATCCTAACAAACTGCATCACAGCTTGGTATGGAAACTGCACTGTGGCATACAGGAAGGCTCTACAACATGATGTCAAAACTGCCCAATGCAAGACCAGCCTACCCATCATCAAGGACGTGTATACAGTGAGGTGACAGAAAAGGGCCAGTAACATCATGAAGGATCCCACCCACCCTGTTCATGGACTGTTTGTCCACTCCCACTAAGGAGGAGGATACGTAGCATCCACACCAGGACCACCAGATCAAACACAGTTAGTTTCCCCAAACAACAAGGCTGATCAACACCTCCACCCACTAACTCCCCTACCACTTCATTTCCCATCAGTCATCTTATGTATAACCTAGTGTCACTTTATAGACATTCAATCATTGTATACAAGCTGTCTGATGCATTTTTATTTATTGTGTTATTATTTTTGTGACTATTGTGCTGCATTGGATCTGGGAACAAGTTTCATTCTCCTTTATGTTTGTGTACAGGAAACGACATAAACAATCTTGAACAAAATATTATGGCAGATGATCAAAATTTATGTCAACAAAAACCTCCCACTCAATATCTGCAAGTCCAAGGAACTGAATGTGACTTCACACTGGCAGAGTGCAGACAAACGTGAAGTTTTGGACTTTGGTAGGACCAACCAGGGTAGGTTTTACACAATGAATGGTAGGGCACTGAGGACTATGGTAGAACAGAGAAATCTCGGAATACAGGTACATAGCTCATTGAAAGTAGCATCACAGGAAGATAGGGTCATAAAGAAAGCTTTTGGCACATTGGCCTTCATAAATTAATGCACTGAGTTCAGAAGATGAGAGGTGATGTTGAAGTTGTACAGGACATTGGTGAGGCCTAATTTCGAATCTTGTGTGCAGTTTTGGTCACCTATCTACAGGAAAGATATAAACAAGTTTGAAAGAGTCAGAGGAAATTTACAAAGATGTTGCCGGGACTGGAGGACCTGAATTATAAGGAAAGATTGAACAGATTAAGACTAAAATAAGACTATATTCTTTAGAATGTAGAAGATTGAGAGGAGATTTGATTGAGGTATACAAAATCATGAGGGGTAGAGGTCGAGTAAATGCAAGCAGGCTTTTTCCACTGAAGTTGGGTGGGACTACAACCAGAAGTCATGACTTAAGGGTGAAAGGTGAGAAGTTTAAGAGGGACAAGAGGGGAAACTTCTTCATTCAGAGGGTTATGAGAGTGTGGAATGAGCTGCCAGCACAAGTGGTCCATGTGAACTCAATTTCAACATTTAAGAGAAGTTTGGATAGGTACATGGATAGTAGGGATATGGAGGGTGATGGCCCCTGTGCAGGTCATTGGGAGTAGACTGTATAAATGGTTTTGGAATGGACTCAATGGGCCAAAGGGCCTGTTTCTGTGCTGTACTTCTCTACGACTGTCTTCATCTAGAAGTCAGCAGTGGAGAGGGAGAGTGACTTCAAATTCCTAGGTTTCAACATCCCTGATGAGGAAAGTTTGTGTGATCTCGGGCTTTT
Source organism: Mobula birostris (assembly GCF_030028105.1). Lineage (NCBI taxonomy): Eukaryota > Metazoa > Chordata > Chondrichthyes > Myliobatiformes > Myliobatidae > Mobula > Mobula birostris. The sequence goes on along the minus strand of NC_092375.1, from coordinate 114,785,099 downwards.
CTCTTTGGAATGCAGAAGGACAAGAGCAGATTTAGACCATAAAACAAAGAAGCAAACATCATTTCATCACGGCTGCTCCTGGATCTCATTCAACCCTGTACACCTGCTCTCTCATATCCCTTGATGCCCTGACCAATCAGGAATCTATCAACTTTTGCTTTGAATATACCTATGAACTTGGCCTCCACCTCAGTCTGTGGCACAGCATTCCACAGAGTCACCACTCTCTGACCAAAAAATTCCTCCTTCCTTATGTTTTAAAAGGTCGCCCCTCAATTTTGAGGCTGTGCCCTTTAGTTCTGGATACCCCCACCAGAGGAAACATCCTCCTCACATCCACTTTATCTATTCCTTTCATTATTCGGTAGGCTTCAATGAGATCACCCGCATTCTTCTAAATTCCAGTGAGTACAAGCCCAAATCTGCCAAATGTTCTTCATATGTTAACCCTTTCATTCCTGGAATCCTTGTGAACCTCCTCTTGACTCTCTCCAATGACAATGCACATTATCTCCTTGCTTTTATAATTCTATTCCCCTTAAAATAAATGCCAACATTTCATTTGCCTTCTTTACCAAACTCAACCTGTGAACTAACCTTCCTGGAATCTTGCATGAGGACTCCCAAGTCCTTTTGCACCTATGACGTTTGAATTTTCTCCCCATTTCGATAATAGTCTGCACTACTGTCCCTTTTACCAAAATGCATTATCATACATTTCCGAACACTGTATTCCATCTGCCACTTTTGCCATTCTTCCAATTTGTCTAGGTCCTAATGGAATCGCATTGCTTCCTCAGCACTACTTACCCATCCCCCTATCTTCATATCATCTGCAAACTTTGCCACAAAGCCATCAATTCCAGTGTCTAAATCAATGACAAACAATGTGAAAAGAAGTGGTCCCAATACTGACCCCTGAGGAACACCACTCTTCACTGGCAGCCAACCAGAAAAGGCCCCCTTTATTCCCACTTGCTGCCTACTCTATCAGCCATTCCTCTAGCCATGCCACTATATTTCCCGTAACGCCACAGAATTTTATCTTATTAAGCAGCCTCATGTGAGGCACCTTATCAAATGCCTTCTGAAAATCTAAGTAAATGATATCTATTGTCTTTCCTTTATCTACCCTGCTGGTTACTTCCTGAAATAATTCCAAATGGATTTGTCAAGCAAGTTTTCCCTTTGCAAAAACCATGCTGACTTTGACTTATTTTATCATTAGTCTCCAAGTACTTCCAAATCTCATCCTTAATAATGGAATCCAACACTTTCCTAACCACTGAGGTTAGGCTAATTGGCCTATAATTTCCGCTCTTTTTGTCTTTCTCGCTTATTAAAGAGTTGAATGACCTGTGCAATTTTCCAGTCCTCCGAGTCCATGACAGAATCAGGTGATTCTTGAAAGATCATGCCCAATGCATCTGTTATCTCTTCAGGAATCTCCTTCAGAACTCTGGGATGTGGTCCATTTGGGCCAGCTGACTTACCCACCTTAAGACCTTTGAGTTTGCCCCGCCATATTCCTTTGTAATAGCAATGGCACTCACTCTTACTCCCTGACGCTTACGGGCCTCTAGAATACAGCTAGTATCTTTCACAAAGTACTTAAAGTTCATCTGCCATTTCTTTGTCCCCCATTACTACCCCACCAGCATCACTTTCAGTGGTCCAACATCAACTCTCACCTCCCTTTGATTCGTTATATAACTGAAAAGACATTTAGTAAACTGCTTTAAATTATCACCTAGTTTGCCCTCATTTCATCTTTTCCCTTGTAGCTTTTTAGTTGCCTTTTGTTGGATTTAGAAGCTACCCAATCATCCAACTTCCAACTCACTTTTGCTACCTTACATGCCTTTTCCTTGGCTTTCACACAGTCCTTAACTTCCCTTGTCAGCCATGGTTGCATACCCCTGCCATTTGAAAACTTTTCTGTGGGACATATCTGTCCTGCACCTTGTGAACTATTCCCAGAAACTTCAGCCACCTGTGTTCTGCTGTCATCCCCACCAGTATCCCCCTCTAATCAACCTGAGCAAGCTCCTCTCATGCTTCTATAATTCCCTTCATTCCATTGCGATACCGATAGATGTGACTTATGCTTCTCCCTCTCAAATTGCAGTATGATTTCAATCATGCATGCTATGATCACTGCCTAAGGCTTCCTTTACGTTAAGCTGACTAATAAAATCTGGGTTATTACACAACATCCAATCTAAGATGCCTTTCTCCTAATAGGCTCGGGCACAAGCTGCTCCAAAAAGCTATTTCGTGGCCATTCAACAAATTCCCTCTTGCCATCCGACACCAACCTGATTTTCCCCAAATCTCCTTGCATATTGAAGTCCCCATTACAATTGCCCTAGTACATGCCTTTTCCAGCTCCCTTTGCAATCTCAACTCCACATCCTGGCTACTATTTGGAGGCCTACATATGATTCCCATAATTTTTTTTTAAGCTTTGCAGTTTCTTGGCTTCACAAACAATGATTCAACATTCTCTGACCCTATGTCACCACCTTCTAAAAATGCAATTCCATCTCTTACCAACAGAGCTACCCCACTGCCTATGTCTTCCTACCTGTCCTTTTGATACAAAGTATATACTTTGATGTTAAACTCCCAATTATGACATTATTTCAGCCATGACTCAGTGATGCCCACAACTTCATACTGACTAATCTTTAATTGTGCCACAACTTCATCCACCTTATTCTGAATTTGGTAGATAAGATGATTAAGAGGCATATATAGAGTGGACAGCCAGAGACTTTTTCCACAGGCTGGCAATGCCTAATACAAGAGGGCATACTTTCAAGTGATTGGAGGAAAGTATGGGGGAGATGCAAGAGTAAGTACATGGAAGTAATAAAACACATTGATGAAGGTAGAGCTGTGGATATAGTGTATATGGATTTCAGTAAGGCATTTGATAAAGTTCCCCATGCCAGGCTCCTTCAGAAAGTAAGGGGGCATGGGATCCAAGGAGACCTTTCAGTAAATGGAACCACCATGCTGTGCCTCCTGCATACACACAGATCCTGAAACAGTAGGATCCAGTGCAGAAAGCTCTTACAGTGCTGGTCTGAAGAAGCAGATGAGCTTCTACATGAAGGCTGAGTCAGTAGACTGGCCTATGTTCGAAGGTTCAACTACTGGCCGAGATGAGTACGTCACCACCATCACAGATGCATCAGCAAGTGTACTGAGGCACGTATACTAAAAGGAACAACGCAGATGTTTCATTCCTTACTGTTCTAGGTCTGCAGCATTCAAAGTTACGTGACCAACCTTTGCAAGAAATCGAGATATGACCTCCAGAAAGTTATCAGGAATGCCAAGGGACAGTATCAGGCCAGCAGTCAGTTGTGGCAGGCTTACTTCTACTTTGTACAATAGGCATCATCACGAACAATTGTGCTTCCCCTCCTGGTGACCTTAGACCATTCTATGCAGGTTTCGATAGACGGGGATTGGTATGTCACCATCCACCCAATAGCCTCCAAGACACTTGGACCCACCGTCAAGGTTGCAAACATTAGATCAGTCTTCCAAAGAGTGAGCCCACAGGAATCATCTGGACTGGACACTGTCCCTGACCATGTCCTTAGATCCTATGCAGATCAACGTGAGAGAGTACTTGTGGACATTTTTAACTTCTCCCTGCTTCATCCTGTGGTTCTCTCCTGATTTAGCGCCACTATTATCCCCGTACCCAAAAAACACAAGGTTAATGTGCCTTAATGACTACCGCCTACTGACCCTGATATCCACCATTATGAAATGCTTCAAGATGCTGGACATGGCATGCACTAACTCTAGCGTCCAAGGCAACCTGACCCACTGCAATTCACCTATCACTGAAACAGGACTACAGTGATGCCATTTCACTTGCCCTACACTAATCTGAGGGATTTGTACAATGAAAAATACAGTAGATTGTTTATTGACTACAGCTCCACCCTCAATTATATATTTCCAAGCAAACTTCTCACCAAACTCTGGACCCTGCATGTCAACACCTCTGCTGAAACTGGAACCTTCACATCTGACCAGACTACAAGAACAGTAAGAATAGGCAGCAACACCTCCACCATGATCATCCTCAACACTGGCATCCCACAAGGTTGCACCTGCGCACCCTCTGACTGCATAGCCAAATTCTGCTTTTACACTGTTATTTTAGATATAGCTCACTACAATGGTAGACAATGTCAAAGTACACTGTCTACCATTGTAGCCATGGCCAAGAAAGCTTCTATTTCCAGAGGAGGCTAAAGAAATTTGGTGTGTTCCCATCAACCTTAATTTTTATCAATGCACGACAAAAGCACTCTATCTGGAAATATCATAGCTTGGTATGGCAACTGCTCTGCATGTAACCGCAAGAAACTGCAGAGTTATGGATACGACTCAGTGCATCAGAATCCAGCCACCCCTCCATGAACTCCATCTAGAGTTCCTGCTTCCTCCGTAATGCCGCCAGCATATTCAAAGACATTACCCACAAAAGCCACTCTTCTTCCCTCTCCTATTGGGCAGAATATAAAGGCCTGAAAGCACGTACCACCAGGAAAAGGACAGCTTCAACTGTTATAAGACTACTGAATGGTTACCTATTATACCAAGATGGACTCGACCTCATATTTTACCTCATTATGACTTTGCACCTTATCGTATACCTGCACTGTACGTTCTCTAACTGTAACAGTTTATTCTGCATTCTGTAATTGTTTTCCCTTGTATTAACTTAATACACTGTAATAAATTGATCAGTATGAACAGTATGCGACAGGCTTTTCACTGTATTTCAGGACATGATATTGACAAATGGGTGACACGGTAGTATAGCGGTGCCAGTGACAGATTCAATTCTGATGCTGTCTGGAAGGAATTTCTGGCTGTGTAGGTTTCCTCCGGTTGCTCCATTCTCCTCCCATATTCCAAAGATGTATGAGTTAGTAGGTCACATGAGGTACTGGGGCAGCATGGGATTGTTTGGCTGGAAGGACCTGTCACTGTGCCATACTTCTAAATAAACCATCACCATCCAGGACATGCCCCCTTCTCATTAGGGAGGAGATACAGGAGCCTGAATGCCCAAACTCAACAGTTCAAGAACAGCTTGTTCCCTTCCACCATTAGATTTTCCAGCGATGCATGAACACAAACTTTTAAGTTACTTTTCAGTTGCATTATTTAATTTTGTAATTGATAGATTTTTGTCTTTTTGCAAACAAATTCATGTCACATGTCAGTGATAATAAAGAGGTATATTTTCAGGCTGACTGAAGGCATTGCTGATAAATATACCAATAAGCAGAGGTCAGAGAATGGCATTTTCAATAGAGTATAAAGACATGCCTTGACTTAATTTTTACTCAGTATCTCCAGCTATAAATACATACAGTGGAGGATGGTGCTGAGATAGACCTGGGGTTTGTCAGTGGAAATATCAAGATTATTGCATTCACAGAATATTGTTGAAGGGCAACATGTAAGGAATTAAAAAGAAATGAAGGATTGATTCTGGAAAAAGCATGAGGAATAGGAACAGCAATAGATCTTATGACCCACTAGATCTGTTCTACCTGTCAGTAAGGTTGTCAGTAAGATTTGGATTTAGACTTCTGTTTTCCACACCAGTCCCTATAACCCTCAATTACTGTGTTCCCTTTCAGATGCAGCCTTCAATACATTCAGTGACTCAAGCTCCACAGTTCTTTGTGGAATTCCATTGTTTGGGAATTCCAAAATATCTGAAAGAAAAAAATTTTAATCTCTGTTTTACAACCTGCTCATTACTTCAAAACTGCTCATTACTTCGGATATACCACAAGGGGAAGTGTCTTTTCAATATTTACTTTGTCAAACCCCGTAAGAATCATTTATTTAGAAATATAGCACAGAGCATGCCCTTTTGGCCCAAAGAGCCACACTGCCCAGCAACCCACCTAATCACAGAACAATTTACGGTGACCAAGTAACCTACTAAACTGGAACATCTTTGGATTGTGGGAGGAAACTGGAGCGACTGGATGAAACTCACATGATTCACGGGGAGGACGTACAAACTCCTGATAGAATCTTACATATTTCAATACGTCCACCTCCCATTTTTTTTTCCTCCAAAGGGTTTAGGACCAATATGCATTAATCCTTCATCCCAGGAATCAACTCAGTGAACCTTCTCTGTACTACCATCAATGCTAGCACAAGCTTCCTTATATTTGGAAAGCAAAACTATATATATATTACTCCAGATGTGTTCTGACTAGCAGCCTGTACAGATCAATAAAAACTTCCCTACTGCTTTTCTGCTCTCCCTCACCATAAAGGTCAACATTTCAGTTTCCTTACTAATCAAGATGCATGAAACTTCAGATGCTGGAATCTGGAGCAATAAACAATCTGCTGGAAGACTCAGCAGGTCGAGCGGCATCTGTAGGAGGGAAGGATTTGTTAATGTTTTAGGTTGAAACCTTGTACTTGGACTGAGAGTGGAGAAATTCATACCACAAATATCACTAGTTCATTGCAGGCAGCCTTCTTTCGGGTCAGTAATTCAGTTTGTTACTGAACCCAAATTCTAGGTCAAGAAGCCAAAATAAGAGAAATTCTACCAAAATACGAGAAATTCCACCAAAATATTTTCTTTTATTCAGCCATGTTGCAGTAGGGTTTCTAGCTATAAATTAAGAAAATTAATCAGGATATAGATGAAATAACAACTGATAAGATACTTACTTTTAATTTTAGTTCATTCATTTCTTTAAGATAACATTCTAGTTCCTTCTTGGCATTTTCTAGTGCCCTGGTGCTGGCTTCCTCAAACTGTGAAAGTGACAAAAGTGAATTAGACACATGCCTGGAAAAGTGCATTCAATGTATGACAACACAAACATAAAAATCGCCAAATGTTTATGAACACAAGAGACCCGGCAGATGCTGGAGATCCAAAGCAACACACACTAAATGCTGGAGGAACTCAGCACATCAAGCAGCATCTATAGAAATGAATAAACAGCTGACATTTCAGGCTGAAAACTTTCATAACCGTAATATGAAACTAGGTTTGCTACCTGGGGCATCAATGTTTTTGGCCTCTCATTCTAACTGTCTGATCAGTTATTAATCTTCTTACACAACAACACAGCTATGTGTGTCTGATTGTATAGCTGGATTTCCAACACAGTACAACCTCATCTTACATTGGTAGGACAGAAAAACTACCAGAGGGACTTAGCAGTCAAGCAGCATCTGTGGAGGAAAAGGGGTGGTCAATGTTTTGGGTGCTGATGTGGGGACTTGGCCTGAAACACTGACTACCCTTTTGCCTCCACACCCAGTTCCCACATTACTTCCCTTCTGTGCTCTCGATTTCAGCAGCTGCAGTCCAGTGTCGCTCATACTGACTAGGGACCAGTATGAGCACGGACAGTGCAGGGAATCAGGGTCAGGTTAGCCTTTAAGGGCAGGGATGAGAGAGAATTAGAGATCAGGAGCAGTAACTGAAGAGCCAGGGGCTGGAGTGACCTTCCATGCACATGTGAAAGCACCCCTTAATATCCCCCAGCCATTCCAGCTCCATGAATACCTTATGGTGGAAGGTGAACACATGACCAAGACAACCTCCATCTGGCTTGAGCAGTATATGAGTGACCAGTGATCTTACTTCACCAAAAGAACGCAAGTCTTAAGAGTCCAGGGTCAAGAACTGGAGGTCAGAGGCTGCCTGTCCTGGGGATGAAGGCCTGTCTGTGTGTTTGAGTGAATAGGTAACTGGGTGGAAAGGTGGGAAATAAACTTGTTTTGCTGCTTTGTGCTCTAGATTCTGGCTTCTTCCTTCGTTCCCAGTCCTGATGAAGGGTCTCGGACCAACGAGTCAACCCTTTCCATAGGTGTAGCAGACCTGCTGAGTTGCTCCAGTGCAGGGTGCCACAGTAGTGCAGCAGTTAGCACAACACCATCACAGCTCAGGGAGTCAGGGTTTGGAGTTCAATTCCAGTGCCGTCTGTAAAGTGTTTGTCCTCCCTATGAACTGTGTGGGTTTTCTCTGGGTGCTCTGATTACTTCCACAGTTCAAAGATGTAGTGGTTAGTAGGTTAATTAGTCACTGTAAATTGTTCTGTAACTAGGCTAGGGTTAAATAGGTAGGGTGCTGGGTAGCACGGCTCATTGAACTGGAAGAGCATTGCATCACTAAAATAAAACATAACATTTTAAAAGTTTGTTATTGTTGCTTGTGTTATTTTGCTGAACACTGTGGGCATGCTACATTGGTGCTAGAATTCATGTCAACACTTGTGGGCTGACCTCTGCACATCTTTAGGCTGTGTTAGTTTTGAGTACAAATAATACATTTCACTGTATGTTTCGATGTATACGTGACAAATAAACGTGAATTTGAAACATTTGTGAGGGACTGGGTATAGGAACATGGCATATGAGGCAGGAAAGTCATGAGCCCTTGCTTTTTCCCTTCTTTCCTTAACAGCTTTCGATTTTAACAGTTGCTGTAGTTGCTAAGGAGCGTATTATTGATAGCCAGTAATTGCATAAAGTATCTTACAAGAACATTGCAATGATTATGATCCAAATATACCTTTTGCTTATACTTGTCTATATTCTCTTTATTTCTCTTTGCAAGCTCTTCATGTTCAGAATGAATCTCTTTTAGAGCTTGTTCTAGATCTGCCTTGTGCATGTCTCCCTGTTCAAGGCTTTGCATGTGCTCTACCTTCTTCTGCCAATAAATGCATTCCTGTGAAACAAAATACGTATACAGAATCAAGGTCCATAATGGCTGCTTGACATAGCTCATTGTCACTCACCCAGCTGCTTGGTTGAACATGAAACAATCTTAAGTACAAAGTAAACAGACAAATGAAGATTTGTTTAAACTTTAATTTACTTAGCCTAATTTCATTTTAAATTTCCAAAATATCTGACAACTTTCTAAACTAGAAACCCATCCCATTTATCACCTTTCAAAAACTAATTGTGCTTTCAATTTACTTTTAATGACTTTGAATTTATACTCATGGTCACAGAATTATGCAGTCACACAGCAGTGAAACAGGCTCTTTCACCCACTTTATCTGTGCCAGTATCACATATTTATCTATATTGACCCCGTTTCCTGGCAATTCAAAGATCAAAGCAAATTTTATTATCAGAGTACATACATGTCACCACATACAACTCAGAGACTCTTTTTCTGTGGGCACACTCAGCACATCTATAGAACAGTATCTAAACTGTAAACTTCAGGAACTGTTAACTGTAAACAAACTGCAAATGCAGATACAAATAAATAGTAATAAATAATGAACATGAAATAACAATATAACAGGGTCAAATGAGTCCTTAAATTAATGCAGCTATTTATTCCCTTCTGTTCAAGAGCCTGATGGTTGAGGGTAAGTAACTGTCCTTGAACCTGGTGATGAAAGTCCTGAGGCACCTGATGGCAGCAGTGAGAAAAGAGCATGGCCTGGGTACAGAAGATCTTTGATGTCGGATGCTGTTTCTCTATCTCTGTATTGGTCCATTACACTGCCACCCCCCCCCACAGCATTTTGACGTTTCAAGTGTTCATCTACCTACCTTCCTTTCAGATAATAAATTCCAAACTCCTACCTCCCTCCAGAGGTAAAAGCTTTCCTTGTTTCTTCTCTAATCCTATCTACAGTGAATTTATACCTGTACTTGTGGTTACCAAATCATAAGATGCAGAAATAGGTCTTCTGATGGTAATAGGTACTTCCTATTTACTTTATATACACCACTCATCTCAATTAAATCTTTCCTCAGTCTCCATAGTTTCAAAGAAAACAATTCTAGTTTAACAATCTTCCCTTGTACAGTAGTAAGGCAACATGCTGTATACATTCTTTCCTGCACATGGTCACCAGAACAGCACTCCAGTTATCTAGTGTTGTACAGAGTTCTAACTTATCCTCCCTGCTCAAATGTCCTTTCCTTGAATGTTCAGGAAAGATTCAAGAGTGTTTAAATATGGGACCCTTCATGTGGTCACTGGCCCTATTCCAGCACCTTTCTGCACATCAGTGCCTATAAAAAGTAGACATCGCCTCTTCAAAGTTTTCGTGTATTATTGATTCTCAATATTGAATCAGTGGCTTAATTTCTTTTTTGATACTGATCAGAAATAGGCACTTTTGTGTCAAAGTGAAACATCTCCAAAATATAATCTAAATTAATTACAAATATGCAATCAATTATTTTGCGTTTTGTAAGTATTTACCCCCTTCAAGTCAGTATTTAGTAAATGCGCCTTTGGCAGCAATTACAGCTTCAAGTCTGTGCTGATAGGTCTTTGTCAGCTTTGCACATCTGGACACTGCAATATTTCCCCAGTCTTGTTTACAAAACTGCTCAAGCTCTGTCAGATTGCGTGGGGATCATGAATGAACAGTCCTTTTTCAAGTCCAGCCACAAATTTTTGTTTAGATTGAGGTCTGGCCTCTGATTTGGCCACTCCAGGACATTTATTTTGATGTTTTTAAGCCATTCCTGTGTAGTTCTGGCTTTATGCTTGGGGTCATTGTCTTGCTGGAAAACAAATCTTCTACCAAGTTGCAGTTCTCTTGCAGACTACATCAGGTTTTCCTCCAGAATTGCCCTGTGATTTTGTTGCATTCATTTTATCTTTTACCTTCCCAAGCCTTCCAGGGTCTGCTGCAGTGAAGCATCCCCGCAACATGGTGCAGCCACTACCATGCTTCACAGCAGTGATGGTGTGATTCCGATGATGTGTGGTGTTTAGCCTTTAATCTGATGGCAAAAAAGCTGAATTTTGGCTTCATCAGACGATAGAACCTTCTAGCTGACTTCACTCTCCCACATGCCTTCTGGCAAACTCTAACAGTGGTTTTCCCTTTGCCACTCTCTCATAGAGCTGCAACTGGTGCAGCTCTTGAGCAAGTTGGTGTCTGCACAGTCTCTTCCATCTCAGCCAGTGAAGCTTGCAACTCCTCCTGAGTTGTCATAGGCCTCTTGGTGGCCTTCCTCACTAATTCCCTTCTTACCCAGTCACTCAGTTTTTGAGAACAGTTTGCTCTGGGCAGATTTACAGCTATGCCATATTCTTTCCATTTCTTGATGAATGCTGTAACTGTACTCCAAGGGATACTCCGTGACCTGGAAATTTTCTTGTATCCATCTCATGACTTGTGCTTTTCAATAACCTTTCCATGGAGTTTCTTGGGGTGTTCTTTCGTCTTCATGGTGTAGTTTTTCCCAGGATACTGACTCACCTGCAGTTTGACCTTCCAGGTACAGGCGTATTTTTTACCACAATTACAGGTTTCCCCCGCCATCCTATGAAACGGTTCGTAAGCCGGAAAGTCGTAAAGCGAAGAAGCAATTACCATTTATTTATATGGGAAAATTTTGTGAGCGTTCGCAGACCCAAAAATAACCTACCAAATCATGCCAAATAGCACATAAAACCTAAAATAACAGTAAAATATAGTAAAAGCAGAAATATGATAAATACACAGCCTATAAAAAGTAGAAATACTTTTCCATAATCATTGCCTGCACTGTCGTCCATAGCGAAAATCTCAAGCAAGCGCCGTCGGCAGAAAATCTCACGCAAGCGCTGTCAGCAAAAACACTCTCTCCATTAACCTTTAAGTTATCAAGCTGCCAAATCATACCAAATAACACGTAAAAATACACAGCCGATATAAAATAGAAATAATGTATGTACAGTGTAGTATCACTTACGGGAATCGGGAAATCAGCACAGAGCACACTGATGATGGTGTGTTAGGCTGAGTCGTTGCAGGTTGGAGTGGTGTAGTCGCCCTCACCCTCCGGGCAGCGAATCAATACCGATTCGTGAAGCATGCAGGGGTACAGCGGTAGCCGGGATGCACCCAACACATCTTGAAGAAAAAAGCCGAAATAAACATGCTAATTAATTTCATGTTGGGCGGCACCTAATTAATTAGCATGTTTATTTTGGCTTTTTTCTTAAAGATGTGCTGCGTGCCTCCCGGCTACCGCTGCATTCTCCCCAAATCGGTATCTGTCCATGGCCTGGGGGTTGGGGTGGTGGAACACTGGGGTGTCATCTCATCGTCCTCTGTTTCCATTAGGGCAGGCAGCTCATCTTCTCCTGACTACCTGCCTCGATGTCGAAGGTCGAGGTCCGTCGTCTGCTGTGGCTGATGTGGAAGGCTTGCTTGACTGCTGAGCCTTGTGCATTTTTCTATTGTACAGTTGTTTGTAAGCACTCAAACCATCCTGCAAATATCCCCTAAACCTATGTACCCTTTCAAAATTAAAGTCGTACTTTATCATTGCAGCGAAAATCTCACGCAGTTGCTTCACGTTCAATTCGCTACTGCATTCGGTTTCGATTGTTATCCTTTCCTCTTCCAATTGCATCAGCTCTTCATATATCAGTTCCTGGTCATGGGATGCCAAAACCTCTTCAACATCATCTTTGTCAACTTCCACAAGCCAAACTCACTTTGTCCTTACTTCGTTCACCACGATCAAAGCGCTTAATTATGTCTAGTTTTACACTAAGTGTAACACCCGTATGAGCTCTTTCAGGCTTTTCCGATACCTTAGAACTCATCTTGCAAACGGCTGCTCACAGGCACGTGTTAAAGCAATGCCGGCGAGAATAAATCCGGGGGAGAGCGCCTGCTCGGGGCGCGCGCTGCCTTTTATCATGCGCTGATTTTTTTCGAAACAGTGAAAACACCTTCTGTTAGTGAAAACAGAGAACTAATGTAGGTCTTTCGTAACAGTGAGGTTTCGTAAAGCGAACGTTCGAAAAGCGGGGGACACCTGTAATTGAAACACCCTGACTGCACGTTTTTCTCCATTTATGATTATATGACTTCCAAAACCAATTGGCTGCACCAGTGATGATTTGGTGTGCCATATTAAGGGTGGGGGGGGGGGAAGGAAAGAGAATGAAAACTTATGCGATCAATTATTTTGTTTTATATTTGTAATTAATTTAGATTACTTTGTAGAGAATTGTTTTCACTCTTTGACACGAAGGAGTCTTTCTGTTGATTATAAAAAACAAATTATATCCACTGTGATTCAATGTTGTTGAACAATAAGATGTTACAGCTATACAAGACCTTGGTCAGACCCCACTTGGAGTACTGTATTCAGTTCTGGTCACCTCACTACAGGAAGGATGTGGATACTATTGAAAGAGTGCAGAGGAGATTTACAAGGATGTTCAGTTCAGTTCTCATTTATTGTCATTTAGAAATGCATGCATTAAAAAAAATGATACAACGTTCCTCCAGAATATCACAAGAAAACACAGGACAAACCAAGACTAAAATGGACAAAACCACGTAATTATAACATATAGTTACAACAGTGCAAAGCAATACCATAATTTGATAAAGAGTAGACCATGGGCATGGTAAAAGGAAGTCTCAACGTCCCAATAGACTCATCATCCCACGCAGGCGGCAGAAGGGAGGAACTCTCCCCGCCCTGAACCTCCAAGCGCCACCAACTCCCCAATGCAGCACTATTGGAAGCACCCAACCACAGCGGACTGAGTCCGTCCGAAAACTTCAAGCCTCCGACCAGCCCCTCTGAGCACCATCCTCTGCCGAGCGCTTTGACCCCGCCCCAGCCGCCAAGCAACAAGCAAAGCCGAGAACTCAGGGCTTTCTCCTCCGTAGATTCTGGACCACACAGTAGCAGCAGCTGCGAAGCAGGTATGGATGTTGCCTGGATTGGAGGGTGTACCTTGTGAGAATAGGTTGAGTGTAGTTGGCCTTTTCTCCTTGAAGCGACAGAGGATGAGAGGTGACCTGATAAGGGTATATAAGATGATGAGGAGCATTGATCGTGTGGATAGCCAGAGGCTTTTTCCCAGGGCTGAAATGGCTAACACGAAGGGGCATAGTTTCTACGGCTGTGTGCCCAGTGACTCCAGACCTTTGGGTACAGAGCTCGAAAAAAACAACGTAACTGAGTTTTAACATTGGAAATCAATGACTTGTTTGTTAGGTCTTGCCACTTGCTGTGAAAACAGAGATATCTCATTCTCCCTTATTAGGGAGAGAGATGGAGAGCCTGTGGTATGTTGAATGCCGGGTGAGCAATGTAGTCTTTGGGGTAACTGCAAGTCTGTGTCTTTATTGTAGTTTTGCTCATGCTTGAGTGCTTAGTCGCAGGTGCTGATGCTTTATTTTGCTGGTGGTGATGGTGGGGGGAGTTGTTGCTTGCTGCCACTTACTCACGGGAGGGGAGCTGGGGGGGGGGGACTTTGAGGTTCGAACATTTAACTGTTGTCCATTCTTTGGGGCACTCTGTTCATGAATGGATGCAAAGTAAAAGCATTTCAGGATCTTTATTGTAAACATTTCTGACAGCAAATGTACCTTTGAAACCTTTGATAAGCCAAAGAGCAGAAAACAACAGCAGGGAGGCCATATTAGTAATTTTATGAAATGTGAGACAAGACGACTGTCAAGGCTGTTGATCTAGATGGAAGATGCACAAGTTAGCGTTGTTTTCTTCAGAATAAAGGAGACAAACACTGAAAATTTACAACACAGTCTGATATTTTACCCTCTACGTCACTAACACCTCTATGTATTCACTCCAAAGTACTTTTTAAATATTTGAGTACAAAAGAGGACATGTCATGTTACAGCTATAAAGGACGTTGGTGAGATCCCACCTGGAGTTCTCTGCTTGGATTTGGTTGCCATACTATAGGAAGGATGTGATTAAGCAGGGGAAGGTACAGAAGAAATTTACAAGGATATTGTTAGAACAGGAGAACTTGGATAATGAGTGGTGACTGGATAGACTGGAACTGTTCTCCCTGGAGCTAAGTTGGCAGTCGGGATGGGAATCAAAGTGATAGGTCAGAGGCTGGGATAGTTGGTGTAATGGTAGATACAGCCAGCAGAGAAACAGTGAGGTCGAATAGGAAGTGGATAGGGCATAAATGGGTCTACTTTAATGCAAGTAGTGTCAGGAACAAGAGTGCTGAATCTAGAGCATAGATCAGTACACGGAACTACGCATGGTTCACGTACTTGGCTGTCACAAGTACAGGAATGGCTGCTAGGTATTCCAAGGTCCAGGTGTTTCATAGGCAATGGGAAGGAAGGCAAAAGAAGTGGGGCGGCAGGGAAGAAAGTAGTGGCATTGCTAATCAGATATAATATCACAGCTGAAGAAAGTGAGGACATCCTGAAGGGATCATCTATTCAGTCAGTTTAAATGGAAGTCAGAAACAGGAAGGGAGCAATTATTCTTTTGGGATTATTCTATAGAACTGTCAGTAACAACAGAAACATTAAGGAACAGATTGAGGATTTCGGCAGGTCCCGCTGAGGGGTCTCAGCCTGAAATATATTCCAAAATGCCACACAATTTGATAGGGTGGTTAAGAAGGCCTCTGGTGTGTTGGCCTTCGATAGTTGGAGGACGGAGCTCAAGAGCTACAAGGCAAGGTTGCAGTTCTATTAAGTTTGGTCTAACCAGTTTCAGAGTATTGTGTTCAGTAGCCTCATTACAGGATGTGGCAGCTTTAGAGTGGGTGCAAAGGAGGTTTATCAGGATGCTGCCTGGATTAGAAAGCATGTCTGTTGAAGAAAGGGTGAGCAAGCTAGGACTTTTCTTTGGAGGATAGGAGGATGGGAGGTGACTTGATTCGGGTGTATAAGATGTGAAGAGGCATTTTTTAGAATGGACAGCCAGCATCTTTCCCCACCCCCATAAGTGGCTAATACGAGGGGGCATGATTTTAAGGTGATTGGAGTAAAGTACAAGAGGAATGTCAGAGGTAACTTTTTTTTTTATATATATACACAAAGCAGGTGCATAGAACATGATGCCGGGGAGGTGGTAGAGACTGATACATTAATGGCATTTAAGAGTTTCTTAAGATAGCGATATGGATGATAAAAAGTGGAGAACAATGTGGCAGGGCATTTAAGAATGGTACAATATTGTGGGATGAAAGGCCTGTACTGTTCTAAGTATATGATTTAGCACGTCCTTAAAATATTCAGAAGCCACTTTCTTCTTTTGTACTCACCTGATCACGTATGGCTTCTAACTGAGATAACTGTATTTCAGTAAGCTTAACCTTACGTTGAAGTTTATCCAACGCAACACTGGTTTCATCAGTTTTCTGAAAGTTCAAATTTATAGTATCAGTTCAATTCAACGAAAAGAACAAAGCTAAAAGAGAACAAAGACAGAAACAGCTATGGTGTTAATTTTCTGTCTCTGCAAAATAAATGTTAATTATAGAGACAAGATCTGTAAATTATTTCAGACGGTTAAGTGCTGGAAATTTGATCCAAGACCAGCCCCTTCTGGACAAGAAGTGTGGACAACACACAAACAGAAATAGGCTAAAAGCACTTAAGAGAAACTTTCATTGGTTTGTGGTTGTTGTGTTTTATGCTTGTGGTGAAGGAAAGACGTGTTCAGTGGTAAGATCCCATTGGAGATGGCAGAAGCCTCGGAGAATAATGGAGCTAGAAGATGGCGGAGGAAGTAAAAACTCTGTTCTTTGAAGGAGGACATCTCAGATGGTCTGGAATGGGAAGCCTCATCCTAAGATGTGTCAGAGATGCAGGAACAGAGAAAAGGAAATAGCATTTTTGAAAAGCAACAGTGTGGGAAGAGGTACAGTCAAGAGTTTTTATAAAGGATACAATTAGACAGCTTGTTACCAGAGATGAAGTCAGAGAAATCGAGAAAGGGGACAGAAGTGCCTGAGAGGGACAAAATAAATTTGAGGGTAGGGTGGAAGATAGAGTAAAAGTTGGTGAAATTTATAAGCTCAGCATGGGTACAGGAAGCAACAGTTGTTGATGTAGTACAGGAAGAGCTTGGGAGCATTCCCTATATAGGTTTGGAACATACACTGTTCCACATAGCTGATGAAAAGGTAGGTGTAGCTGGACCCTTGCAGGTGCCCACGGCTACATCATGGGTTTGAAGAAAGTGCGAGGAGCAAAAGTGAAATTGTTGAGTATGAGGAAGAGTTCTGCCAGATGTACAAGGGTGGTGGTGGAGGAGATCTAGTTTGGTCTGTGGTCTGTTGTCTCTTTTAATTTTCCTTAAGTATTTCATATCCTCCTTAGATCTATCTGGAAATGCTAGATTTTTTTTCCATATTTAGAAAGCCAGATTTTTAGGAAACTGAAGCATAACAAGTTATTGAATTACTTAAACATTGAGGCATGGAGTAAATGCTCACTCAACATCTAACAGGCACTAAATATTAACCATCACTTAAAACCAAATCTACTTAAATTGTTTATTCTGATTGTTTATTCTGCACTATAGGATACAAGAAACTTTATAATCTTTGTTAAAAATCAAATGTTTTGTAGTCACATGGTTTGTTTTTAAAAAAAAGAGTTAAATCAGCTTCCTCCCAGCATTTCCTAACTGAAAACAGGACCAATTCGTTTACAACTCCAATGTTTGCCAGTTTCATTTTTGCTTTGCATTGCCAATGTGCTGAGCTTTTTTTAAAAAACACATCCACCTGAAGTCCATGCCTACAAGCAGTAAGACCGCAAGACATAGGAGCAGAATTAGACCATTCGGCCAATTGAGTCTGCTCCGACATTTCATCATGGCCCCTTCAACCCCATTTCTCCTGCCTTCTCCATGTAACCTTTCACGCCCTGACTAATCAAGAGCCCATCAACTTACACCTTAAATACACCCAATGACCTGGCCTTCACAGCCTCATGTGGCAACAAATTCCAGATTCACTACCCACTGACTAAAGAAATTCCTCATTTCCATTCTAATTGGATGTCCCTCTATTTTGAGTTTGTGCCCTCTTAGGGCTCTCCCATTATAGGACCACAACCTATGGATCATTTTCAAGCGTAAACACGAGGAATTCTGCAGATGCTGGAAATTCAAGCAACTCAAAGTTGCTAGTGAACGTAGCAGGCCAGGCAGCAGCTCTAGGAAGAGGTACAGTCGACGTTTCGGGCCGAGACCCTTTGTCAGGACTAACTGAAGGAAGAGCTAGTAAGAGATTTAAAAGTGGGAGGGGGAGATCCAAAATGATAGAAGACATGAGGGGGAGGGATGGAGCCAAGAGCTGGACAGCTGATTGGCAAAAGGGATACGAGAGGATCATGGGACAGGAGGCCCAGGGAGAAGGAAAGGGGGGGGAAGAGGAGAAATACCCAGAGGATGGGCAAGGGGTATAGTCAGAGGGAGAAAAAGGAGAGAGAGAGGCACAGAGGGAGAAAAGGGAGAGACGGGGGGGGGGGAAGAGAGACAGAGAGACAGAGAAAATAAATAAAGGATGGGGTATGAAGGGGAGGTGGGGCATTAGCAGAAGTTAGAGAAGTCAATGTTCATGCCATTAGGTTGGAGGCTACCCAGACGGAATATAAAGGGTTGTTCCTCCAACCCGAGTGTGGCATCATCTTTACAGTAGAGGAGGCCGTGGATAGACATATCAGAATGGGAATGGGATGTGGAAGTAAAATGTGTGGCCACGAGGAGATCCTGCTTTCTCTGGCAGACAGAGCGTAGGTGTTCAGCAAAACGATCTCCCAGTCTGCATCGGGTCTCGCCAATATATATAAGGCCACATCGGGAGCACCGGACACAGTATATCACCCCAGCCGACTCACAGGTGAAGTGTCGCCTCACCTGGAAGGACTGTCTGGGGCCCTGAATGGTGGTAAGGGAGGAAGTGTAAGGGCATGTGTAGCACTTGTTCCGCTTACAAGGATAAGTGCCAGGAGGGAGATCAGTGGGGAGGGATGGGGGGGGGGGGGGGGAGAGAATGGACAAGGGAGTTGCGTACGGAGCGATCCCTGCGGAAAGCTGGGGGGGGGGGAAGGAGGGAAAGATGTGCTTAGTGGTGGAATCCTGTTGGAGGTGGCGGAAGTTACGGAGAATATGTTGGACCCGGAGGCTGGTGGGGTGGTAGGTGAGGACCAGGGGAACCCTATTCCTAGTGGGGTGACGGGAGGATGGAGTGATAGCAGGTGTGTGTGAAATGGGGGAGATGCATTTGAGAGCAGAGTTGATGGTGGAGGAAGGGAAGCCCCTTTCTTTAAAAAAGGAAGACATCTCCCTCGTCCTGGAATGAAAAGCCTCATCCTGAGAGCAGATGCGGCAGAGACGAAGGAATTGCGAGAAGGGGATGGCATTTTTGAAAGAGACAGGGTGAGAAGAGGAATAATCCAGATAGCTGTGAGAGTCATTGGGCTTATAGTAGACATCAGTAGATAAGCTGTCTCCAGAGATAGAGACAGAAAGATCTAGAAAGGGGAGGGAGGTGTCGGAAATGGACCAGGTAAACTTGAGGGCAGGGTGAAAGTTGGAGGCAAAGTTAATGAAGTCAACGAGCTCAGCATGCGTGCAGGAAGCAGCGCCAATGCAGTCGTCGATGTAGTGAAGAAAAAGTGGGGGACAGATACCAGAATAGATTTGGAACATAGATTGTTCCACAAAGCCAACGAAAAGGCAGGCATAGCTGGGACCCATATGGGTGCCCATAGCTACACCTTTAGTTTGGAGGAAGTGGGAGGAGCCAAAGGAGAAATTATTAAGAGTAAGGACTAATTCCACTAGACAGAGCAGAGTGGTGGTAGAGGAGAACTGATTAGGTCTGGAATCCAAAAAGTAGCAGAGAGCTTTGAGACCTTCCTGATGGGGGATGCAAGTATATAGGGACTGGACATCCATGGTGAAAATAAAGTGGTGGGGGCTAGGGAACTTAAAATCATCGAAAAGTTTAAGAGCATGAGAAGTGTCACGAACATAGATAGGAAGGGATTGAACAAGGGGGGATAGAACCGTGTCGAGGTATGCAGAAACAAGTTCGGTGGGGCAGGAGCAAGCTGAGACAATAGGTCTACCAGGACAGGCAGGTTTGTGGATCTTGGGTAGGAGGTAGAAACGGGAAGTGTGAGGTGTGGGAACTACAAGGTTGGTAGCAGTGGATAAGAGATCCCCTGAGCGGATAAAGTCAGTGATGGTGTGGGAGACAACGGCCTGGTGCTCCTTAGTGGGGTCAGGATCGAGGGGTAAATAAGAGGAGGTATCCGCGAGTTGTCACTGTGCCTCGGCAGGGTAGAGGTCAGTATGGCAGACTACAACAGCAACCCCCTTATCAGCGGGTTTAATAGTAAGGTTAGGATTAGTGCAGAGGGAGTGGAGAGCAGACCGTTCGAAAGGAGTAAGGTTGGAATGGGAACAAGGTGCGGTGAAGTCGAGACGGTTGATGTCCCGTCGGCAGTTAGCAATAAAGAGACCCAGAGCAGGCAGAAAACCAGAGCGGAGTGTCCATGAAGAGGAGGAGGGTTGAAGACGAGAGAAGGGGTCATTAGTGGGGGTGGGAGAGTCCTTGCCAAAGAAGTAGGCTCGGAGACGGAGGAAGAAGAGTTCTGCATCATGGTGAATGCGGAACTCGCTGAGGTGTGGGCGAAGGGGGACAAAGGTGAGGCCCTTACTGAGGACAGAGCGTTCTGCCTCAGACAGTTGAAGGTCGGAGGGGATGGTAAAGACCCAGCACGGATGAGAGCTGGGATCGGGGGGTGGGGGGGGGAGGGGGGAGGCTGGGGGTGTCAGTGAAGAGGGGAGGATTGGGGTGAGAGGAAGATGGAACCTCTGAGGGCCCAGGAGCTGACGGTGGGATCTGAGGGAGACGGGGCTGCAGAGTGGTGGTGGGAGAAGGGGAGACGGGAGTCACAATAGCAGCACATAAAGATCCGGCCTGGAGTTCAAGGCTGGAGTCACAGTTGGTGGTTGCAATCATTTTCAAGCACTCAATAACTCATATTCTCGGTATTACTTATTCGTTATTACAGTATCTGTTTCTTTGTATTTGCATAGTTTCTCTTCTCTTGCACATTGGTTGCTCATCATCTTTGTGTGCAGATCTCCATTGATTCTATTATATTTCTTCATTCTGGAGAACCTATGGAATTCATTGCAAAGATCAAGTGAAGGTTGATAGGTTCCTGCCTGGGAACATGTCTTCGCTGCCAGCTTGGCTTCCAGATTCATCTTCAAGTTTCTCCATTTGCACCCTTTGAGGACTCCAGTATCCACATTCAAGTGACAGTTTCTCCCACTGCTTCTCCCACCATGTTCTACATGCCACACTTTCTACCACGAGGAGGTACCTGGTGTCCCTATCCCAATTACTTCCACAAATGTGATTCTTTCTCCGCTGCCTCTAATGGACCTGTCCACTACTTTATCCTCCGCCAGATCACTTTCAATCGCCAATTCTGACTTTTTCACGTTCTGCAAGGATCACAGAACCTGCTGTCTCCAACGCCCGCAGGCCCAGATGTCTCCAGACCACAATCCATGCTGCCGACCACAATCACTCAAATGATCCAGAGCAGATTCAAAACCCAGACTCTCAGGTCCCACCACCAGCTCTTGGGTCCTTGGAGACTCCATTTTCCTCTCACCCCACAATCCCTGAGCACCCAAAACCTTCCTTTTCCTGAGAAGGTGTCAACCCCCTTCCCCCCTCCGATCCCAGTTCTCATCCGTGCCGGGTCTTCACCATTACCTCCGACCTTCCCCTCTCTGAAGCAGAACATTCTGTCCTCAGTAAGGGCCTCACTTTTGTCCCTCTGCACCCACACCTCAGCGAGTTATTTCCACTGCCTCCATCTCTGAGCTTATTTCTTTAGCAAGGACTCCCCACCCTGCACCAATGACCCCTTCCCCTGTCTTCAACCCTCCTCCTCCTGGACATCCTGCTCTGCTCTTCTGCCTGCTCTGAACCTTTTCATTGCCGACTGCTAACCGGACATCAACTGTTGACTTCAACACTCCCCTCTCCAATTCCAACCTCACTCCTTCTGAAAGCTCTGTTCTCCACTTCTGTCGCACCAATTCTAGCATCTCCATCAAACTCGCAGATAAAGGGGGTGCTGTAGTAGTCTGGCAGTCTGACCTCTACCATGCTAAGCAGGGACAGCGCTAAGGTGGTGCTAGTTGGGGCTATAGCCCCAGCAGAAATTGCAATAGCCCCACCATAGCACAACCAAGTAATTAACTGCAGCTGCTTTGCTTTCTCTGTATAGTTTTGAACACAGCTTGTTTCTCCAGCTAATCTAGTGAAACAGCGCCCCCAATTACCATAGCATCCATGCAGCAATAAAGTTATAAACTGTCAGATCCACTACACTTCTGCTTATTCGTTCGTTGTCGATGTCTTGCCATTGCTGTCCTTAGATCAGTTAAGCTGATCTAAGATCACTTAAGGTGGTGATGTCACTCACTCTCACTCATGCGAGAGATTGACAGTATACATGCAGGCGCAGATCCGGGGTCTCGCGAGACTAACGGATGCCACGCACGCACATTGTGCTTTTACAAGCTAGCGTCGACCTGGCACGTGGATTATTCTGGCCGGCGTGAAAAATGGATTGATTTTTAGTCAGCAAACGACCTCATCCACAGGAATCAGTGGTGTCTCAGCCTGAGCATGTCTTAATTTATAGTGACATGCAGAAAGAAGTAAGTGGGGATGAGGACGACAGCAGTTCATCGAAGGAGTGTGAGGGCGAAGTAGAGAAACAAGAAGTGGAGCCGGATTCAGAACAGAACTTGAATGAAGCTGCTCTTAGTGCGAGTGGGAATACTGTTAGCGATGTTAGCCAGCAGCCTGAGGAAGGACCCTGTCGGCCAGCATTGAAAAAGTACCCTTCGCAATCAGCAAAGGAGTTTTATTCGTGTCTGGTTTGACCTGTATCCTGGCTGGAATATTCAATCACAAAAGATGCTACATTCTGCTTCGCATGCAGGCATTTCCTGTGTGGAGGACATGGGTTCCATTCTACCTTCACTGTCACCGGTTACCACAACTGGCAGAAAGCTACAACAGCTTTCAAAACCCACCATGTAAGTGCAGCTCATAAGTTTGCGATGGAGGCATGGGCCGAGTTCAGATTGAGAAAACAAGACGGTTCAAGATTGGGAAATATGCTTGATAAAGGACACGCAACGATTGTCCAAGAAAATCGTGAGTATATGAGAGCAGTAGTTGAGTCTCTACGCTATACTGTGTGCAAAGGCATTGCCCAGCGAGGACACCGGAAGAATAATAGATCTGGCAATAGGGGAAACTTTGTTGAGTCGCTCAGTGTAATTGGGAAGTTTGATAAGACTGTAGCTCAAAAAAATAGAGGACAATCCTGAAAATGCAAGAAACACCCATGACGATATCCAAAATGGAATTATGGGTATTATGGCAGATATGGTCAGATGTCAAATAAGTGCAGAAATCAAGGAGGCTGGATATTTTGCCATCATGGTAGATGGAAGTAAAGACTTGAGTAAAAAGGAGCAAATATCAGTGGTGGTGCGGTATCTGAATAACAAAACAGTGCTTGAAGAATTCTTGCATTTCACTCCAGCAGCAGGGTTGGATGCAGAGTCGCTTCTTAAAAGCATCGAACAGACACTCGCCCAGTGTGTTATTGATAAGAACGCGTGTTTAGGTCAGTGTCATGACGGGGTGGTAGTGATATCCAGGTGCAATAACAGGGTACAAGAGAGGTTCAGGAAAGAGGTCCCACAGTCTGTAACACTAACAGACACACACACACACAGTTTTTTAAAACTGTGCAGTTGCTTTACAACTTCTTTTCAAACTCCGTTGCCCATGATCTTTTCATGAAGAAACAGAGAGAACTGGAATCAACTGCACAGCCTGTGGAGTTGAAGAAATTGTCAGATACATGCTGGGCATGGCAGTATACAGCTTTGTGGGCTATAAGGAAATCACTCCCTGCCATTCTAGCTACACTACAAGATATTATGGGTCAACCAAATGCACGGAGGAAAACTGAGGCCAGAGCTGTAAATGGACTGATTGACGAGCAGTTTGCTTTACTTCTCACTCTGTTTGAGGATTTATTCCGAGTCACCAAGTTCATGTCAGACCAGCTACAATCTCCCAGTTTGGAGCTTTCATCCGCTGTGGACTTGGCTCAGTCTGTTATCTATGCATTCTCAGCAAAACGGGGAGAGGAATCATGGAGTGAAATTCAGACAAGAGCTAGGGACCTGTGCGTCAAGGCCGGTATACAGAGCAGACCACATGAAAGGAGACAGGCCCAGCCACCCCACCGCCTACACGATTTTGTTGTTAAGACCCAAACTGAACACACACCTGTCACATCCTCTGATGACCTTCACAACCACTGTTTCTATCCAGTTATAGACAGACTTCTGACTGAAATGAAAAGACGGTTCTCAGTTGAGACTGGCAGCGTTCTGACTGAAGTCTCAGCATTGAGTCCCAAACACAAGTTCTTTCTAGACAAGAACAGTATTGGGCCATTGGCCAAAGACAATGGAGTAACTGAAGTGAACCTGACTGCAGAGCTACATCAGGTTCAGCATCTGCTGGAAACAAAACAAAAGCAGGGACAGACAGTGAATGACACAGTGGAATTTCTAGCTCTAATGAGACCCTACCGCGATGCATTTATAGATTTATACAAACTAATCTGCATATCACTGACTCTGCCTGTTACATCTGCCTCATGCAAACGGAGTTTCTCTTGCCTCAGATGCTTCAAAAACTACTTAAGGAATAGCAGCAACGATGCTTGGAACAGCAACTTGGCTCTGTTGGCCATAAACAGCCGGAGGACCAAAGTACTTGACATCCAGAAAATCATTGATGCTTTCGCCACCAATCACAACAACAGACGGATTGTGCTTCTTTGAAAACATTAATGGTGAGTGCAGTTGAATTTTTAAAAATTTGGGCCAAGACTAATGCTGATTATTGTTATTATTTTGTGGTGGATACCCCATAGTCCTTGTTTCCTGCAAATCCTAAAATAATTACATTTACTGCTATTAAGCCTACTGGTTTTGCTTAGACTTCCACGCGGTGATTCTGTTGATTTTTGTTTTAAATTCAATAGCCGAATTAATTGAGGTATTGCATGGTCAGAGTACAATTTGTCCAACTCCTGGTAAAGCCTTGCATTGTTGTTTGCCTTATCTGACTTTAATAACAGTGTATCTTTTGGTATTACTGTCTATGTAATGCGAATAGCAGTGGGTTCGTTTTGTGTTTTTCAGTTGAAAAGCATGCATTTGACGCTGATTGCAGGACTGGTGCGTGATTCACATTGTCAGCTGTTGCTCGGATGCTCTGTTTGTTTTTTTTGTTTATGCTCCGTGTAGCCCAGGTTGTCTCCGATGCCATTGACACTGTAACAGTTCACTTCTATATTAGATCTATCAATTGCTGTTGCTTGTGAGTTAACAGAGGCATTTATAGTAGGCACATAATGCTTGAAACTGACTTATTAACGCCTCGCGCCTGGCCTTGCGAATACATATTACCATACAGTGCATCCCTCAGCACCATCACTGAATAATTCAGCCCCTCCATAGCACCAGCAAGAAAAAATCTCTGGCGCCGCCACTGGTGCTAAGGCCCAGCGACAACTCTCCGACACCTCCTCTTACTTATCCTTCGAAAAGGATCCCACTGAGGAGCACCAGGCCATCGTCTCCCACACCATCACTTACCTTATTAGCTCTGAGGTTCTCCCATCCACTGCCACCAACCTCATAGTTGCCACACCCTGCAACTCCTGTTTCTACCTCCTACCCAAGATCCGCAAACCTGCTTCTATAAGTAGATCCATTGCTTCAGCTTGTTACTGCCCCACTGAACTCATATCTGCATACCTTGACTGTTTTATCCCTGCCGAGTTCAGTCCCTTCCTAGCTACATCCGTGACACTTTACAGGCTCTGGTTCTTTTCAATGATTTCAAGTTCCCTGGCCCCCATCATCTTATTTTCATTGTGGATGTTCAGTCCCTATATACCTCCATCCCCCATCAAGAAGGTCTCAAAGCTATCATTTATTGCTGGACACCAGACCCAATCAGTTCCCCTCCACCACAAATCTCCTCCATCTAGTGGAACATGTCCTCACTCTTAATATTTCCTTTGACTCTTCCAAGTTACTTCAAACAAAAGGTGTAGCCATCGGCACTCACATGGGCCCCAGCTTTGCCTGCCTTTTTGTCAGCTATGTGGAACAGTCTATGTTCCAAACCTATACTGGTGTCTGTCCCCCACTTTTCCTATGCTATATCAACGACTGCACTGGTGCTGCTTCCTGCACCCATGCAGAACTTGCTGACTTCATCAACTTTGCCTGTAACCTCCACCCAGCCTCAAATTTACTTGGTCCATTTCTGACACCTCCCTCTCCTTTATCCATCTCACTGTCTCTATCTCTGGTGACAGCTTATCTACTGATGTCTATTACAAACTCACAGACTCTCATAGCTACCTGGTCTATACCCATTCCGACCTTGTCACTTGTATATATATATATAAATAAAAAAAAAACACTTTTCTCAATTCCTCTGTTCCCACAAATCAGCTCCCAGGATGAGGCCTTTCATTCCAAAACGAAGGCGATGTCCTCCTTTTTCAAAGAAAGCCGCTTCCGTTCCTCCACCAACACTGGCCTCAACCGCATCTCTATTTTACACATGTGCTCTCACCCCATCCTCCCACCATCCTACCAAGGATAGGATTCCTCTTGTCCTTACCTACCACCCCACCAGCACATAATGTTCCACAACTTCCACCATCTCCAACAGGGATCCAGGGATCTCATCTCACACCCCCCCCCCACCTCCTCCCCCCCCCCAGTTTCTGCTTTTCGCAGGGATTGTACCCTATGAAACTCCCTTGTCCATATGTCCCTTCCCACTGATCTCCCTCCTAGCACTTATTCTTGCAAGCAGAACAAGTGCTACACCTGCTCCTACACCTCCTCCCTCACTACTATTCAGGGCCCCAAACAGTCCATCCAGGTGAGGTGACACTTGTGTGAGAGTCTGTTGAGGTCATCTGCTGCATCCAGTGCTCCTGGTGTGGACTCTTGTACTTCAGTGAGTCCCGGTGTAGATTGGGAGACTGTTTCGCTGAGCACCTACCTCCATCAGCCAGAAGTGGGATTGCCCAGTGGCCACCCAATTGAATTCCACTAACCATTCTGATACGTCAATCCATGGCCTCCTCTACTGTCATGATGAGGTTACACTTGGGCTGGAGGAACAAATGACATTCCTTCTGGGTAGCCTCCAATCTGATGGCATGAACATCGATTTCTTGAACTTCTGGTACTGCACCCCCACCCCCCACCTCCTTCACCATTTCCCATCCCCTTTTCTCACTCTCACCTTTACTCCTTGCCTGCCCATCACATCCTGCTGGTGCTCCTCCCCCCTCTTCCTTTCTTCCATGGCCTTCTGTCCTCTTCCATCAGACCCCCCCCTTTTCCAGCCTGATATCGCTTTCACCAATTTCCCAGCTCTTTACTTCATTCCTCCCCCTCCCAGTTTCACCTATCACCTTGTGTTTCTCTCCCTCCCCCCCACCTTCTATACCCACCCCTCATCTTTTTTTCCTCCAGTCCTGCCGAATGGTCTCAGCCTGAAATGTCGACTGTACTTTTTAATCCCCATAGATGCTGCCTGGCCTGCTGAGTTCCTCCAGCATTGTGTGTGTTGTTTGATTTCTAGTATCCGCAGACTGTCCCGTATTTGTCAATAGGTGAGTAAGTAAGGGTGTCAAAAGTTACAGGGAGAAGGCCAGGGAATGGATTAAAGAGGGATAACAAATCATCCATGATGGAATGGCAGAGCAGGCTTGACAGGGTGAATGATCTAATTCTGCACCTATATCTTGTAGTCTTATGGAGTGCCTACAAGAAAATGAACCTCCGGATAGTATTTGGTGATATATACACACTTTAATAAATTTGCTTTGCACTTTGAACTATAGTCTCAGGTAGTAGAGTTTTTAAGTTCTTCGTACAAGTTTCTCATAAGGCAGATCAGATGTCCAGGTATTTCCATTTCTTTAATGATTTGCCATAGTTTATTATGGTCCACACTGTCAAAGGCTTCAGAATAGTCAATAAAACAAATACTTTTCTGGCATTCCCTCGATTTCTCCATTATCCAGTGTAGCTAAGCAATTTGGTCTTTTGTGCTCCTGCCTCTTCTAAAACCAGCTTCTACATCTGGCAGTTCTCGTTCCATATATTGCTGGAGTCTTGCTTACATGACCTTTAGCATTACCTTGCTAACATGTGAAATTAGTGAAATTGTTTGGCAATTTGAACATTCCTTAACATTTTCCTTTTTGGGAATTGGGATATAAACTGTTCTTTTCCAGTCTAAAGGCCAATGTTGGGCTTTCCAGATCTGCTGGCAAATTGCATGCAACATTTAGAACTGAACGTGGAACTACAAACTGGTCCAAGATTGGGAAAGGAGTACAAGGCTCATACTGTCACCCTACTTATTTATCGATATGCTGAACACATCACAAGGAATGCTGGTCCAGTGGACTCAAATGTTTGAATCAAATTTGCCGCACAAAATATTAACAACCTCAGATATGCAGATGACACTACTCTAATGGCTGAAAGTGAGGAGGATCTGAGGAAGCTTCTAATCAAAGTGAAAGAAGTGCAAAACCTGGCTTGTTGCTCAATATTAAGAAAACCAAGATTATGTCGACCAGCCCTACTAACTCTGTGGTAATAAATGGAAAGGAAGTGGAAGCAGTGACAGATTTTGTCTTCCTTGGTCCAAAGATTTCTATACATGGTAACTGCAGCCACAAAATTAAACAGCGCTTACTTCCCTTCTGGGTAGGGCAACAATGGCAAATTTAGATAAAATACTGAGGAGCAGAGACATAACATTGTCTATGGAGATCCATATAGTCAAATCTATGGCATTTCCCATTGGGAAATATGGCTGCAAGATGGACTAATTAGGAAGACTGAATACAAAAGATTCAATGTCTGAACTTGGATGCTGGAGCAAAGTGTTCAGACTTCATTGGGCAGCAAGATCCAACAAGTCAATACTTGAAGAAATGCAGCCAGACTGCTCACTACGGCTTGATTATGAGACAAAACCTCAAATATTTTGGCCACATCCTGAGAAGACAGGATTACCTGGAGAAGACTCTCAAGTTAGGTAAAACAAGGTAAAAGAAGGAAAGGATGACAGAGGCTACAATGGACAGATAATATTAATCAGACAATGCGAATGACCTTGGGGTATCTTAGAGAGGCAGTTTCCAACAAGATGGCTTGGTGTGCAGGAGTTCATGAGGTCACGAAGAGTCGGACTCGACTTAACGACTGAA